>NC_142108.1:27813666-28126333 GCF_056152115.1 Neolamprologus brichardi | reverse complement strand
TTTTGACCACTAACAACCTGCAGCTGTGGTTTTGAGGATAGGTCAACATGGTTTGTATTTTGTGCAGACATCAGCTGATGCAACGGGTTTATGTTATACACTGCTACTATTCAGCTTTAGATTATCAGACGCATACGCCTAATTAAAAATGTTGTAAAATATTAATGATAAAAATATTGTGAGGCACAGACCTTCCTACTGGATATGAAACATGAGAAAGTGACACACGATAGTCCTATCGTCACGCAAAGAACACCAGTGCTGAAAAAGAGCCACGACGTGAAGAATGTTTGAGACAAAGACACTTAAATTACATCCATATGTCTCTATTCTTTATTTCAACACATCAGTAAACTTTTAACTTTGGTTGAAATACTGAATCCGCCATAAACAAATCCGTCTAATGGTGCAGTAGCATCCATAAAGCGAACTTCTTCACTGGTGGAAATTACAGGTGAGGATATAGTTAAATACTTTATTTTTTTAAACCAACAACTGTGGCGATGGTAGTTCTTCACACTCATTTCGCGTTACTTTACCTTCGTGGAGGGCTCTGCTGGGATTGAGGTTTAGCTTGCCGTCGCTCCACTGCCATATTTACATCTGAAAATAAATCAATCCAAACGTTGAACACAACAGTGACATGGAGATCTGCTAATGATGTTCACGCAAAAAATGGAAGTGGCTGCGTCACCGTCCAAATGAAACAGAGTGCCAGGATCCAAATTTTAAAATCCAAAAGGGACGGAAGTTCAAAATGCAGAAGATTCTGTCGCCCAATCTGTCAAATTGAGTTTGAGATGAACCCAAAATGATGGACGTCTTTTCTCCGGGTCAAAATTTGCAAGAAACTAGCAGAGCTTGAATGTATTCGATTTTCAAGTTCAAATTTGGGCTTCAGAAACTCCCCAAACCAAAAGTGACACATCTAAATCCGCGTTGAAATATCGTACACAACAGCATTGCCAGAATTTAAAAATGCATGTTTGCCTTTATTGTTGATTTGCAAGTACAAAAAGGAAAAGAAGAAGAGGAGGAGAAAAAATAAAATAAAGCACCGTGCGTTCGTGGTTGATCAGACTCTAAACGTAGGGGTAATTTAAAAAAAATAAAAAAATAATAAAATAAAATATTTTATTCCTAAATTCAGACAAATAATTATGCCATTCAATTTTTTTTTTTTTTTTTTTTTTTTTTTTTTTAAAATATTAGCACATAACCTGACCTTATTCTTTCATTAGCTTGTTTTTTTGGGAACACAAATAATAACTCCTTCAGCCATACAATCACATCACTTGCAGTTAAGGCTTACCTATTTTATAACCTTTATATATTCGACCTTTTTGGGCCGCCTTTGCAGCTTCGGCTTCCTCAATGCGTTCAAATTGTACAAATCCGAACCCACGAAACATGGATACGCCTGGAAGAGGAATATTTTAAGTGCACAACCTTAGGACAATTCTGAAGAGCCATTTTTGATCAAAATACCCATTTAATCCCTTTTAAATATATAAATTAAAACATTCTTGTATTTCATGCGAACTTGTCTGTAATTTTAACTAGTCAAAAATATTTCACGACTTTTAGGGACAACCTCCCTAATGCATACTGTCGTCATGTCATTAAAACTTGTATTGTGTTTACTGACCGACTACCTTCCCGTATGGGCTGAACAGGTCTTCCAAATCCTTCTTTTCCATGTCGGAGGTCGGCAAATTCCCAACAAAAATCCTCCTCTCCAAATCTCTAGGATCATTACTGCTGCAGGAGCGCGAATAGCGCCCTGGTGATAGGCTGCGACTCCTTCGGCGAGACATGATTAGATCCCAAGTTCACCGGTTTGTATCTTCCTGCGTCTCAAATGCTTGAACAGGTTTGGTTTGTTCACTTAAGAGATCAAATTCCTTGGAAGGATAAAAGGTCAGACAGAGCATCAAAAAGAGTTCAATCTTCAAATCCAAATTAAACTGGAAATGTACCGATAAATCATAAACCACTCCAAAATATTTACATATATTTTATAATTTTCTAATTTAATTAACCTGTTGTGCAACAGGTTAATACACAAAAGGAAAAAAAAGTTGCACTGCAAGTGATATTTTTTTCCTTTTTAATAAATGTTGATTTTTTTCCCCCGCACCATGGTCGCTTGTGCTGAAATGAAAATGTTCTCATCTCCCCATAAAATGGATTTTGGATAAAATTTTGTTTGAAATAACCGTTTATTGGAAAGATGCGCTTAATGAAGAAGAAAACTAGAACGTGTAAAAACAAATACATTAAATCCGTTTAAATGGCACAAGTTATGCCAGAATTTGACTGAGACGTGCAGAATGAATTAAGGTTTCTTCTTGTAAAATGTGCAATGACCCTTTTCATCTTCACTGCGTGCAGACTTTATTATTAGTGCAAAATAAATGAGTTTTCCACAAAGAAATGGCAGCAGAAGAAAATGAGACCACACTAGAAAAGCAGGACTAATCCGTGAGGAAAATTCCACAAATAATGTAGGAGAAAATAAGCCGCAATTCCCACGGTGGTGTAAAGAGAAAAACTTAAAATCACTGACTATACCACTGATTGTTTCCCCTCTTTAAATTTATTTTATTATTTTTTTTAATTTAATAAGTAATGTTCAATAACACACTTCGCTTGATCCAAAACACAAAGTTCTCGACATCGTACCCCAGCGAAATCCGAAACTGTCGTTGGTGGTTGTATAGCGAGAGAGAGAAATGACAGACACCGGTGTCTGATGTTCAGGATTCAGAGTGAGATATACTCTAGTTATAGTTGACGAGTGAAATATTTTAGAAGGTTCATGGTGCAAATTTAAAGTCACACCATCCGAGAAAAATAAGCGACATTGGGTCTCACAACAGTCCTTTGTGAAATAAATGCAGTCCTCTTCTCTTGAAATAACGCCGTCTTGAAGAAAATCAGATTAGCTGAAATGAAATCACGTTCCTGTGGTCACTCTGAAAATGCCAAAACCTAAAACGGCACAATTTTCTTAAAAGTCCTTAGGAGAAATGTGCGTTTTATGTGCCTTAGATAACGCAATATAAAATTATTTAAGGACAATAGAACCGCAAGAGGTTTTTTGGTCTCAAGATACATACAGCAGAAAGACCAGAGAGTTTCATTGCATTTATGCTTGAAGGAATTTACATAAACCTTTCAGGAAGCAGCTCCTTACATACCTTAACTTGAACCTGGATGGCCTGGATTCAGCATCCACTGAATTTAGGAACTAGTGTGTCTGGAAAAAAAAAAGATACAAACACCACAATAAGCTTATGAAAGTAATCAATTGAAATGCTCTAAAATATAGTCTCAAACTGCCTTTCAGAAAATTACTGAATAAATTGATTCACAATAACAACTCTACACATCAGCCTCAATTTCCCATGGCATTGCTGGAAACATTCCTCCTAGATTTTGGTTCACATTGACATGATAACATCACTGCGTTGCTGTAGATTTGTCAGCTGCAGATCCTCAATGAAAACCTCATCATTCACCACATTCCAAAGGTGCCCTATTGGACTGAGATCTGGTAATTGTGGAGGCCGAGAGCACAGTGTCAACAACAACATTGTCATGTTCAAGAAACTAGTTTGAGATGTTCTCAGGTAGGTCCGGGTGGCTAAACAATGTTCAGACGATATCAAAGAACATGTGCCAAGAAAATATCCTGCCAAAAATATCACACCAGCCTGAACCACTGATACATGTCAGGCCATTTTCATACTTTTATATGTTAGTTACAGCAAATTCAGAACACTAGACTAATCAAACCAGGCAATGTTTTACTAATCTATTTCCTGACCAATATTAGTGACCCTGTGTAAACTGTAGTCTCAGTTTCCCGTTCTTAGCATGGCATTTCCCGGGCATGGCACTTGGTGTGGTCTTCTGTTGCTGTAGCCCATCTGCACCAAGGTTTGAGATTTTGTGTAGAGCAAGGCGATATGACCAAAAATATTTATCACGGTATACATTTGAGAATTTGCGATAATGATATAACTGACGATATAATTGACACTAGACAAAATACTTTACAACTCCACAACTTTATTAGTGCAAAAAACCCATCAATGTATTTTCACTTAAACAAGCAGCTGTTTTTTTATGTGCATTAAAGTTATATAAAAAATTTACAGTGCAAATTCCTTGCTGACAGTTTAACCAAAAGGCATTTCCAGTGGAAATTGGCCGACATATCCTCAGCATAACCATGTATAATATCCACAAAACTTAAAAAGAGGTAATACACACACACACAATACGGTAATATTATGTTGAAGCACAGTACGTATCACTCCGCGAGGCTCCTGCTTAATATAGCCGTAATGCTCCGACAATCCATCAAGCGGTGCGGGTTCGTAGCTTAGCAAAGTCGTACTAAAACATTTGACAGATTTTCGAGCGCCGTGTACGACATAAAATCGTTTCGAGGTCAGTAAACAACCAGAATTCATACATAAGGCACATGGGATTATAACTGTCGATTTTCAGAAAAATTAAAGGATTGATTTTAAGTGTGCCGTATTTTCCAAACAACACGGTCATAACGACGGCCCGCTAGCATGCTCTACCAAAAATAGTGCTTTGTTGTGTATCTGACGGACGAAAGCTAAAACAGTTCCACACCACTGAAGTTGCAGCATTTTTGCAAACCAATTCTGGTTCATCCGTTTCATTTAACGATCCGCGTTCGCTCTTCTCGTTCTGCGTCGCCGTCATGTGCGTATTTGAACCTATTCACTGCGCATGCGCGTTTTACCCATATTCTATCGCGATATTTCATTTTCCTATCGTTGCCCAAAATTACACCGGTATTACCGTGAACGGTATGATATAGCCCAGCCCTAATTTTGTGCGATCAAAGATGCGCTTTTGCTTACGTTGATTGTAAAAAAAAATAGTTACTTCACTTAATACTGCCTTCAGTTCAAACCGGTTTGGCCACTGTCCTATGATTACCAACAAGTCATTATAAGTATTAAAAATAAGCTGCTTGTAGGAACAAACACATAATTTTTAAGAAACCTCAAAAAAGTCAATTAGCTGTAAGTACTTCACGTGCCTTGATTTAACGGGAAAAAAATAAACGAACAAAGTTTGAAGCATGTTTGTAAATGAGACATTATAATCTCAATTGGATCATCTGTATAAATGAAGGTTAAACAAAATAACTGAATGACCAGCAAAGCAAAGTAGCACATTCAAATGCCAGTCAAGTGTATCACCTCTCACCAAACGCCTTTTTAGCAACACAAATTCGACCGCGGCTCGTAATGTTACTTTCGACTCGGACTCTTCGCCAAAGCTTTCCGGCCAGCTCATAAATAACGATTTACACGATACAACACTAGCTATGTAATCCAAAAATAGACTCGTTACACTGCTCATAAAACTAAGTCGGTTAACATTAAAAGCAATGCTCTCATACACCGCCATTCCGAGAGACGTTATTGGTTACGGAGTAGCTACATGGAGCTAGGTTAATGTCGGCGGTTAGCTTCTTAACGCTGCCTTAACCAGGGACGTTAAAACCAAACAGATAGGTTCACAGTTACACCTGCAAATGCTTTACGATCCACGGTTCGCTGCAAGCAATGCTATAGCAAGAACGACAGGGCGACAATGTACTTACCTTCAAAGTCTATTTCGTGTCAATTTTCAGCCACCCAGCGTCACGGTCAACCACTATCCGCTCACAATGCTGCGCTTCTTCTTCACTTTATTTACGGCAACTGGCCCTGATATCTTCTTCTACCCCTTGTGTGGATGTAACTATCATTTGATTTAGCCTATATATCGCCACCTATTGGCTAAAAATAAAATACGTGCAGTATGCCCTTCGAATCAATAAAACGAATTAGACCTTTAGAGCCTGAACCATTAAAAATAATTACCAGAAAAATATACTTTTTTTTTAAACGGAATATTGTTTTAACCCTCTAACAAATTATATAAAGGGAATTAAATAATAATTTGAATATATGCGTTGTAATTTGTATTGTATTTTCTAAACCAGTCTCTCTCTTTTTGCAATGTTTTGCTTAATTAATAAAAATAATTAGTTCACGCTATTTTGACTCAGTATAGCTTAGCGGCTTCAGATGACTGGAAGGTAGCAAGGTTGCCAGGTTGAGATGTTGTCCCCTCGGTTTGTACGTAAAAATAAACAAAGCATTATAATCCCTGAATTTCGGCATTTTATAATATGTAATGTACTTCAAGTTAATTTCCAAAATGTATGAGGATATGCTAAGATTATAATTATCGTCTAAATCTACACATTCGTGCTCACGGCAGCGTGAACGTTGTTGTTTTACCGGCTCGCGCAGACGGTTTCCTAGACTGGGCGGTCGTTGTGTTGGGAGGAGTCAGTCCCACATACCTGGCAACATCCACCGTCGCTTTGTTAACGCTTCATTGAGCCAAGATGGCAGATTTCGAAGAGCTCAGCGATGAAGAGAAGGTATTGCTATATTAATAATCCTCACAATAACAACGGTTTAGCTCTAACCTTTGTCGTGAACAATTGCAGACCTCGGAGGGATCTTTAAAGTCGCGTATGAATTTACCAATAGGGCTATGGTAGGTGTTTGTTGGGTGCTAGCTAAACCTAGGCAGGGCTGTATTTGACAGCTCGGAGCTGAAGCTGTTATGTTCTTATACATAGAGTAACTTAACTAAATTACTCGTTTTAAATAGCAGCCATATTCAGCGTACGGCTAACGTCGATTGCTGATTTTGCTCTTAACTTTGCAGTGGTTGGCAACTGTTAAATCGAAGGAAGTCCAGCTACTTCCTGCATTTACACCAAGGATAATGACAGAGCATCGATAGCAAAACACCACCCACACCCTATTCACTTTCACGTTTAGCTTCCTCAACCGGTTTTGATATCGTCGGACGTTAAAGCTTGACCCACACAAATGAGTTTGTGGGTATTTTATGCACTGAAGACCTGGTTTAGAAACGCATAAGGAGGGTAGGTCTTCTGCCTCCCTGCAGTGTTACTGAGCCTTGCAGTGACTGGTGTTGCTGTCTGTATCATGCTGCAACATGTTGTAAAATAGCGCATTGCATTCCTGAAGCTGGTATCTGGCCAGGAGCTTAACTATTTAAGTATTGTTTCAGTGAATCTTTCAAAATAAGATTAATAGGTTGGTGTGATATCTACGCTAAAATAATACATGTTAACTTTTCTGAAGAGTCTGCGTAAATAGTGTGTTCATTTGCGTTTGAAATACACGATGGAGAAGCTGAGTCTGAGCCTGAGAGTGTGCTGTATGCTCTGAATGCCACAATGCCTGCACCACTCTTAAACTGGGTTATTCATTGTAATGTCCTTCTGCCCTTTCAGCAGGACAGCCCAATTGTAGGTCAGTGCCAGCTGCAGCCTGAAGGCTTTAATAATCCTGTCTGCCTGACAGATAGCATCACTGGCACAATCATACTACAATGTGATAGTGACATCATAGGTTTAGTAAAGGGATACAGTGAAGGTGGCAAATTTGTGATTTTAAAAAAGGGAACTTGTAACCTCTATAGAGAACAACTTAACTTCAGATTTTACAATGAGCTGCCTGGTATAAATGTACAACTTGCGGTCCTCATTGAGTATTACTTTATGAGAGCATAGTATCTGCCTCAGTCACTTCGTTCTAGGGCTTTGACACCACATGCTTGCACATACATACTGGGTGGCTGCTAAGAAAAGCCCTTGGGTGACATGTACTGCCATCTAAGGAGTGGTAGAAATAGAGCTAACCAGTCTCTGGCCAAGAAAGTTTGCCCAGTACTCTCTGCTTCACTCTAGTGGTTTATTTTTGCAGGTTTTAATCTGTTCATATAAATCACCTACTATATCTGTATCTTTATAAAAATGGATACTGTAGCAAGACTAAATAACACCAAAGTTTCTTAGAGATCAAGTGCAGATTCCCATTGATGATGTGGTACTCATCAACACATCTTATTTATTTCCAGGTCCGTATCGCAGCTAATTTTGTGATGCATGCTCCTCCAGGAGAGTTCAATGAAGTTTTCAACGGTAAACCCCGGTTACAACTTGTGTACTAACTGCAACCCATGTGCAAAGAAAAATGTGTTTATGGTTGTCTTCCACTACTTGTTGTTCTCAGATGTGCGACTCCTGCTCAACAATGATAATCTCCTCAGAGAGGGTGCGGCTCAGTAAGTTTCCTTCTTTAGCTTCTTTCTTTTCTTTTCCTTTTCTTTTTTCTTTTTTTAAAGGGAACCAATTATTACTCTACTCTCCTCCATTATTTGGAACATGGTCAATGTTCCAAATAATGAGATGACATGCTTATGCAGTCCAAAGCTTAATCAGGCTTCAGACTGTAGTAACTGCTGCATTTCAGACATTGTTTGCTACACGTGGTTCTCCATGATGTCGTTAAGATCTGCTATTCTTTACATTGTCAAAAAGGGCCAAGTATCAGATCACGTAGCACTACTCTAGAGTCTAAGAATAACAACAATGTTATAGATATGGATGCAGCTTATGGTTATATTGTCTTTTGTTATAGTGCCTTTGCCCAGTACAACATGGATCAGTTCACCCGTGCCAAAATTGATGGATATGAAGATCCGGCAAGTTTTGGCCTTTTCTTTCTTTTTCTTTTTTTTAAGCGTTCAAATAAGTTACTATTATTATTGAATCTACAATTTAATTTATCTTAGGATGCTTGAATGAACTCCCATGGTAACAGCAGGTTTCTCTGTCTGGTCCCCTGCAGGTTCTGATAACAGAGCATGGAGACCTGGGTAATGGCCGTTTCTTTGACCCCCACAACAAGATCTCCTTCAAGTTTGACCACCTGAGGAAGGAGGCCAGCGATCCTCAGCCCCATCAGGGCGAGGCAGCCCTCAGCTCATGGAGAGATGCTTGTGACTCTGCTATTAGAGCATATGTCAAGGAGCACTACCCCAGTGGAGTCTCCACCGTAAGATCTCTCCCTCTCTCATTGCACTATGGCTGTCATGTTGAGTTTAAGCATAATAAGTCACCCACTCCTGGTTATTTGTTTCAGGTTTATGGGAAAACAATTGATGGCCAGAAGACCATTATCGCTTGTATCGAGGGCCATCAATATGAGCCTAAAAACTTCTGGTAAGTTGAGAAAGGATAATGATCTCTTTCTAAATGTCCTTATCAGATTTTCCCAAAGAATTATGTTGATGTAGTGTATTCGTAATGATGCATTTAGGATCGTCTTTCAAGCATAGCCTTCTGCGTTTTCCTTGCCCAGGAACGGTCGCTGCCGATCTGAGTGGAAGTTCAGTGTCTCACAGCCTACAGCACAGGTTGCCGGAGTCTTGAAAATACAGGTATGTTAAGTTTTTATTTGCTGGAATTTAAGAATATTCTTGATATTAGTTTTGTCTCAATGTTGTATTTCCTCTCCTTACCACAGGTACATTATTATGAGGATGGAAATGTACAGCTGGTCAGCCATAAAGATGTACAGAAATCACTGACTGTGTCTGTAAGTGTTGCTCTATGTCTGTGGGCTAAAATTTAAGAACATGTTGATTTTATTTGGATCTGTTTAACTCATGTACGTTTATTTTTGGCAGAACGAGAGCCAGACTGCAAAGGAGTTAGTAAAAATTATTGAAGATGCAGAAAATGAGTACCAGGTATGTGGGAATTGCCTAAATTTGAGAGAAAAATAATAATAAAGCCACAGAAGAGCTGTGGCAAGTTGTATAAAATGTACTTCCTACTGGCTAAGATCAGATAAAGATGTGCACATATGTACAAAGAACAATAGGTGATCTTTAAAAGGGGAAGACTGATTGCAACACACATTTTTTTTATTTCCTAGTTGGTAAGCGAAGCTACTAATGGCATTATTTTTGTAAGCGCTCTTGGCTGACAAATGACCATTGCAAGATTTTTATATATTTACACCATAGTGTTATAAAATAAGTGACAAAAGATGTCGCGTTAAATAGTCGGAAATCAGAATCATTAATTAAATAATTACATCTATTTTCAGGTGTTGAGTGAACATTGTAAAATAAAGTAAAAATAAAACGCATGTTTATTATTAACTGGAACTGACAGCTATTTCCAAGGACTATATCAGGATATAAACATAACGTCACTGTTTAGGCAACTGTTTTCCATCTTTTAAAAAAAGCTTCAAAAGGCACCAGCAGCGCAAACAAACTGTAATTAGTGGAGATGACGTCTAGCAGACAGCAACGGGCTGTAGCTGTCTCTGTCAGCACACCTGTTAGCCAAAGCATTCAAGCTCTGTAACTTTAAACGTTAACTGTGTTTAATTTATTGACTGAGATATAGAAAGAAGTTCACCCACAGCACAGTTGCTATGACATGCGAGAATCTCTGTAGAGACCAGAACCTTTTCTAACTATAAACATGCTTTTCAATTCAGGTTTATACATATGTATATCACAACAACAGTCACCTCAAGGTGATTTATACTGCAAGGCAAAACTCACAATCAGGTAATCCCCTAGGAGCAAAGCGCTTTGCAACAGTGGGAAGGAAAAACTCCTTTTTCACAGGAGGATACCTCTGGCAGAACCAGGCAGGCAGCCATCTGCCGTGATTATAGGGAGACAGGGCAGAACACACATGCACACTTTTTAATGCTGCTAATTTTAACATTTCAGGTGGCCATCAGTGAGAACTATCAGACCATGTCAGACACCACATTTAAAGCCTTACGTCGCCAACTCCCAGTCACCCGGACCAAGATTGACTGGAACAAGATCCTGAGCTACAAGATTGGCAAGGAGATGCAGAATACTTAGAGGAGAGGGTCCGCTGGGGTTACAACAAACTGATTGGGAAACTGGTAGCTGCGCAAACATGTGTGATGCAACCTAATGTACTGTATGTCCTTCCAGAGAATTACAGTTTTTGTTCAGCACTAAGAGGGGATGCCTTTATTTTAAAATGACATTGAGTGGTCTAACTGTTGCTCATTTGTAAACTTTTTTTTAAACTAATAATGCCTTTAGTGACACTGTGAAAGTTTGGCTGGTCTCTGCCATTCAAATTCTCACAAATACGATGTACACAGAGTGGCTCTGGTCCCTCAGTGTTTCAAACAGACACATGGCCTCCAGAAAGCTCCTTGATTTTCATGTAGCAACTTACACTTTCTATATAGCTAGAGTCCTCTAAGAGCTTCCTTACCTCTATAGTTTTCTTTTTTCTTTTTTTAAATAGAGGAAACTATTATATGCAGTTTGAAATGTTACCCAACTGGAGAATATTGCATTCCTTTGGTTGTAGCCAGCAGGAATACTAAAGTACATCTTTTCTTGTTCCATTCCTAGACATGGTCTTTTACCTGTCAAAGTTTAGCTCTTCTATTTCTCTCAGGTACTGAGAGATGACTTGAGTGATATTACTTTCCCCTGGCATGATAAAGTATTGGTGTCCTCTTGCCAGCTGTTTGCCTTTAGCTCCTGCTATATTTTTTTATACAAACTGTAAGTACATTTATTATTCATGAAATAAAAACATTGCACAAAACATTTTAAGGACTTGTCATATATTTGTTTTGTTTTTTTTTTTTTTTTTTAAATCAGTGAAATTATTTGCTTTTGCTTTCAGAGTTCATGGTGGGGCATCTGGATCCTATCACAGCTGTCACATGATGTGAGGCAGGGTATACAGGGCTAACACATGTAGACAAATGACCATTCACACTCACATCCACTGTTACGGATTCAAATATTGGGGATGGATACAGGAGGAAAACCAAAATAACCACACTGGTCCGGCCGGGTCAAGTCAAACGATGATTTAATGAACACACGCGTGGGAGATGGACACCATACAGCAGACAGCATCAGATCTCAAAATGGTGGAGCCTTGATCAAACTCTTATAGCCTCTAGTGGCCCCCACCTCATCATAAAAGCCTAAACATTCACATTCTTTCTCACACACAGCGCCTAAGCTACGACCTTGGCTCCCTGTTTATCTGCTGCTGCTGAGATGGGGCAGTATGCTCTGTTCTCTTCTAACCAGACAAATAAGGTGATGACTTTCTGTGAACAATATTTCTTATAACTCAGCAGTATAATGCATCATAAAACAATATCATTCATTCACAATAAATCAACAGTCTAATGTAATGCAAATCAGTTTACCAAATGTAATAGTTATCACCTTCTTCTAATTCAGGAGCATAATGCAAACTAAAACTACATAATAATTCACAATCTTTAATTAGGGGTCTAACATGGCATAAAATAATATCATAATCCGACACCACGCATATGGTTTAATTAGAATTACCTGTTAACCTAACCCCATGCTTATCTTTGGATTATAGAAGAAGCAGCGGTATCTGGAGAGAACTAACACAGGCACAGAAAGACCCCAAACTGGTTTTAAACACGGCCTTCTTGCTGTGAGACAACAGTGTTAATCACCACACCACCGTGCCTCCTCTATCACATATCATTTTTGATATTTCTAATTTAAATCTTGGACTCGGTAAACATTCTCTTATACCTGTGTGTGCTGCAGGGATTTCTAAAATGCTGGCTACAGACCAGCTGGCTGATTAGATAAAGTTTTTCTGTGCTCTCATCAAAGTATACAAATACAGATGTGTTATATACACTGATATGAAATAGATCATTATTTTTCTTTTTTTTACATGCACAGTGAACTTTGGCATACAGACAACATCTATTGTGAGTAGTTTATAAAGATTATGTACCTTAAAAAAAAAAGAAGCTGAAATAAGCGGTCTAAACAAACAGCCAATAGTTACTGTAGTGCCCCTATTAGATTTGTGCACTCATATTGATCTAGAATGGGTTTATTAGGATTAAAGTATGAGTGTGTTTATGTTTACTTGGTTTAGTCAGATTGTATTTGCCTGTAATTGTGACATAAATTAAGACTAGACCAGACAGCAGTGGTGAGACCTTTATGTTACTCATGTCTAATCAAACACACCATCGATGGTATGTTTGATGGTACAGAGTGACTTGCTGCTATTGTTTCTTTTCATAAACGAAATATTCTCGACCCTTTGTGTAAAACGCGCACTTGTAACAGTTAAATAGTTTATCATTTGCTGTATTTTTCTCGCTGTTTTTTTTTTAAATTATTATTAATTTTACCCATCAGTGCCAGTTGAGTGTGAGAAAATGCAGATGATACCTTAATGCCTTTTCAAATGTTTAAGCTTTTTGTCTTTAGCTGCGTCACCTCATTGTTTTTTTTCGAAATAAGGAAAAATAGTACAACACGGACATTTACTATTACGCAATAAAAAGATCTGATCAAAGACGAGCTTTCAAGCAGTGGTGTGGTGGCCGTGTGTAGATGCAAAACTATTGAAAATAGTGGATGTAACAAAGTTAGCCAATCGAAAAAAGCGATTAATTTTTTTCTCTCCACCTCCCAGCTGTAATCCTTATTATGAACGTAACTTATCCTAAAAGAAAGATATTTATTTATTTAAATTTTGCTGTTTGAAATCGACGGAAACACGTCGTAACACGGGACAAACGCCACACGTAGGTTATATAATCCAGCCCAGGGACTGCGGAGCATTTACAGCTCTGAGGCAGCTACTTGTCATTCAGACCATAAATAAAAATGATAATTTATGCACTTTATTTTAATATTTAGAAACCGAACACTCCCCCCTAAATCATTTTATTTTCGAGCCACAGGATGAAGGATTTTGTTCTGTGCGGGAGTTTTTTCATTCCGCTTGCGTAGCGCATTTACAGATGATCCCTGACTGGGACAGTTGGCGAGCGTTGAAAACACCGGGCTTTGCGCTAAATGCGCACAGTAGTAGATTTTCTGCATCAGTTAGTAAACATTTTAAACCAGAGTATGAACAAGAAATCGTTGCTAAACTTCCAAACACCGTTAATATGTGCATAGATTGCGCAAAAAAATACACAGCACGTGGAAATTTCTTCCCTGTTGTGGCACATTTGCACCCAGCGGTCATATTAATACTCGAGGAAACAGAAGCGTTCTTTTCCAGCAGATGAACTTCCTCACTTTCTGTCAGTCGGCAGTCAGTGACAGCGGCCTGTAAAAGCACCTCGACATGCCGTCGCTTAAAGACGCGCTTGAATCCGGACTGGACTTCATTGAATTTCTGGGAGACAGGGTATCCGGCATCAGCAAAAAGGAACTTAAAGACATCTACAACTCCGAATTCAGGGGCAGGTAGGCTGCATTTAAACACCGTGTGTCCCACGCACCCGGTCTGGTTTGTGTCCAACAGCCTGTTTCTCCTGTGTTCGCAGAGAAGGAATAAAAGATCCCAACTTTTACAAAGTTTTCCTTGCGCTTGTGAAATTCAACAAAGTCCAAATAAGGCAGGGACAAGTCTACATTAATGCCAGACCTCAGGTAAGATATATAGTCATGTGAGTACAAGTTTCCCTGTGCCATATATTAGTCAGTGCTATGATGGGATGAGTTTGTGTATGTTTTGTTCCCATTCCCGGAAAATGGAGAATCAGAACAGGGAACTGTGCTGTTATTTTTGTAGTTTCGCGTGTACTGTGACCAATGGAGGAGGCCCCGGGCCCCTCAGCCACAGGATCTGGGCTCTGGCCCTCAGACACCAGCTGGGGCACCTGCTGGCTCCTCCACCCCTGTGGCACCTGTGCTGACCCCAAAGAAAAAACTTGCATCAGAAATCCTTCGCAAGTTGAAGCTGAACAGGTAAAATGCATTTTGAGTTAGTATTACATGTTTCTCTATCCCATCGTTGCTGTAAAGGTTTTTTTTTCTAATTCTCAGACCCGCCCTCATAAATGTGAATTTGCTTTTTCATGTAGGAGCATGATAGAACACGATAAAGCAGGGTGTTGCCGCACAAAAGGCTACATGAGATTAAAACAAGAGAGGAGCAGGGCCTGTTCATTTAGTTGGTTTATATGACGTGAAGATTCGGGAGAAACGTCATGTTGAGCATTGCATAAAAAGTTCCACCTGTCCATTTTCTTCCACTTATCCAATTCAGGCTTATCCGAATTGGATAAGTGGCAGCTGGAGCGTATCCCAGCTGCCATAGAGTGAAAGGCAAGGTACACCCTGGGCAGGTTCCCAGTCTGTCAGAGGGCTAACACAGAGGGACAGACAAGTATTTGCATGCACGCACACTCACACCTATGGGTAATTTAAAATCACCAGTTAAACTAACTCCACTAAATCCATGTCTTTGGACTGTGGGAGGAAGAGCCCATGCAGACACGGGGAGAACATGCAAACTCCACAAGGAGAGGCCCTGACCATATAGTGGATTTTAATCCAGGGCCTTCTAGGAATAGTACTTACGTGTGTGTGTGTGTGTGTGTGTGTGTGTGTGTGTGTGTGTGTGTGTGTGTGTGTGTGTGTGTGTGTGTGTGTGTGTAATTCTACATGTTCTCCCCATGACTGTGGGTTTTCTTTCATAGACAAAAGACACCCAGGTGTGGATTCTAAACCACTCTTAGGTGTAAGTGGAGCACATATTTTTGCTAGTGTGTCTTTAAATATTGCCAGCTGGCAAATGATAATATATGGGACAGATAAGACTGATTACTAGAGTTTTATATCGGCCAGTGATGGTTAATAAAATATAATTACTCACCAACCATTTTGTTAGCCACACCTTGCTAGACCGCTTTTTGTCTTCGTTTTTAATCGCACATATTCAGCAACTTTAGTCCATGTTGACATGACAGCATTGCACAGTTGCTGCTTATCTCTGATGTGAATCTCCCATTCTACTACATGCCAAAGGTACCCCGTTGGGTTGACATCTGATGACTGTGGACGCTATTTGAGTACCATGAACTCACTGTAATGTTTAAGAAACCAGTTTGAGATGAGTTAAGCTTTATTAAAATAGTGCATTATCCATCTGGAAGCAACCATCACTGTGGTCATAGTGGGAGTGACATGGTCAGCACCAATACTCAGGTAGTATACAGTGGAAATACCCCCAAAGTATCAAGATACCCAAACGAGAAGTAGAACAAAATAAACATTGGTTTTTTTTCTGTTCTCTGGGGTGTCTAATATATAAAAGGGATATAAAAATTATTTACTGCAAAAGTGGTGAAATTCACAGATATTGTGATATCCTCCATATATTAAAAAAAACACACACACAAAATAATGCCAAGCTGAACAGCTTGTGACATACTTTTTATTAATGCAAATTAGCTTGAAGACATGAATATTGTGGCTTGTTGGGAAGCATCCAGTTAGTTCTGATCATGAACACAGATTAGTTTTGCAGGACAAAAATATAGACATATTAAAATCACAAAAGTAGCTGACCTAAAACAAATACATGGTAAAGTCAAATGTAATTTGGTGTTAGATGATGTCCAAGAGCAATATCCCATTAAAAGTGTGACTTGGCAGTAATGAGATGGGAAATGTCAAGACATCTGTAAAGATTGTGGCTCGTCAGTTTACACTTTGTGTTGTAATGGCTTGAAGTTATCAAATTACCCTCAGCCAGTCGGACTCTGCTTTCATATTATTATAGCTTATATAATGGCAATGTATAGCTTTGCAAAAGATGTTTTGATAATATTTTATTGAATAGAATGCCTTTATTGTCTTTGTACGTGCACATTGAAATTATGGGTGTTCCATGCCAACTGTGCAGGAATAAAATATCATTAGGAAGACAGCACCCCTTTCACACCTGTGCATTTTATTGTTTTTAATATAAAACAGTGACTATAGCCGATTAAAATACTGGATTTAGTGCAGTCAGACCTTTACAACAAACTATATGTGAGGTTTCTGCGACAATCACAGCAAAAACTATTACCAAATATATTAATCACATCGTCATGCATATCTATCATCCGGTTTTTAACTATGGGATATATCATAATATCTGTAAATTTAAACCACTTTTTATGGAAGAATCTTTTTCATTATTATTATAGACTTTATAGAATATGAAAAATGTTGATGTACTTTGATTTATCTTCAGTAGGGGTATCTCAGTATTTTAGAGGCATTTCCACTGTGCCAAGTTAGTGCAAAGAAAATCTCCCCTGTGCCATTACATATAAACAACCAGCCTGAACTGTTGATAAAAGATGGAATAGATCTCTGCTTTCATGCTGTTTTTGCCAAATTCTGAGCCTAGTGTCTGAATGTCACAACAGAAGTGGAGATTCCTCAATTCAGGCAATGTTTTTCAAATCGTCTGTAGTTCAGTTTCAGTATTAAGAGTTGCTTTTATGTTCCTCTATCAGCTTATAGTCTGGCCATCTCCAGTGACCTCTGGCATTTTTGCCCAGAGAACTGAAGCTCACTGGATATTTTATCTTTTCTAGACCATTATCTGCAAATCCCAGAGATAGCAGTGTAGAAATATCCCAGAAGATCAGCATTTTCTAAACTTAACAATGCCACATTCACAGTCACTGAAAGCACCTTTCTGACCTGTTTGGATGCTCAGTTTGAACCTTAGCGGATGATCTTGACCGTATCTACATGCCAAAATGTATTGAGTATCTATCATGTAATTGGTTCATTTAAGATTTTAATGTATCTCTTATTGCATCAGCATGAATAAATATAAGCTGATGATCGCTACCTTTTAGGATAACTTGTGTCAAGAATCAGCTTAAAGTTCAGAAGAATAACCTTGAATTAAAGTAAGATGCTTGCTAACACTAATCAGCTGCTCTGGCTCATACAGGAAAAGGAAAGAAAAAAACCATTAGAAACTACAAGCAGAGTGGGAGGGGCCTTAACAAAAGAAATGATGTTGCACAGTTTGTCCATTAGAGAGCACTAACAAGTTAATTTTTCAACATCTGTTTCAGAATGGTTCTTGTCATAAAAGCAAATAAGAGGCCATGTTAAGACTCGGGGTGCGTTTGCCTGTCAGTGATGTACAAGCGCACATTATTGATAAGGGTGTAATGTGCTTGTGTTTATGTCACAATTCTTCATATTTTAAGTGACCAAGAGTGGTTTAACAAGCACTTCAGATACAGATACACAAGTTAAAACAAAGTAACTTTATCATGACATTAAAACGTTTAGAAACTTGCAGATTTTGTATTTGATTGGTAACCTGTGGAGTGAGGCCAGTGCAGGGGAGAGCTGCTTTGTCTTCTTGGTATGACTGAGGAGTCTCTCTGCTTCACTGTAAACCACCTGCAGATGAGACAAAGACTGACTCAAAGAAAACAAGACATGAGCTAAAAAAAACCTTCATGATATTCCTGAGAACTGGCTTTATCAGGAGGGTTTTTTTTAGAACTGATAATCAGCACTTTGTTTTATTACATACAAGTCAAAGGGAAAAGATAGAAGATGATGATGATGAGATGAGAAGTGATAAACTGGTTCCAACTGTGGTAATTTTCCAGAACTGTAAAACCTGTCTGTGAGTTATACTTATGTTGTTTCGTGATCCTTTTTTAACTTCCCTGCATAAATACAGTCCTATGCAACGTTTTAACTGCACAGCAGTTTTAATCTGAGTCAGTGGTGAAGTATTCCTGTGTAAAATGAATCGTTGCCAGTTTGGGTGTCAGTGATTTACTGATATCACTCAGTCACAAAGATCATATAATCCGTGATATGAATCCACTATGGAGGTAAAAAGGCTTCTTTTCAGGAGCATCTGAGGGTTTTTTTTTTATTACCTTCTACCTGTTTAATAGCAGACAGTCATGGGATAAGTGGGATTGATGAAAGGTTACGTTTTATTTACCAGGTACACTGGTTTTTCAGTGATTCGGCACCATCTTGTCTTGTCGTTGTTAAAATTGCAGCCTGATCTTGCTTCACCTGCAGGAAAGAGCACACTGCTGATAAGGGCGGCATCGAGATCACATCAGACCCCGTGGAGAGCGGTGGGAAGGTTCAGTTCGCTGTGGATCGCCTGCGGGAGCCGTTTGTTGTCAGGTTCCACATTGTCAATAAAGGCACTGACAACGTCCACTTGACGTACTACACTGCCCTGCACAGGATCCGCTGTTTCACTCTAGAGGATAAGAGGAGAGTGACCAGAGCATCTCCGCTGTTTCTCTGTCCTGGTGAGACACTGAGGACTTCTTCTCTGCCTTTAGAAATGAGAGAAATAAACTAGCTAATGTTCACAAATTCTTCCTTTTTTTTTCTTTTGTCTTTTTTTCCCTCCAGGAGCGAGCTATGAAGTTGAGGTTAAGTACATTCTGAACCACTATGGATATTTCCCTGCCACAATGTATTTCGAGTTCTGCCCAGATTTGCCTGGATCGGTGCCCTTCTGCATTGTCAGGGAGATAGAAGCTGCAGCCCACACTCCACTGGCTGTGGAGCTAGGGCCTGTGGCTCCTTATAAACCATTTCGGGTGGCTGCTTACAAGCCTGTTGACACCATTATAGTAGATGGAGTACCACCTGACAGGTAATGAATTTCAAAACTGATTGTAAAAATTACTTTGAAGCATTTTTGCTCACTTGGACTTTAGATCAACAAGTTGTCCCTGGTGGTTTATCAACCTTGTGTCTTTTGAAACTGATCACAGCCATATGGTGTTTTGTTTTCTTCTTCTGCAGTTCTGTTGTGCCTTTGAAGATGGCAGTGAAATTAGGAGACTACAAGTATCATAATGACCTGAAGGATTTGGCTAGACGAAGGATTGAAGACTCCGAGTACCTCTCTCCAACTGCCAAACAGAAACTTGCATCAGTGAAGTGAGCAAATCACCCGATCATTACAACCAGCTATGCGTTTTCTGTGATGAGTATTTTATAGAACTAACCCAATGTTAAATGCACTGTTTACCTCTGCATTGACATCCAGGGGTCTCCTCAGTTGTCCCTTAAAGATGAAGAACTACTCGCATCGGTTTCACCTCCTGCTGCACCTTGAAGAGATACAGATGGAGGTGGACATCCGAAAGTATGATCTCCTCAATCAAACCATGACTCAAGACCAAGGCAACAGAAAACTCCTGAAACTCAGAGTAAAGAGATTTTAATTAGAACACCGTCTGCTATGCTCTGTGTTTGCAGTGGCTCTATTTTTGCTGGAGCAGCTGGCATCTCTGAAGCATTGAATTCACTTGTAAATTGTGCTTCTTGGCAGTAAACTTCAGAATGCATTTTATTTGTTTGGGACCTTGTATTCTTAAGGAAGGAGCTAGATGACCTTCCTCCCGTTTTACTTGTACAGATGATTTTTCAATCTAGTTCTCATACACAGATTTGTTTATTTAGCTTGTCATATCTACCCATCTGAATCACCTGCAGACTTGTAGTTTTTAAAAACGTATCAATGGCCCAACATCGATGTTGTCCGACAGGTTCCCGGTGTCGCTGAGAATCGGCCATCTGTGCTTCGTGGAGATTGTCTGAGAGTATCCAAATCTGAGGACACCGTCCAGCCCATTACTGTGTATACTGGATATGTTCACAGAGTAGAACTGGACAGTGTGAAGCTGGGTTTCTCAAAAAAGTATGAGCTAGAATAATGATATGTTGACTAAGAACCCACAGTGAGAAACTTGTTGCTTACTTTTCAATCATTTCAGGTTGTTGCAGATCTTTATCAGCAATATGAAGTTTAATGTGGAGTTTACTCTCAACCGGTACCCTTTGAAGCTACAACACAGGGCTGTAGACCTGGCAGTAAAACATCAACTTGAGGAGGTGCTGTTTCCATCGGGTGCAGCAGTGGCTAGTGTGCCCATGCCTAAACTCAGGTCCGGTGCCTATTTGTATGCACTGCATCATCTATAAATGCAACACTTAACCACATTTAATGACAATAGTGATAATAACTTTATTTGTATAGCACCTTTAAAAAGTTACAAAGTGCTTCACAGTTTTGGATCAAAACACAAAAGTGAAGATAAGTGTAGATCCTCAGAAATGCTAACACATGGTCTTTCATTAATACATACACACTCCTGTACATGTATATTAGAAGGAAAAACAGACCACAAATAATGAAGTGAAATAAAGAAGAGACCAGCTGGTCTAAGGTCTCAGTAATCTGCTATATTTGCGGGAGCTTGGCCATGTAGGGTTTTATGTTACGGATACATTGAATTGTACTGTCCTACCGTATATTCTGCCTGGTACTGGTGGTAGGAGAACAGTGAGCTTCTGAAAATGAGAGTGTGGGCTCAGCAGCATTTCTCTGTTGTTTTCCTGGGCATTTAGCCACTGTGTTGCATTAACAGGAGGGATTACTGCTCTTTGGTTTAATGCCATAAACCAAATGGGCACAAGGTGCATAACAGGTTTTTAAACACACATTTACACACCTTTTATGCTAAGTGTAAAAAATCCATTTCTACATCTCTTTCCAGGATGTTTAATCGACAGCTGGAAAACAACCCGGAGCAACATGCTGCAGTCCAGCGCATTGTAGCTGGATCATCGAAACCAGCTCCTCATCTTGTGTTTGGGCCTCCTGGAACTGGAAAGACAATCACTGTGGTTGAAGCAATCAATCAGGTATAAAGTTACATGCAGTTAAGATCTGTATGAATGAGATCTTCAGAGATTAATCAGATATCTTACTTGTGAGTTGCCAGAAAACGTATTAGTTCTTCATTGGCTGTTACATTGTAACAAATTTAAAGCTGTTGGATTTTGAACAAGGCATTTGATATTGTTACTTTGAGTAGAATCTTTGATATTTTCTTTATTATTCCATCCATTTATTTTCTTGATTCCTGGTGCAGTTCAGGACCACTGGAGTCCTAGGTTTTATTATTTTTTTCTCACAGGTCTAAATTGGGTAAAAGGTTGATGGGTGGTTCTTTGGTGTTTTTCTACTCTGAGCACTTAATGTGCTTTATACAACTTGCCTCATGCCCCCATTCACACATTTATGCTAAGTGCTTTTCTGTCTAATATTCACACTTCATGAACAGTCACATTCAGTATCTTGGCCTACTTTGGGTTGCAGCCAGGGATCAAACTATGAGCCTTCCAGTTAACAGGTGACCTGCGTCTATACAACTAACTTACACAAGTGAGATTTCTCTTTGCAAGACAGATTTTGCATAGGAATCAGCATGTGTTGGGATGTTTGTAAGGTGATTCCCAGATATCTCGCTGTATATTAGAAACACACTAAGAGATTTTTCTTTTTTTGAACCAGTTGCTTATTTGCTCTCGAGTATTATGAGTATTAGTACTTTCAGTTTAGAGATTTTACATTGCCAACAAATGTCGCAGTCGGCACAGTTGCTTTACAGCAAGGACGGTTCTGGAGTAGGCATGTTCTGTCCATGCTTGCCTGGGATACTCCAGCTTCCTCCCACAGTCCAACAACATGTGAGTTGGGTTAATTGGTGATTTTTAAATTGTCCGCATGGGTGAATATTAGTATGAACACTTGTTTATCTCTCTGTGTTGGGCCTGCAAAAGACTGGTAAACTGTACAAGGTGTAAGCTGCTTTTCGTTCTGTGACAACTAGGATGCGCTTCAGCCCCACAGTGACTCTGAACTGGATAAATGGTGGGATATTTTGGAATTGATTCACTTCAGGAAACGCTAAAAAAACTGGAAACCAAACTTTAACATAAAGGGCTTGCAAAATTCAACAATGCTGTAATTTGTGATGTTATCTGTGATGTTGTAACTGTTTCTCAGATATTTGTACTTACTATAGGACTAATACTGTGGCTGTATGTCCTTGGTGCAATGTACTTTGAATTCTGTGCACATCTGCCAGGTTAGGTGCCTTTCTGAAATAAGTGACAGCCGCAGACCGAGTCCTGCTGGGTGTGAGGCAAAGGCCTGTGGCTCCCTACAAACCATGTTATGTCTTCGCACACAAGCCTGTTTTTATTAAGTAATGACTTTTATTTTGCTCGTCTTGTCAGGTCAGCAAGGCAGATCCATCAGCCCGCATCCTCGCCTGTGCACCTTCAAACAGTGCATGCGACCTGCTCTGTGAGAGACTACAAGTAAACATGGATTCTCATCAGATTTACCGCGTGTACGCCAGCAGCCGAGACCCAAACAGCGTTCCCAAGAGTCTGCTGGTGAGCTACATATACACAGCCCATAATGTTTAAGAATTACATGTGAAATAGAGTGCTATTGCATTCTCTTGTCTCAGCAAGCCCCATAAATATGCCCGCATTTTCACTAGATTTCTCATGATCACACTGAGGAATCAGTGATTGTAATCACTATGGGAAAGCTGAACAATAGGTTATGTTCTCATATTTTTTTTTGGGTTCTTTCAGAAATACTGTAACTGGGACGAGAGCAAAGACAGCTTTGTGCCTCCACAGAAAGAGGTTACGATGAAGTACAAAGTCGTAGTTACAACTATGGTCACAGCTGGCAGGTAAGAGCCAGTGTGTGGCATGTAAAGTATCCATTATGTGTTTTTAAACACTCTTTGACATCTGGCACATTTTTCGTGTTATGAGCCATGCGGCACTTGATTATGCTGCTGTGTGTTCGTGTCTTTGTGAGGCTTGTGTCTGGAGGGATCCCAGTTGGCCATTTTTCGCATGTGTTTGTGGATGAGGGAGGCCAAGCTGTAGAGCCAGAGTGTGTCATTGCTATTGCAGGTAAACTATGAATGTCTGAACTACATGTTTTTCATCATGATGTCCTTCGCCATGCACACTAAGCAAATATGTAGGACTGCCTTCATTCATTTGCACGTTAAAATTAGAAACATTCAGATCTGTGAGTGATGCTGAAAGGCTTCACTTTTCCTTCCCACTGTTGCCATGTGCTTGCTCATAGGGGGCTTACGATATAAAGCGCCTTGTGGGGACTTTTGTTGAATTGGCGCTACATAAATAAAGTCTTTTGTGAAACCTTCAAGAATCTGAAATTCTTACATCCAACTTCCTGTTAAATATGTTTTTTTTCCATTAAATCTGGTATTAATGCAGTACATGGACCTTTCATATATACACTTATCTGATTACAGAGCTTTATCCACATCCCAGCTGCTTTATTCATGTGCCTTCTCTGAAAGCACACAGCTTTCAGTGTGACATTCATCAGTACAGACAGAATATAATTAGCATTTGTAGAAATTTTGTTTTCTCCAAAGCTAGCTAAAGGCTGTAAAATAAATAAATAAATAAATAAAATGTATGGGTTAAGACTTTTACAGCTTACAAATTCTGCATATATGTGACCTTAAGTCAGAGCAGTAGTAAATTAATTTGTTCTTACACATTACACTTCCTCAGTAAATCGGTTCTCGTGATTAAAGGTCATAACTTGCAAGTGCTGAAATTGATGCACCTTGTTACAGACTCATTTATGTTGTTTCATAGGTCTGCTCGATGCAGAGAAAGGTCAGCTGGTACTGGCAGGAGATCCTAAGCAGCTGGGACCAATCCTTCGATCTCCTTTAGCAATAGAACATGGACTCGGTAAGTCCAGTGGTCTCATTTTCTTTTCTTTCTGATCAGATGGTGTTAGTTGCATCACTGTGTATCCCTGGCAGTTTTCACTGGCAATAAGTTTAGGATCAAATGAATGCTTAGTGCTGCTTCAGTTATTTGAGTTTTTCTCAGATTAACATGAATTCAAATCTGTATCATGAATCCTTTCTAGGGCTTTCTCTACTGGAGAGGCTGATGAGACATAATTCGTTATATCAGAAAAATACAGACGGGCATTTTGACACTCGCTTTGTCACCAAACTGCTGCGAAACTACAGGTGGGTCTCTCAGCTATTTCTTGTCAAAGCCATTTTTTACTTGTGCTGCTGTGTTAATCACCAACTATGCTTCATCATTTTTTTATTGTTCTTCTTTTTCCTTCCCGTTCACTCAGGTCACACAGTGCTATTCTGAAAATCCCCAATGAGTTGTTCTATGAGAATGAATTGCAGGTGTTTGCTGACCAATGGGAGCGTGAGACCTATTGCAACTGGGAATACCTTCCGAAGAAGGTGAGGCCTCAGGAACTTTTCATTTATTTTGTTTGGTTTTTGTTTTTTTGTTCCCCTAAGTCATCCGCAAAGCATATGATTAGATGCAAAGCTGTATTTGTCAACTCTGATTTCATCATACATTAGTTTTAAAATAAAAAACTGTGATGAACACGAATAAATAAAATAGTAAAGTGCATCTGAGATTTACAGATGCAATGTTTGCTTTGAAAGTGATGACAGAGAAGTATAGAAAAGGTCAGAAGGAGTTTCACTGTGTCTGTGGATCTAGAGAAACCATGTGATAGGGTGCTTAGAGAGGAACTGTGGTACTGAATGAGGAAGTCAAGAGTGGCAGTGATGTATGTGAGGGTGGTGCGGGACGTGCGTGAGAACAGCAAAACACTAGTGAAGTGTGTGGGAGTGACAGGTGAGTTTAAGGTGGAGGTGGGATTACATCAGGGATTAGCTCTGAGCCTCTGCTGACAATTGAGGTTACACAAGAGGACTGTGATGTTCACGGACCACACTGTGATCCGTGAGTAGAGGAAAGGTGGAGGTATGCTAAAGTCAGTAGAAGCAAGATAGATGACATATGTTTGAATGAGAGGGAGCAGACGTAGTGAAGCTGGGTGAGATGGGTCTCGTCTATGCAAAGCAACAAAAAAGTGCACAAGAGAGGTGAAGGAGGAGGCGCAGGCAGGGTGGAGTGGGTGGAGACAGAGGGCCAAGCTGGAAGTTGCTGGTACATGAGGGACCAGATTAGAAATGAGTATATCAGAGGGACAAGTTTGGTTGACTGGTTTTGGAGACGAAGTTTGCAGGGGTTTGTTTTGGAGATGTCCAGAGGAGGGATAGTGGATATATTTTGGATAAAGGATGCTGAAGATGGAAGAAAAAAGACTGGCTGAAACAAAGTATATTAAAACATGAAAACAACTCATGTTGTAAAAGTACAATTTTTCTTAAAACTTCATAGACCTTATGGGAGTGCTCACGTGTACAATTTATATGTAGTTTTAATTCACATTTTTAATTTCACTAAGGAGTCAGTCGCCAAATTGTATTTGAACCATATTTAACAAGAATAACTGACAGTGCTACCCCACTACAGGGGTTTCCAGTGATCTTCCATGGAGTGATGGGCAAAGATGAGAGAGAGGCGAACAGTCCGTCTTTCTTCAACGTGTCTGAGATTGAAGTCCTGATCGACTACCTCACCAAACTGATGGAAACGCAAGGAAAGAAGGGTCTCCCCAAACTGTCTGCAACAGACATCGGAATAATCGCCCCCTACAGAAAACAAGTGAATATGCATGGTGCACATTTGTGTTAAATGACTGAGGATAAAAGGAGGTTGTTTGGTTCATTCATAACTTCCCATGACTGCTTTTCTTTTTGCTAACAGGTTGAGAAAATCCAGAAGGCCCTGAGATTTGTCCCAGCGCTGAGTCGCTGGAGTGATCTCAAAGAGCTGAAGGTTAGCAGCTCTGCTGTAAACGATCTGTGTCAGTTAATATGGTTAGATGCCCCCATGCAAACCTAAGATGCTCATTTTCAGTGTCTTCTAAATTGTTTTAATAAGATGTAATCAAAAGATTGATCTGCTGTTCATTTCTAATCAGAAGTGTAATTTAATTATTGAGGATGCATTTAACAGTTATAAGATTAAAGTTTTATTAGATGGTAGATGGTAAAGTCCCCCCCCCCCCCCTTCTTTTTATAATATCAGGTCGGCTCTGTGGAGGAGTTTCAGGGACAAGAGAGGAAGATCATTATGGTCTCCACCGTCCGTAGCAGCATCAACTATGTCAAGATGGACAGAGACTTCAATATTGGATTCCTGTCAAATGAAAAGGTTTGTCACATCATTTAAACTTATAAGAAAGCCTGCTGCTTGTTTAATGGTTGAATAAATTACTAATATATTCTTTTTTTATATGCATGTATTCACTTGTAGAGGTTCAACGTAGCCTTGACGAGAGCCAGGTCCCTGCTTATAGTGGTGGGAAACCCTGTGATCCTCAAGAAGGACCCAACATGGGAGAAGTAAGCGAAGGCAAGATGTTTTGGGAGGCACTGAGTAAACGTAGTGATTACCGAAAGTGAAACCTCATTGTTAGCAGCTGACAAAACAACCTCAAATTGTTCACTTTTTTGCCATTTTGGAGCCTTAGGGCTGTATAAAATTTGCCCAGTTAACAGGGAATGCACATTTCTTGAGCATTTCTCGTTCACGTTTTCTTAATTTTTGCTTTTTTGTTCACAGGTTCATCAGCTACTGTGTGAAGGAGAAGGGCTACACTGGATTTGACTTCGGCGATGTGGAAGAGGAAGATGATATTGTGTCCAGACTGGCGACGCTGAAAATCAACATGGATTCTGAATGTGAGTACAGCGTTAGCCTCAGTAAGACTGCAGCAGACAGTGGACTCGACAGTTGCATGTCTTTTTCTCCAGACTTTAGGCTTTATTTGCTGAGCTAAATAGCTGCAGGATTGAAACCTTAAAATGTAAAAGCATTTAGAACTAAACATTTTCCCAGTGAGTCTCCAAAAGTTGATTCTGTTCATCTGGACTTAGCGTTCCCAGTGAGTATTCTTCAAAAAAAAAAAAAAAAAAAAAAAAAAATCTTTTGCTAAGATTTTGTCTTTGTTCTAGGTCCTGTTCCAGAGGAGAGTGCCATTCAGCAATTTGTGGACCCTGGGTGGAAAAATGAGCATTAACATTTCCTCTAAATTAGGACATAGCGTCTGCAATAGATTTAAAGCCATTTGAATGCATAGCAAGTGTCAGTCTTTTATTTTATTCTTTGTCTTACTGCTTCAGCACAAGATTTAAGACCATATCCTTTCTATGAACCTTTTTAAGAGCAGTTTGGATATTTAAGTGCAATAAATGCTCCTGTGTTTCTAATCAGTGGCAAAATGAAGCAGTGAACTTTGGCTTTTTACACTTACCTGGTCTGTTTATTTAGCCCAGTTAACATAACTATGGCTGTACAGATGCTAAAATGTCCTACAGATGGGAAAAGACTGGAAGATAATTTTAATACACTGATTTATCACCGTATGCCTTATGACTTATGTCAATTCAAAACTTAAAAAAAATAAACTGACTTTTTGATCTGCTGTATATTATATTACACCGTGGTGCCTGATCATTTCCTTTAGCAGTGTCGTCCTGTTCAAGAATGGACTGAGGAGACTGGTCTGTCTATTCGCAAAAATAGTTTATTAACAATGTTCATGTTCACTTCAGCTCAAATGTTCACTACAACACTTTCTGTTTACAAAGCATTATTACAATGAGCTTTTATAGAAATCTGGATACTTTTAATTGATTTCAAATACTTCCAGAGAGAGAAATAAAAGTTGCACAACACTGAGCTGAAGCTGTTCCCACAGAGGTGTGCGATGTTAGTGCTTCTGTATGTGCGCGCACTGTAAAGACCCATGGATTTCTCATGCATGCATCAATATAGCAAGGACATTTTTTTTAGCGGGACATTATCGGCATACACATGGACAGCAGTATAGTACATGCTCTTAGTGATATGTTCAACACTAGCTCCTCCGCTGCTCCAATTGTTATGATTCTACTCCCAGCTTTAAGTTATTTAACTCTCTGCCGATCTCTAATTCCCATGTATTCCTTGCGAGAGCTTGTTAAGACACGTCAACACCATGCCACCACTATGAAATGTTTTCATCGATAAGAAGTTGTAGAGATATGAATGTTTACCCTTGCCCAAATGGTGTGCTTGTTGTCCATATTAGTGCACGGAGTCCCGAGTTAAAAGTAGCATCCGCCCTCTAAAGATTGGAGGGTGGATAGAACATTAGTACGTTGCTTGTGTGCGTTTGTCGGCTAAAACAATCACAACACCTCGTCTGAGCTGTAGCCTCTTTGCTGGCCTGCTCGTTTAAAGCATCATTTATGTGCTTCACCAGCAAAGGGTTTAAATTTGCATTACACACAGTTTTACAATAATAACTGGTAGGTTTGGTGCTTTTGATGGAATTGTAAGAAGGTTGCATGCAACACAGATGATATTGTTTTTGCCACGTATATTAAGAAATCCACCCTTCATGCAACCAGTGGACATGTAAAGTAGACAACTGAGCAACAGTGGTGTGAAAGAGTGTGCCTCAGGACAGTCGATGAGGGCCTTTCAGGAATATCAAGCTATTATCATCAGGGGAAGTTCACTAGAGTATTCTGCGAGGATATGAGCAAATACAGATACTAGAGGACGATCTGACATGTCCTAGTGAACTGAAATTTAATTACATCCTTAAATGCCGAGTATATTTCCAAAGAGTGAGCTTAAATTCCATCCTATAGGTTGTAACTGATTTTTTTTTTTTTTTTTAAGTAAAACATCAAAGGAAATGGTTGCATACAGATGTTTTCTCAATCAACCATATTGTAATTTTCACATGATGCAAGAACTTAAACTTATTTTGCTCATCTGACAAGACAAAGATGTGTCATACACAAAATGTTTTTTTTAAAAAATGATGGCATACATCAAATAACACATTTTACCATGCATCAATCTATTTAAAGAACCAAGCCTTGGAAAAAAAACAACAAAAAAAACATCAGAACGGTCACTCTTGACCTTGTCAGTGAGTATCAGCTTGACATTCAGCAGCTAGTCCATCTGGTCTGGGAGAGAACAACCGAAAAAGGCACACCAGAACAGAGAAGGCACCAGGAAAAGAAACAAAAAACTCACTCGCACACACTGTGGCTCTTCTCAGACATGTAAAGAATGTCATCCAACTGGAAACATCCAGCCTAACAGGATGCGATTTCCATGACTGGGCTAACCAGTATCACAAACAAGATTCCAATAACGGGTGTAACCAGTTAACTTAGCAAAAAGAGCTGAACTCAGTCACTCATAAGAAACAAACAAGGGAGGGTTCACCAGGCCGTGGCCTACATGTGATTCCACTTGTGTCATCTCCCTGTTGGTCCTAACAGCTATTGTGCATAGTTGAGTCATATTGGCTTGCGTCTCAATTGGCCACCTCTCCCTCCCCTCCCATCTAGCTTCGAGCAACAATTACGAGGGGCGAATGTGAATAATTTTATGCAGAATGGGAAGCACACTCCTTTGTTGACACATTACATTACAGAAGCAGCTGCCTTTCTTTATCCTCGATGTGAGTGGGCTCATAATGGGGAAGGTGAAACTGATGTTTCATACCAACAAAAAAATGACACAAGCAACCATTCATTGTGCTTGACTTGACGAGCACTGAAAGCCTTTACTTATGGCTTTGCTCAGGTTTCACAATGACAACACTGTAAAATGAGCTACAGTACAATGAAGGGGTCCTCAGCCGAAATGCAAGCTCGCCGACAAACAGACGGTGGTGTATAAACTTAAAAAAGGCACTAGCTCTTATGGTCAAAAGATATCATCTTTAATTCTCTATCGCTACTGCTACAGTGAACCGCCTATTTATACAAGCTAAGAATGATGCCACTTGCCCGAGAAGCTTGTGAAGAACAATACCGCATACAAATGTGCACCTACCAAAGCCAAGTTTAAAAAAAAAAAAAAAAAAAAAGTGTAAATTGTTAAGACAGATTTTGGGAGGGACAAAAGCAAATCAATACGGAAACATCAATTTCTAGCCACAGATGTCATATAGTTCATTTCCTGTATTAGGTTTGTTTATGTTCAATTCATCTGCCTGTCTTTGTCATGAAATGTGAGATACAGTACAAAGATCCATTTGGTAATAGGTCAGTCCTTTTTCATGTGTTATTTTTCTCCAATTGGTCAGCTGATTTGATGGCGTCTGGACTGCTCACAGCACCGTGCAGCCACTTCTCTTCTTGCGCTTGCGGACCTGCAGTGCTGCTCTCGTGGCCATCTCAAACACCTCCCGCACACCATCCTTCGTCTTGGCAGAACACTCCAAGTAGCCAAAAGCGCTGATCCTACCAGCCATGTCTCTGCCTTCTTCTGTCTTCACTGGCTCCTGCAGGGTTAGATCGGACACCATTAGGGACTCAATTAAAGTGCTGAGAAAAGAAGGAGAGCTCAGTTTACTTTCCAGGGAAAATCATGATATCACTGAAGAGATCCTTGATTTTTTTCCCCCTTTTAAAGTGAAATTAGAGCACTAACAATCAGTCAAGAATAAGTCATTCCATAAGCAGAATCAATACAAAATTATCAATGTAACTGTACTTAAAACATGAATTATTTTTCATGCAAAAAAAGGCTCTTTTTTTAACTGTTTTTTGTCATATATGTGACATTAAACTGAGTCGTTTTGCATTTGAACTGCTGATAAAACAAAATCATTTTATACACTAATACACTGATCATTGTCAGCTACAGTCTAAACACCCCCTCACTACCATAATACTTATTAACAAAAGAATAAGCACAGTTTGATATGCCTCTCACCGCCTTTTTGGCATGACTCATTTACCAAACCGACGAAATCTTGGAATCAAGAGCTCAAGTTTATGGCTTAATGTCTAAGCCATTTATCACATATCTTACAAATATCAAACCGATGTCTGTTTTACTATGTAAGAGTCAAACTCTTGAACTGACTACTGATGTCTTGATTTCCACAGACAGGAAAAGCTCATCTACAGATTCCACTGTGAAAACATAAAACTGAGATGTTATTCGGGCTTTCACTTTGCTGTTCTCCTCTTAGTGACAGAAAACAAAACATTTTGCTTTTTTGACATATCATTTATACTGTCAGTATGTTTTGATTAGCAAATTGAAATCTTTTACATCTTATGAAATCAGTTTGACAGAGACACATGCTTTAACTTGTTACTGACACTTTTGACATTGTGATTTTCTATATTTCGATTCTTCTATTGCTTTCTTACTCTAAATGATTGCATGCCAATCCTAGAAGAGGGATTCTTCTTCTTCCTGCTGTCTTCTCTCAATTTTATTTTGTAAAGCCATCTGATAGAAAGTGTCCAATTACATAATATCTTCTTTGCAGTACGAACGCTGTGTTTTGCGATAAGCGTTCATACTCGGTGACAAATTAAACCAGCTTCCCTGAATCATATTTCATGCTCTGACTGTACAGCCATCTGAGGCTTCTGCTTTTCACATGCTGCTCTGGATTAGAACATTTCTGTCCTGTCATAGTTCTGATGTGGTCGAAAAATATTAAGAAAAGTCCCGTCACTGTCAGTAAGCTGTGAGATTGATGCTGTAGTTAATACACTGGTGGTGTAATGTCGTAAACATGTGGTTGAAACCCTGTACAATAATGAATTTTCCATTTCTACACACAGGCCTTTAGTGTTTCTGTAAGCTGACAGTTCTTAAACCGAGTACGCTGGTGAAGCAGGAAAAGCAAGATTAACGTCATCCGTCATGCAGCTCCTTTAGAAATAAATGTGAGACTGCAAACATTCACAGGATGGTAGTGCTACATGACCCTTTTTTATTTAGTTTTTTAAAAGGGTCAATAACACGTGCCTAAATATGTCAAACAAAATCCTAACAAATGAAATGTTTCAACCCAGCACATATCCAGTGCCTTTTAGTGCCTGAGATTTCAAGAGCTCTCTACCTGCATCAGATTAGCTCATTCCACTGTTCATTGACCTTCAGGGGCCTTTGTACCTGTTTCATCTTGGCTAGCTCTCTCCGTGTATGCTCATCGTTCCTCAGGTCCTTCTTGTTCCCCACCAGGATGATGGGAACATTGGGACAAAAGTGCTTCACCTCAGGCGTCCACTTTTCAGGGATGTTTTCTGTCCCAGGAAAGACAAGAAGTGAGCTGAAATACTCAGTATAGGGAGGAGAACTATAAAAAGAGGACAAGAAGTGCAGAGTCACAGTGCAGAACGCTTCTCATGATGGATTGCTCTGCAGCCTCCTTGAGGCAAAGATGTTTTTAGCTGCATTAATCCCACTTCCCATTAAGTATATTAGGGTATTTTACAAGGACCCTCTCTCGCTTATTTGACCTACGTTTGGTTATGTAAGATAGAGCAATATGTTCATGAACGATCATTTTAATGGAATAGTGTGGAGGTAAGCATCAACGACACAGAGCTCTCAGTTCTCACTCCTTCTTTATTCGTCTCTAACATCAACTGAACATATCGCGCCACAAAACACAGGAACACACTTCCTCAACAGTGGGTGTGAGTGGAGCCCTCTAGTGGTCCGCCACACATGCCCCCCCCCCCCCCGAACACCCAGCAGAACTAGTCCAGGACCCGGCGCTTAAGTAAACGGCCGGAACGGCTGAACCGGGGGGGTGGGGAACTGACAGAGGGCAACCCAGCCCGGGAGCGAGGCTGGCACTGGCGGTCAGAAAAAGCTGCAGACGACTCGGACTCCGTTGATTTTGGGTCGCTCCTGGGGGAAAAAACAGAATCCATCAGCCCGGTGGCAGGTGGGCGGCCGCGGCGAGGGGCCTGGGCCGGGACCACCTGATCCTCCTGCATAACATGTGCAGGCTTAAGTCTGTCAACAGAGACAACCTCCTGCCGACCGCCAAAGTCCAAAATGAAATGTTTGTTGCCTGGTTTAAGAACCCTGTATGGCCCGTCATATGGTGGACGCAGCGGAGTCCTATGAGCATCGTGCCTGACGAAAACGAAACAAGCAGAGTCCAACGAACTCGGAACAAAAGTGTCAGGCAAGCAGTGGTGTACAGGACCAGGAACAGGAAATGAGTCTCTTGGGGGGCGAAAAGGCAACAAAGAGGTATCGAAACATGGGGGAGGGCTCTCAGGTAAGAATTCCCCGGGGACCCGGAGAGGCTGGCCGAGGACCAGTTCAGCCGGGGAAACCCCGAGGTCTTCTTTAACCGCGCTACGCAATCCCAGCAAAACCCACGGAAGACGGTCGACCCAGTCGCCACCTGTTAAGGAAGCCCGGAGCGCGGCCTTAAGTGACCGGTGAAACCGTTCGCACATCCCGTTAGCTTGCGGGTGGTATGCTGTGGTGCGGTGGACCTTGACCCCCAGGCCGTCAGCCATAGCAGACCAAAGCTCAGAAACAAACTGGGGGCCCCTGTCCGAGGTAATGTCAGCCGGGGGACCGAAACGTGAAATGCCCTGGCCACCGTCACCGCTGTCGTGGACGCCAGGGGTACGGCCTCCGGCCACCTGGTCGTGCGGTCCACCACAGTCAAAAGGTGCGTGAAACCCTGTGACTGCGGTAAGGGACCAACCAGGTCCACATGAACATGATCGAAACGCCTACCCGGGACACGGAAAGGTTCGAGGGGTGCCTGTGTATGCCGGTGGATTTTCGAGCGTTGGCATGGGATACAAACCGCCGCCCATTCTTTCACCGTCTTGCGAAGGCCCGGCCAAACGAACCTGGCGCTGACCAGCTTGACCGAGGCCCGGACGCCGGGATGAGAGAGGGCATGCACCGAGTCAAAAACACGACGACGCCACGAAAGGGGAACCAGCGGGCGGGGACGGCCGGTGGAAACGTCGCAAAGAAGGTGCGGACCGCCGTTCCACACCGGGGTGTCCTCCAGCACGAGGCCCGTTTTTGCTGACTGAAGGGCAAGGACTACCGGGTCAGCACGTTGCTCGGCGGCCATGGCAGCGTAGTCGACGCCGACATACACCGGAGAAACCAGCACACGTGAGAGACAGTCAGCGACGTGGTTGGACTTACCAGCCACATGCTGAATGTCTGTGGTAAATTCTGAAATGGCCGCCAACTGGCGCTGCTGGCGTGCGCTCCATGGGTCAGAGACCTTGGACATCGCAAACGTCAAAGGTTTGTGGTCAACGTACGCAGTAAAGTTGCGACCCTCGAGGAAAAAACGAAAATGTTGTGTCGCGAGGTGCAGGGCCAGCAACTCCCTGTCAAAAACACTGTACTTGCGTTCAGCATCCCGGAGCGTACGACTGAAAAAGGCGAGCGGTTGCCAGAGACCTGAAACCCGCTGTTCCAACACACCACCCACTGCCACGTCGGACGCATCGGTGGTCAACGCGATCTCTGCCGACGGAAACGGGTGGGCCAGCAGGGCGGCGTCAGCCAGCGCAGACTTTGCTGCGGAAAATGCATGGACGCGTTCCGGCAGCCAGTCAACCGGATCTTTGGCTGTTTTACCTTTTAAGGCAGCATAGAGTGGCTGTAGCAGGTGGGCAGCTCTGGGGAGAAAGCGGTTGTAAAAATTTATCATCCCCAAGAACTCCTGCAACGCTTTAACCGACGTGGGACGCGGAAAAGCCGAAACAGCCTGGACTCTGTCGGGCAACGGAACCACACCTTCAGCGGAAATGCGGTGCCCGAGGAAATCCAGAACAGGCAACCCAAACTGGCACTTGGAAGAGTTGATAATCAGGCCGTGCGCTGCCAAACGTTGGAAAACCTGGCGCAGATGGGACTCGTGCTGACTCGCTGAGCAGCTGGCCACCAATATATCGTCCAGATAAACAAAAACGAACTGCAGCCCACGCAAAACGGAGTCCATCAGCAGCTGAAAGGTCTGGGCGGCACCTTTCAGGCCAAACGGCATGCGCAAAAACTCGAACAAGCCGAAGGGGGTAATGACAGCGGTTTTAGGAACGTCTTTGGCGCGCACGGGAACTTGGTGATACCCCCGCACCAAGTCAATTTTAGAAAAAATCGACGTTTCAGCGAGATTGGCAGAAAAATCCTGAATGTGGGGGATGGGGTAACGGTCATTCTCCGTGGCATTATTTAAACGGCGGAAATCTCCGCATGGCCGCCACCGACCGTCCGATTTGGGCACCATGTGAAGCGGAAAGGCCCATGCACTGTTCGAACGCTGTACAATGCCAAGCCGCTCCATGGCTGCAAACTCTTCCCGAGCGACGGACAGTTTCGCGGGATCGAGGCGGCCCGACCGTGGGAATATAATGCTCAACCCCATGCTTCGTTACCGTGCTAGAGAAATTAGGGACAGACAGCGATGGAAACTCTGTCGGCAGCGGTAGGGGGAAGGAGGCTCTTCTGGGAGCCGGAGTCCACGAGAAAACGTCTCCCGGCGCGCGAGTCCTCTATGAAGAGCAGCCTTTCTGTATTGCCAGCGGTCGCGGCTGCTACGGCGCGCTGGCGGGTCCGTTTCCCTGGGCCGTGAAAGCACAAGGCGGCAGGCAGCGACGCGCTCTGTCGCCAAAACGCTGATGGTAGAAACAGATGCTCTTTCCGCGGTGCCGGCGTGTAGCAACCCCTGCCGTCAGCAAGGGGGCGGATGCTCCGAGGGAGGCAGGTGGAGGCGTGGAAGGTGCCGCCGGCGAGTCCGTAGCCAGGGCGTGAACGTCGAAAGTGCGGCTAGCCAGGAGAATGCGATCCGCTTCTTCAGCCAGGGAGCGATAATCCTTTGCAGGCAGAAGCGGGGAGTTTGCGAGGACAGCTCTCACGGCGGCCGGTAGTTGGCGGAGGAAGAGGTGGGCGAAGAGGAATCCACCGTCATCCGGCCCGAGCAACGATAGCATGTTCTCCATGAGCTCGAGCGCGGTACCGCCACCCAAGCCTGACAGGTTGAGGAGCTTTTCGGCTCGTTCAGCATCGGAGAGGGCATAGCGCCGAAGAAGCAGCTCTTTGAGGGCGGCGTATTTCCCTTGGGCGGGTGGGTCCCGGAGGAGCGTCATCGCGCGACGGGTGGCCAGCGGGTCGAGCGAGGCCACCACATGGTGATACTTTGTGTCGTCAGCGGAGATGCCGCGAAGGGCGAACTGAGCCTCCACGTGTACGAACCATGACGGCGGGTCATGGAGCCAAAAGTCCGGCAGTTTCAGCGCCACAGCGAACATAGCTGCAACAGGAGGCGGAGGTCCGGCGGCCGCTGATGCATCCATAGCGGAGTCTGCGTTATCTGCGGCGCGTTGCATGCTCGAGTCAGGGGTCACCAATGTGGAGGTAAGCATCAACGACACAGAGCTCTCAGTTCTCACTCCTTCTTTATTCGTCTCTAACAGCAACTGAACATATCGCGCCACAAAACACAGGAACACACTTCCTCAACAGTGGGTGTGAGTGGAGCCCTCTAGTGGTCCGCCACAATAGAAGTTATAAGTACTATAAGTTTCGTTATTCATCATTTGTAATATGACATTTTAAAAACAGACTACTCTAATTTATTCTTTCCTCACCTAAACTGTCTGGGCTGTCAATGGAGAAGCACATCAGGATGACATCTGTATCGGGGTAAGAGAGAGGCCTCAACCTGTCGTAGTCTTCCTGGCCTGCGGTATCCCACAATGCTAACTCCACCTGGAAAAAACACAACATCAAAACATGGATTCATCCGGAACAGAACAAATGTAGTTTTGCTCCTTAATATTACTCATCTTTATAAACACAGACTTCTCTTGTAAACAGTTAACATACCGTTGCCCACTAATGGAGACGAATGCAACAGATAACCAGTCATGACATCACTTCTGCTCAATGACGCAGAAATTCTGAGGCATGTGGAGGATCTGAGTAATCTTCCCAAAGGCTGGAGGTTTAAATATGGGGAACCAAACAATGCTGGAAGTATCTGACATAGTATCGCTTTTCCCTCTTGTTACAACTACTTTCTTCATCTTAAAGTGTTGTGGTTGCTCGTTTTCTTTTTGTTTTGCTTTGTTTATTTGTCTCTTTTAATTCTATGTTGTTGTACTTTTTTAACATGTTCAAAATAAAGATTCAATCAATCAATCAATCAATCAAAGTGAATTCGTTTTTTTTAAATCACCCCAGCAGCTCTGACCTAATCAGGGCTTCATACTGTAAGTCTATTAGTTGTGTAAGGCTGTCAGTGTTGTGGAAACGAACTTGGTGACTGGGCTCATCCCATCACACCACTGATTAATTCAATTAGGGAAAGAGAGATTAGCAACCATCAAACCGGTTAGCGTGCCTCCCTCTAAAGGCATCAACAGCCAAGCTTCACTTGAGTTTGCTCTTCAGCTGACTCATTGGATTCAATGGAAAAAGAAAAAAGAAACTTTTGCGAAGTTTAAATACCAGAACTTTGCTGAATGACAGATTTTTGTATGCCCACAGAAAGCACAAAAATCTGTTAACGGTCCCAAAATAGAGGTTTGCAGAGGCAGAAGGTGGGAGGTGGTCGAACACTGTTGAGACTGCATGGGGAACCAGAGCTCTATGTTCCCAGTGGACTAGTTGTAAGCTGCAGAGATCAGGGAGGGAAAGACAGAGGAAAAAGACCCCAAACCCCACAGCTATTTGTGGAATCGGCTCAGTCCGCTGACGATGACAGTATCTGTGCCTCATGGGGTGGGGGTTGAGGAGCTAAAAACTTGGGGCTGAACACAAATCTAATCCATCCTGTTGTGTAAGAAGCTAAATCTGACGGGATGGTTATCCTCCATAGAGACACTCAAAGACTTGACACTCACATCTTTTCCAAAATGATCCCTTTCTAATCTGATGTCCATCATGGCTCCCTAACTTTAAATTTCCTGTCCAGAACATGAGCTTTAACCTCCTGCCTACCTCTACCTAAGAAGTGCAGCCAGGACAAGGACAGGAAGTGAGGCACGTTTATCAGGCAGTAGCACGAGGATGGTGATCCTGAGGGAAGGAATGGGATTGCTAAGAGACATCCCTGTTCCCCGTCTGAACAGGAAGCTGGGAAGTAGAGTCATTTCCTGTTTTGCCAAGTTGTGTAGCGATGGTCGGCTAAAGAAAAAATTAAAACGACTGGACATAACGAGCCATCTGCAGTTTAAACTCGACCCTCACCACCTTCCCATGACTCAGATTCAAGACGTCACACGCACAAAAAACTGTACAGAGGTTTGTTTTCTCTTGTTTAAGGCTGTGCATGCAGCTCTTGTCCAGGAGCAAAAACACACACGTAAACAATGGTGTCGATAGCACATTATCTCTTGTCTGGCTAATAAGGTCACTACTCTTTCAGAGAACCCCAATAAAAAAATTAAGTGTTGATATTGTGGAAACCAAGATTATATTTACACCGCAATTACGAAAAATGTATCTTCTTAATTTTCAACTGGTGCCTGTGGCCTGTTTTAGTTTAATGTAGTCCTTCAGAAAGCTAGCTCCTGAAATATTATAAAATCCACTTCACACTTGCATTCTCAGCCAGCAGTTGCATCATCATAATTAGAAGCCTACTTTGGTCAACTACTTAAAAAACAAACAAACAAAAACCTCAAGTGTTTATGGTACGTCTGGCAATATTAGTGCAACTGTCTGGTGTGAGAGATGGGAGAGGTTGACAGTAGCAGCAGTAATTGAGGGGGATTGGACTTTACTTACACTCTCATGTTCTTAAATCTACAATTAGCCTAAATAATTGAAAAGCATTTCTGTGTTCATGACGAGAGACACCATCACTTTAATCGAGTCCGTTTTTGTGTAAATAGCACAAACCTGTTTTCCGTCAACCTCGATGTCAGCGATGTAGTTCTCGAACACAGTAGGGACATAGACTTCGGGAAACTGATCTTTACTGAAAACAATGAGAAGACATGTTTTCCCACAAGCTCCGTCTCCAACAATCACCAGCTTCTTCCGAATGGCTGCCATTTCTGTCGGGAGAACAACAAGAAGTTCTTCAAAACATGTCTGCCTGAAGTCAAACAAGACATTAACCGTCTCATCTATTCGTGGATTTTACATAGTAGTTATTTAAATTATTTGTAGGGATCATAAGATAAATCAAGAACACAGTGATTTTTTTCCTTGCTCAAGCAGTGTAGCTCCAAAGCAACCACTCTGACATTTCTGACAGGCCGTACGGCATTACACCTTCGGGAAAGCTTTGATCTACATACTGTCACGGCAAAATGCAGTCACAGACCTTGAATCCCCAATGCCAAATCTAGTCTACAAAGCCACACGAACAGAAGAGATGGAGGATGAGACTGGAGTGAAGGAGAGGAATAAAAGACATGTTGAGTAAAAGCTAGGAAATGAAGGGATGTGTTATCAGGCTCTGCATCCTCTGCTGGCTTGCAAGGAGGAGAAAAGTGTAAGGAAATTAGAGTAGTTGATGAAGTGCTTGGTGGCATCCTAAAAAAGCCAAAACACTAAACTCGTTTTGTTTCCATGTGTGTACTGTGCAGGCATCCTAGCCCTAAATCAAAATCATTTAAATGTTATACCTATGCTTTAAGAAGCTTTGCAAGTTTTTGTGCACAAACCATCAAGAAACATTATGAAGTATCCCCAGGTCAGAAGACTAGTTCAGCTGGTGTGTTTGGGGATGCATAGGGATGAGTTAGCAGTGCTGCTGATGGATGAGCTGGAGCCCTGCTGCCTGGGAGCAGCTGTGCATATAGTCATTTGGCTCCTCACCTCATCCACCTTCTGCCAGACAGTCTTGACACTAATACTCTTCACGAGGGGCACCGACTCATCAGGGGAAATTCATCTTTCTGTGCTACAGGCAAAACTTTGAGTCGACTCTGCCCCAACGCCCACTTTTAATTGCTGCTCAGATGCATGGCAACACCAGTGCTTTCAATAAGCAGCATCAAGCCATTCTTCAGAAATCACAATGAAACACAGACTGAGGTCATTATTTAAACTGTTGCTGGTTTCATATTGTATCATCAGGACGGCTTGTTAGACATGATTTATTTCATGCAGAGCTGGGGGGGCAAAATTAATCTTCTGAAGACCTTTTAACAAGTCACAAAATAACCATAAAAATAATAAGCTTGTTTAGCATCTCATCTGTTTACAAACACAAGAAAAATGAAAACGGGACACCACAGATTGTACAGATTTTACTACAGGAAGAATTTGCAGACTGTTTGATAATACCCATCCCTAAAGTTAAAGCTGTGGCAGGTTATCACTAGCAATTAGTTCGCTGTGTTTGGAAATGTGGAGAAATAATTACAGTTTACAGTCAGAAGACGAAGAAACTGCCAAAATTTCAGATCTGAGAATTTGAAACCAGGGATTTTAACCAAAAAAACCCCCAAAACCCAAGCACAACTAATTATCTGAATGGGTTGTGGCTGCAGAAATATTTAGAAGTTAGAGAGTAAGGGTGACATGGGACTTCCAGAAAAAGCAAAGAAATTAGAGGTCAAACAACAGCCAGTAAAATTGAGGCAATATCAGTGAAGGAAAAAGAGCTGACAGCTGGTTAACTGCCCATTCTATGTTGTGGTAAACACCTGGGTTAAGAAATAGCATTACAATGTGGAAATTTAATTGTATTTCACCATGTGTTGCTGACGGTAATCAGCCATGTGGAGCTACTGTCTATAATTGGTTTCAGCTTTTTTACAAGTGGACACGAGTTGAAGCATAAGGTGCCCAGAAAACCTCACATTGCCTTGACTTTTTGAGTAGATCCTCCATTGACCACTTTTGCCAGTAAACGTCTCTATCAGCACTTAACCAGCTGACCTCGAAACAGACAACAGCTCATTTAAATACAGTCTGGGGAAGTACGTACAATTATTAAAATAAAATTACATGTAAATGGTTAAGAAATAAATAGGCTGAATCAGTAGTTTTGCTCTGGAAAGAGCAAAATGAAAAGGGTAAGTGAATGAATTACTTGTCAGCTCCATTACCATGCATATGAAAACTTGGCATAACCAGGAGGAAACTTTGGGTGTTTGGCGGTTGACAGTTTTAATAACAACTTGGTTACTTGTTTCTTGCTATGGAAATTGTGGTCATGGGTATGATCATATTTTCTGTCTTTTTCCCAAGAACCCACTCCTACACTTCCCACAAACCGTGCTGCAGCTGCAAAGCTTTTGTTAAGCTGCACCAAATACTCAAGTTTGAATTTAGGCTCCTCACTCCATTTACTCACTCCAGTTATTCTGCATGTTTAATATGCTCATGAAGAACAAAAAAAAAAAAGAGCAAAGGCTTTGACAGCTATAAAAGAACAACAAAAAATAATGAGCTGCATTGAAGAGTGCCTGATACTTCTCAACGCACACCACACAGCATCTTTTGCTTTTCAGAGACTGCCAAATGGACCAGAAATACTCTCAACTAGATGATGGGTTCAGAGCCAAACAAGTGGGAGACAGCAGCACCGAGGCCTCTGTGAAACAAAACAACCCACTTCCTGTTCTGTGGAGCCTGGGAGGAGCTTTTTTGGCTGTAGTTCTGTTTGGACAGGCCTCGGCAGAGCCGGAGCATGGAGGGAGCAGCCAGAGGCGACGCGTGCAAGCAAGCACGCGTGCAATGCCTACATTCACATACAGCCACATGTACACAGTTGCTTTTTGGAGCTGCACATTGAGTTCTTCCTATTGATATTAGCAGCCTGTGAGAGAACATCTTGACACGTTGACAAAAGGAAATTATGCGTGAAAATGTCCCATATAGTCACAAATGGTGCCAAATCCTCAGGCTGTCTATGACTGATGCTCTCAATTTGGGGACTAATGGATACTAATGACAGCAACTACTAAAGAGGCAGGTGGTTGCTAGTAGAAATCGATTTTGCTCTATCCTCCAGATGACACCTGTTCAACATGATTCAGCATGGAAAAAACTTTAGCTCATCCTCTCCACGTTCATACTAAAGTCTCTTCTTACCCTGATTCAATTAAAACATGTTTGAGCATCGCTTACCACAACTAGTGTCTGACTAGAAACCCCACTGGATGCAGGTGCAGTTGTTACTAAATAATTAACACTCTTACTGAAAGCTGTGGAAAAGCCAAAAATAAACTGGCACATATATCTTTGACTGTACACAATGTAACTCGAGGCATCTGAACGTGCACAGAGATATTACTGGAATACGTTCATAAAAACTCAACTATCATGGTGGAACTGGCTGAGGACCATCTGTTTTATTTACATCAAAGAAGCACGCTGCCTGAAAAAAAAAAAAACAACACAGGATGACACCAAAGCAACTTTAATTAACTGACCTTAGAGTCATGATTGAGTTTCTTGGAAGAAAAGCCAACATTCATCTTTTATCTAGTGAGATGATCCTGAAATTTTTATTTTCCTGTCAAAATGTCAAAGCAAGGTCGTGACCCTTTGAAAAAAAAAAAGGCAAGGTTGCATTCTGGGTAAACTCCAAAACAGCCTGTTTGTTTATTTGAAAAAGATCCTTCTAGTTATGAAGCTAGGGTGCCTGCAAAAATCCATTGTGACTGCACTTCACAGTGCAACATAATGTCTCCTACTGAGGCGCTCTGGTAGCCAATCCCTAAAGTCCAAGGGATCATTTCAAGTGGAATAAGTTAAAAAATAATTACCACCACGGTAACTTTCCACAGTTGCATGGTATTTTCTCATAGTGCTGCTGCTATTGTTTTGGGCTCTGAAATACCTTCATGTTCACAGATCTGTTACCAAATCTAGACTTCCTGGATTGTATTTTATGCCTCGGGGGCAACAAGCTGCCATTGAACCTTGTGTTGTTTTCATAAAGGGCCGAGTTCTGTTGAAACAATACAACTCCTGGTCGCAGACTGCGTTAATAGCAGTTCAAACCGAGGAGTCCTTTTCCATATTATTTCACTGAAATGCAGGCCTGAAGAAAAAGATTCTTTTCAGATTTTTCTTGTAGTTTAATGAAATCAATGAACAATATCCTGTCTATCAGGACTTTATAATATTTCTGCATTACACTGTGAGCCACGCTGTAAAGACAATGTTCTTGCTAACGCGTTATGTGGTCCCTGAAGAAAAACAGGAAAAAAAAATCCACTACTATAGGCTACATTTAATTTCACAGTTCATCTCATGCTAAGACAAATTAGCCCAAAAGCAACAGAGGAAGAATTTCTCTTCAATTTCCACTCTACTGTTTGCACTTGGTGTCAAGAAATGTAGTGACCACTTTCCTGGTTAATAACAAAGAACAGCACAAAAATGGCAATTATCTACATACACACAATTTACCAAGCAAACAAACACATGAGAAAAGGCTTTCCTGTGAAGCCTGGAAATTGGCACAAAAAGATTAAAACCCACTGCTCTGAAGCAATACCTCACTATTTCCATTGTGTAGCTTGCATTTTTATGGTCTCTTATGTATTTGTTGTCAAGTTGTAGGTATTTCAAAAGGCCAGTCTAGTAAGCAGGCATTGAAAATTAGATTAGGCTACAAATGCTATGCATTTAACAGTAATACTGTTAAGGGTAATAAGAGTAAACTGCTAACATTATACTTGTCTGTTAATATGAAGGGATAGTACTGACAGAATTACCTCAAGGCTGGAATTAGAGGAAAAACAGCTTATGCCACTCTGTCCAAAGGTAACGAAATCCACTTACCCTCCAAATCCAACCCAACACGTAAGAATATCTTGTTTGTTCATCCACAAAAAAAGAGAAAAGTATCAAAGTATGAATAATTATGATGAATATTTCAGTTGGTAAGCTGTTCACATATAATCAAGAGGTATAAATGACCTAGATTTAGGTATCCAGCCAATGAACGGAAAATGATTCTAATAACTTATTATGTATTTTTTTATTTATTTTATTATTTCATCATGAAACAGGTGTTAAATACAAACCAAAATTCAACAAACATGAATAAATATTTTTAGCATAGTGTCCTTATGAAGGAGATAAACAGTAAAACAAGACTTAAGTCTTAAGTCTAAGACTTAGGTCATAAGACTTGGTCCAAAGACAACCATTAAAAGGGAAAGCAAAGCACCATTACTCTGTACAACTATTTGAGCAATGCCCCGGGTTAATGAACACGCCACCTCAATCCTTCTCTAAGGAGGTTTCCTGAGGCTTAAGGGCCAACAGGAGTTATGCAACAAGCTGAACAGAGTTACTGCAGAGTAGAGCGTGACCCTGACCGCTGAGGTAGAGCTGCCTCTCTCTGCTCATGTGAGTTTGATATCAACAACAATGCTGAACATACACGAACATCCAGCAATTAACAAACATGTTGTTCCTGAGACTACAGCGATGATGACTTTTTGTTCTCATGTCCTGCAAACATATAACAGGAAATGAGTCCCATCAGGATTGTTTTGCACATATAACAAGCTCACAGGACTGATAGTGTACAGTAAAAGAAAAAAAAAATGTGACACAGACAGGAGTTGTCAAGGAGCTCTGTCCAACTCTGGTTGTAGAAACAGGTTTTATAACTAAGAGAAAAATAAAAGCCAGACTGGATTTTGACTCAGTTTGACAGAGAAACATTCATTCCCGTCTAGCCGTGTAGCTCCAAACTACAGAAGAAAAAGGCCTTTTAATGTACTTCAGGGGCTTGCCTTTTACAAAAATGTCCTCAAACAACTTCTGCACCTGAACCGCAACTCACAATAACAGACAACTTGTCCCTTTTATCCTCAAGAGGTGCAGTCCTGAAACAGTCCAGAAACCTTTAGATCTAAGGGCACCCAGGAATTAGCTGCATCTCTGCACGAGGCAACCTAAGAAATGGGGCAAAGTTCATAAACTGGCAAAGGCTGTGTATGACATAGAGCAGACAGCCCGCAGGACCAGCTGTCAGCACCACCTACACACATCTCATCTACCAAGATTAAAGATTACACAGAGGAATTTGAAAGATACCTTCAAGCCGTTTCCTATCTAGTACTTATTGATCAAATATAGCCCTCTTACTATAAGCTGTTGACTACAGCGCAAAAAACAAAATGTTTCAATGCCGATCTGCATTACACAAGAGCAGGAACACACAGAGGAGATCAAGTCAGCCTCTCGCATTCTTTGGGCACAAAAACCCCAGCTCCTGAGTCTCACCGAGTCATGACCATATGCTACACCCAAGGAAATGGTCAAATGTGCCAAAATCAGCTATGCCCAAGACATTAAAAAAAAATAGATATATCATTTTTAAGGCCTCTTAACAGCAATGGACAATTAATCCATATGAAGACGACCAGGTGATTGTAAACTAAGCACAGAAATTTTTATGCATTAAAAGACTGTTGACATTTTGGAAAATAAGTTATGTTTTTTTTTTCTTGCTGCAATTCTGTAGGTTCAGTGGTACAGAAGAAGTGGTACCAACTTTCAGGTCGCTTTGTGATAAAGAGATCAGGAAAATCATGGCATCAAGCCAAAGTAATGGCCTGGCAGAGTCTGCAAGGTCGGTTTTAATCAACTAAACGAACTGCCTATCACGTCATAACAACAGTATAAGCATGTGATCAGAAAAGCAAATAAGGTTCCAAAAACACATCCTTCAGGTGTTTGCAGTTTCAACACAATTATATAGGTGGAGTCTCATGCAGCAAAAACTTGTTTGATCACCATAATCAGCTGGGCATTCCCAGATTAATGACCTAGATAGATGGCTTCTGTCAAGCAGCCACGGCTTTAAAAGTACATCAAAGGAAGACACTCTTGCTCTTGAAGCCTGCTGAGAGGAAGTAGGGGAAGACAACAGAGTTCAGTCAGCTGGCAAACTCTAAGGCAAGAAGCAGCGGCTACACTGAGAGAGAACAGGTACCATAGGACTCACTTCTCTTCAATAACTCAGGTCATGAGCAGCCAAACAGGGATGACTTGTTGGCCAAGAGGATTGAGTTTCCCCGAGTTTGTTTTTTGTCTGTTCCTTTAGAAGCCAACTGTTCTAATCTTTAAAGTCATAATAATGATAATAACTACTCAATACTTGTCCAATATTTTCTCAAATAAATGAGTAATTGATTGGCTTGCAATAGTAGATATTTGTCAGTTATTCAGAGCACAGCCTAAGCTTTCAGGCTGTTTTCTTTCTCACTGGCCTTCACAATCTCTATGAGCATTTCTAGAATCTGTAGGTAAGAAGGACAGAGTTTTTTGGTAGTGGAAATTTTCTGTTTTCTGTTTATATTCCACGTGCTAGTTTACAAAACATATTTGAACAGGCTTCGTTTGCATACAGGTAAACAGTCAAAAGAGGGATGCCATTTGCCAAATTGCAATGGAGAACAATCGTCTGTTACCTGAAGGCACTGATGCTTTTTTATTAACTTTTATAAAATGTATTTGCATTTCTAAACATTGACTGGTGGACAGAAATGAAAGTGTCATTGCCCAAAGAGGCTAAGCCACAAGGCTAGCTAATGAATTCCTACACAGGAGAGTCCAAACCTAAAAGATATTTATTTTAAAATCATTTGATTAAAAATAAACTATTAATATTAAAAAACAAACAAAACAATAACTTGATTCTTACAATTTGTGGAATTCCAACTTCACATATCTTGTTCTCTACAAAATTCAAAGATATTTCAATAATTGTGAAACTTTAAAAAAAGTGTTTACATTTTGTTTTTTGCTTGATAACAGAACAACTGGTCTGTCTGTCAACAGACCAGTCAAATAATCCATTCATGTGCAACAGTACTTGGATTGTTTTCAAAATCAAATTTAAAAAAAAGAAATTAGAACTACAACTTCATATGTAGCTGGAATAGGCCCTGCTGTGACCCTGAATTGGATAAGTGGAAGAGGATGGATGGATGGATGGATGAACTTCATGTGTACCATGGGTTAGCACAAATGAGACTTAACTGCTTAAACAATTTTCACACTTTTTGAGAAAAAAAAAAACAAAAACAAACAAAAAACAAAACCCTGCAGGTAGTTCACACGAACTGTAATCTGCCATTTAGATGGCCAGAATTTTTTTAAAAAATCCATATTCTAAACTGAACGTAAAGGGATTTTAATGTCTTGAAGAGCTGCTTTGAGATTTTGAGATAAAAGTCAAGTTGCTTTCTTGCTGAGATTCAGCAGATGAATCTGAAACTACAGCCAGACAGCCTAGTTTAGTGATAGAGAAGAAGTCTCTAATGACTTCTAGGCCACCTGGTGATAAATCACTGCACCCATCCAAGGGACTAATCATTTAGTACACATGTGGCATCTACATTTCTTGTTCTGTCCAAAATAATTCAAAGACATTCCAATATTAGAGGTATAAATCTGCCAGAAATGCCTTTCACCTCACACTGGCAAACAACGAAATTGAGGATAGAAAGAACAACCAGAATAGAGAAAAGTGCTAAAAACTGCTATTGGCTTTCAGACTGCAGACCAGTCAGCTGACTCAGGTGCATCAAGAATTCTGGTTAGCTTTCTAATTAATTTCAACAAACTAAGGAAAACATGTATGAGGTTATCCAATATATGTTTCTCTATTGTAGATTATTTAAATCCCCATTAACAGGGCTGGACTTTCACTTATTTAAACATTATTAGTCCAAAGTTCATCCTCCACATTTCTTTCAGTATATTTGAAAAGCACTGTTTGTAGTTTAAACAGGAAACCTGAATCATAACAATGAGAAAATTAAGTGTTCCCAGGAATGGTACACTTGGAAATTTGCCATAAGGAGCTGCTTAGCCTTATTGAGGTCGCAGCACTTGGAACAGTGAGAACATACCGACGGGATCTGATCTGGTGCCGTCACTTTTAAACTAGCAGCAATGAAGCTATCAACAGTTGTACAGAAACACACCCCGCCAACTACAACCTCGCTGCTTAGACCTCACTGTAAATTACAGCGAGGTCAGGAATTAAAGTGTCATCCACCCGAGAAAAGGCGAATGTTAGTAGGAGAAAAAGCCACCACCTTGTCCCTTTCACCCAAGTAAGTGAGCTATAATTAGACAGTCGGATTGTGTCAAATAAGAATTTTGAGTCAAACCACAGGCTCCGGTTCGTATTTACCTGTCACCAGCCGGACGAGAGGTTTTAATTAATCTTAATCCCTGCTTGCTCCTTCCTCTTGATCGTGACACACACAGACACACTTCTTGCTGCAGTGTTCGCTAAATTTACAGAGTGGGTGTAGAGAAACGGGGCAGGCAAGCAGAGATCCTCCCACTGACAAAAGCTACGAGCTAGGCTAACTTTCAACAACCTCCGGTCAAGCCTTTCAAAATAAATGGGTCAGCTTGTGGCTTCTTGACTTTTCCTCTTTTGTGCTTTGGAAATAAATAAATGATAGAATGTAAACTTTTGTAAATCCAAGAAAAAATAGTTTTTTCACCTTCTCATCGAAGTTACTCGTAGTCAAGCCCAGCTAACAGGGGTTATCTGTGTTGAAAAGTTCTTTCTTTCAAAGGTCTTTTTATTAGACAAAGGTTCCAATACAATGTATACAATAACACAAAATGCTTCAGAATATTCCAAAATTTCAATCTTGTTCCCACCCTAACCCCTAAAACAACAAATAATTGGCACTGTGTGGAAAAGTTTAGAAATACAAAATGCTTAATGGTCACATAACTGAAAAAATAAAATAAAATCAAACAAAATATGCAAACAAAACAAACAATTACACAAACAAAAACTTCTGGCTTTTTTTAAAAAAAATTCTTGCATTTAAATCTTGTTGCACTGCCCACCATTAGCCGTTATGTCATCAAGAATTCGTATCAAATTAAATCGAACACTCAAAAACTTGCTTGATTTTGAAGACAGATGGTCGAGTTTCCTGTTTCTCTCTAGTTACCTCACACTAGCTTGATGCAGATTCTGCAGGCACTGGAGGCACCGGGGTCCCTCCTCCCCTTCCCAGTCAAAGATGACATCATCCGTAGTACAAGAAGACTCGTGCAACAGGAGGGATGGGTGTGGATCTCGCCAGTGTAGCCCTCTGTTATAACCTCCACTGGTCACATGTGAAAAATCACTTCCGGAAACACATATAAGCGCACATATATTTCTGTTTGTTAGTGTACTTTTAATAATTCTGACATTAAGTCACACTGTGTTTTTGGAAATTAAATTGGATGTTACTGTTTCCTCTGAGGAGTTTCAGTTGTTGACAAGTACATCAACAAACAACTAAATGTGTATTGCTTATAATTACATAATTTATAAAGGTGCCAGTCGCTACTAAGTACATCTTCCTATATATCCAAGTGAGTAGGCTTTTACTTGCAGTCCATAATTATTTCTTTACAAAAGACCTACAATTCCTTATGGTCCCAGGGACTTTTAGCTCAAATTGATTTTCCACTCTGCTTTAGTTGTCTTTTATAAATGAAATAGTTCCTAATGTAGCCTAATTCCAAACCTTTGAAGTGTTTCAGAAGTAGTGTAATATGGCATATTGCATTGGTTTTAGGTTTGTAAGATTGTTAGACCTCTTGTGGATAAAATTGACAGTACACAAGTGTACTGTGGGATAACATGCTTTCGATTTCTTTTACTTTCTGGTAGACAAATATAAGTTAAAATACAAGCAATAACTTATTTTTATGGTTATCAGTGAAACTGCAGAATGTGACAAAGTGAAGGGTCATCAGTTATTCCTGTCAATTCCTATCGTTCCTATTTTTAACTCTTATTCTACTACACTCAAATGCTTAGTACTTATGTCAATAACGAACCAAGGACCCTGTTTCCACAAAAGTTGAAAGGGAATGAAAACAAAATACATTGATTTGGAAATCCCAGAAACCCATATTTTATTAACAATGGATCATGGAATATATATTAAATGTTTAAAATGTTTTGAATGTTACTGAATGTGATGGCAGTAACATGACTGAAAAAGTTGGCATGGGGTTAATAAAAGGCTCTAAAAGTATACTAAAAAGAAACAGCTCGACTTATTAGGTTAACTGGCAAAGTCAGACAAGGAGTCACAAAAACAGCATTCTAGCAGGACTGAGTTTCAAAATACAAAAAAGTGCAAAATGCAAATATACATTCTGGAACATTTTCAAGGAAAAAAAAGTTCCTTAACATAAAATTGTGACACCTTTGAATCATCTAGTAAATGACATCAAAAGACTCAGAGGATCTGGAGAAATCTCTGTGTGTAAGGAATACGGTCAGAAATCACTTCTGGACGTTGCTCTTTTGGCCTCAATTCATGCACTCAAAGAAGAAGATGATCCATGAATGCAGTCATCTTGTTTACGGCAAAATTCATTTAAAATGGACGGAGGCAAAGTGGTCAGACGAACTGAAATCTCAACTTCTTTTTGGGAAACATGGACACTGTGTACTCCACACTAACGAGGAAGGACTTTCCAGATTGTTATTAACACATATTTCAGTAATACAGTGCTGAACTGTATACTGGAGCTATTTCAACGTCTTTTGACCAATTGAAGACATTTGGAAAAGCAAGAAATCTAACAAAGCTGCCCAACGGGACTGCTGAGCAGCAAGAGTTGTGTCAGACAAGAATAGGGCAATTTCCCTCTCCCAGAACTCCAGCAGCTGGTCTCTCCAGTTCCCAGATGTTTACAGGCGATTGATAAAAGGAAAAAGAGGAAATGCTTCATGGTGGTAAACAACCCCGTCCCAACCCTTTTTAGACATGTTGCTGCCTTAACATTCAAAGTGAACTTTTTTTTGTTTTCCTAAACTAGTACATTTTCTCACTTGAAACATTATATATGTTCCCTGTGTTCTACTGTGAATCAGATATGGGTTTAAGAGATTTACACGGCATCCCCAATTTTTTTGACATTGAAGTTGTACATTGACATATAGATTCTTTGCTTCTTTTGAAGCAGTTCAAACATATTTTTTAAAAGTTTGTTGTATTCAAAAGTTCAGCTTGTATTAAAAGGAGTAAAAGATTTATTGAGAAACCTAAGTCTCATCTAACTAGAACAGTAACTGCTCCCTGAACTATTGTGACTCATCAGTTTGCTGCGACAAAGGTTCATTTCCTTTGAATATATAAGGAGATTGGGAGTTAGTGACACAAGCACACTCAAAATAAATGGGAAAAATCTGATTTATTTCTTAACTGGAACACATTATCCCTCCACTACACATTTAGGTAGCTCATAGTCTGGGACACACTATCTGAACAAAGAGTTATGGATAGAAACATAAAAATAAAACATCTGATACTGCTTACAACCAAAGTTATCTTTAAAAATATATGCATAATCTAAAGAACAACGTGACATAACCAAAATGGTATAAAAGAGGTATGTAGTACATTTAAGGGCATACAATATATATATTTTTTTGCCTCTTCTACAAGGGTCAAATTTAGTGCATTTGAAGAAAAAAACTCTCGAGTCCCTTTCATGTTTCAATAAGGCATATATGTGAAGTTTATCACATCTTACTATACCGAGACAATTATGGAGAACAATTTACTTTCTCATTGAAATATTAAACAAAGAAAAATGTTTAATTATAGTTAAATTATACAAATGATTCTTGTTTTTTCAACAAAAAAGCTTCATATTTCTTCACTGCAATGACAAAAAGAAAGAAGTCATATAGGAGCACATTCATTTAAAAGATATCACGAACTCAACAGGCTACCACAGAGCATGTGCAACAGTCTTCAAGTGCCTCAGGTGTTGTCATTCATTTGTTACTGAGAAAGAAATCCTTCAACCAAGATTCAGTTGATTCTGCATGTTAACTAATTCTCTTTTTCCTTCTTTAATGCAACAACAAGAACCTGATGATTGTTTTTGCTGTTTATTCTGTATCTGATTTGCCATCCTTGTGCCTTGGGAGCATCTCTTTGGTTTCCTCACATTCTCTATTGCAATCCCCTTTACGTTGTATGATTGATTCTTTTTTTAAATTTAAATTTTTAAAAAGGTATTCACTATTAGGGCACAACATTAAAATGAACAATCCATTTAAGGTCGGAGTAACTGCTTAGTCTCAAACATAAACAAGAAAGAAAAGTACAACAAGGGTTTAATTCTCACTGGCAACTGTCACAAACAGCAGGTTTGGGAGAAAATACTTGAATGTCACTGAACATGTTTAGTTGCATGACTGAGGACCAACCAAAGCAGATGGGAGACAGTTCCTGGTTCAAGATGAAGTGAAGGGACTGGGTCTCATATGGTAGGTTGATGAAGGTGCTGGTCAGACCCGAGTCTTCCCTATGACAAAGATGTTTTCTTCTCCCACTGCACCGCTGGTCCGGGGTTTAGGAAGCTGAAAGAGGGAGGACCATGGGAAGGGCCCTAAAGAGTCAGCTCTGTCATAGCGGTGGCTACAACCTCGTCATGTCTCTGACTCATGCCCTGCCAGTGGGATGACAAACACAGTGATGTCATCACCAGAGCCCAGTCTATCGTTGGGTAGCCGCCAGCCACGCTCCTTCAGCACCCCCCTTGACCTCATAAGCAGGTCCTGCGCTGCCAGTGTATATCTGCACAACAAACACCGAGCAGAGGCATAAACCACAGTTACAGCATATTCAATATGGACAGCAGGGAAAAGACTGTGAAAAGGCATTATTAATTTAGTGTGAATGAATCTTGTATTTAAGTGCAGTAAGGGTACCGGTTCAGGAATGTTAAATAATAAGTGGTTTTAATGAAAACATGACCAAAGTTCAGAGGAAAAATATCTCTGTGGTGGACTATATCAGCTTAACGGTTCTCAGTCTTAACAAATTCCCCCAAATACACATAACTCTGTATTAATACACTGACAATACAGTGAAATATACCTGTAAGCCTACCAAATGGGTGACAAATTACAGGAAAAAACACAAACCAAGAAAGTACCAATTGGCTGAACGTGGGTATCACGTGATATCACTCTTGTTGAGCAATCTCTGACTACTGGCAAATTTAATTAGCAAATTTGATGATATACCCTATACTGATCTCACTGATGTTTATCTGCTGTGCCACAGCAGTTTTCTTCTGCCTGACTAATCAAACATAGTTCATGAAGAACTAAAAGACTTTAAAAGACTGAAGTTAAAGAATTCTTTGACAGAAAGGGAGAATTAATGATGAAAGAAAATAAACAAAGTGAACGTCACCATCTTACTGGCTCAGAATTTCACATGTGGTGGATCCCTAATCTGTTTTATTTTGAAATTATTATTTTTAATATATTCATTGATTTCCATTCCATTTCTTTTTTACAAAAAACAAATAAAAATCCCCTCTCTCCCTTGTGGGCGGTCTGTCTTTCAAGCTTGGTTCAACTACCAGAGGCCTGGGAGCTTGAGGGTCCTGCGCAATATCTTTGCTGTTCCTAGGACTGCTCTCTTCTGGACAGAGATTTCGGATGTTGTTCCTGGGATATCGGCCACTTCCTCTATCTGCCGGTGGTACATACCGTGCAGGGGCATGTCCTTCCATGATGGCCCCTCCTCTTGCTCCTCTTCTTTGGGTTTCTGCTGCCTGAGGTATTCACTGAGAACCCGATCAGTTGTTGCCATCTTCCAGATGTACTTGTAGTGCAGTATCACCTTCCAATAGCGTAATCCCCTCAGTTCTGACTACCTTCCCTCTTTTTGTTACCATCCGGCAACACTTCTCCAGTCCAAATGACATTTTGAAGTCATAGCTGTATATCCTCATGGTGTGAATCAGTGAATTAATGCTGATGTAATATATACAAATCATTCCCTATTATTCTCTCTAACTACTGCAACACCTGTTGCTAATCTGTTAATCACTCTCCTCAGTACATATACCTCTCTGGTTCCCTTTATCAACTCTCAGATTTTGTCATAAAACGCATTTTTTTCATTTGAATGTTTGCATTTCTTATTTTGTTTCCTCGCTTTTATAAATATTGTTTCTAATTAATGATATTCGGTTTTGCTTCTGTACTTTTTTCCCTCGTTTTTGCCTCTTGGTAGGCTTTTTTGCCTATCTGAAATCTTTGTGTTATGTGACAACTAATATTGGTTACACATGAATTTTATTGGATTTTACTATGCCTCCTGTCAAAATGATTCATACTCTATGTCTTTCACAGTCACCAGACATCAGTGAAACATTTTGGATTTTACTACCACCATCTTCAAGGTGCCAAATAAGGAAACATCTTCTGGATAAAATGGTGCGATCAAGGTACTCAAACTCAACACGTTTTCATATTTGTTGAATTTGTTATCCATCTGTATACTGTGATGTCTGTTAACATTTTTAATCATGTATCTGGCCACTAGTTTAACATCTCAGGAGAAGAATGGAAGTAATGGGCTAAATTAGAATTGTTAAAAACTTATTGATAAACACTTAAAACTATCTGATGTATGCTTATAGATCCAACCCATAACTACATTAGAATTACCATAAAGAATTTACCATAGGGTTATATTCAGGTTACATAATAGATTAAATATTCTGCAAGTGTTTTGCATTTGTTTGCCGCCACCTAGTGGACAAACGCTGTACAGCACACCATCTGAACATGATCACATGACACATGACCCAGAGCACACACCCAGAATAAAAGCCTAATAAAAAGGATTATTTGGGAGACTGCATACCTCATGGGATCAGAGGGGTCACAGCAGGATAAGTAGGCTGTAATAGCATCTGCCACTTCCTTGTCCGTAGTTACATCCCAAAGTCCATCTGTGCCCATGACCAAGACATCATCTGGGCCGTGTTTATGTTCATCCAGGTTATAAACCTTCACCTATCATTGAGATAAACCAAATTAACGGATTTATATGCTCATTTATCATGCTGTCAGTACTTCTTCTAAATTGCAAAAAGAAGAAAGGCAACCATTCCCGTGCATGTCAACTGCAAGCAAGATTAGTGAATGCACTGTATGCTGGCATGCAAGGGTCATAACCTCCATTTGCTGTAGTAAAGCTGCTCATTTTCTGTCACATTTCTGATGTTAAGCTAAGTCACACTGTTCGAGTGACTTACAGGAAGGCTGGCCTTTTTAGATAAGCTTAGACATATTGGGATAAGATTCTAGTATGTCTAAGCTAGTGGCTGTCAATGTAACTTTGAGTGGCGGGCCTAAAACGGAAGTAAGGAAGTGGTTGCAGAGACTGGTTAAGCCGTCTTCTCTCTAATGCATCGGTATGTTTATTGACTCGAATGACTGTACCATTACAAAGCAAGTCTAAATAGGAATTTTGCGGCAAGCTTTTTCAAAAAGTAGCAAAAAACCCTGAGAGTTTAAACAATAAGGGCATTATCATGGGTAACAGATGGAGCATTTGATACAACTGTCAGGATAAATCCAAAGACAATAATAACAAATCGGTACATAAATACTGAATAAATCATAACATGGTAATATCTGGTTCTCTGTGCTAGATTGGAATATTTGACCCATTTATTTACCCATACCTGAACTTATAAAAAGCCTACAAATTCACTTTTAGAATATTGCTCAGAGACAATTCCCAGATCTTATCCATATTTGGGACTTCCAACCTTTCACTGACAGACCAGTAAGCGAAGCCCAATGCCCAACAACTATTTGAATGTATCTTAACGTTCCTAAATGGCCAAAGCAGCAACAGGCTCAGGCTGACTCCTCCCACTCACCTCAGGGACGCACGAGAGGAAGGGCTTAATGTAAATGTTGGAGTTGTAAACTTTCAGGTCATGATCACCGAGCCCACGGGTCACTCCGATTGTTGCCATGACACGAGCCTGTGCACACATACACATTAGCAAGAACAAGCACGAAGACACACAATAATATAGGTTATTGCTCCGGGATGCGCTTCAGTTCTCAGACAATCCATTTATGGGGGATTATTAAGCGAAGACAATGTTCTTTCAGACAATAATGAAAATACTGAGCATGTCTCTCATTTTTTAGCCAGGCAGAGACCACATTTAGCTAACAACATTAAGATTGTGGAAATGCTTTAAAATGCAATTAGGTGTTATGATTAAATTTAATACATTAAATAAAATTCACAGACTTTTTCTCTCTTCTTACCTTTTTCCCTTCTCCATATATCAGGGGAAATTTCAAATCATCTTCAACAATTGTCTTATAAGCCCTACAGGAAACACAGTTAAAGCTGATCATTACCTGATCAAGTGATTGTTTGCTCAACACAAAATAAGCTCTCTTATTAAAAGCAAAATATCAAAATCAATCATTTTAGGGTTGAAAATGTGACTATGCTAGTATTACATCGTTTAAAACTAGATATTTTGGGTTTTTAATTATTTATTCTAAAAAAACAGCACTTACTTTTATTCGTATTTTCTTATTTGTCATAGACTAAACAACTAACATGAATAAAGTTCATGATTTTTTTATATTCTTCCTAATACTCCAGAGTAAAATCAGTCAAACTGTTCTTAACACTTACAGGATGCCTCAAGCAGATTAAAGAGATGAAAAAGTGATTAACTGTCCAAAATGTGATTAAAAAGGTTTACCAGCCAGTCATGCTGTGGTCTCTGTAGAGCATCTTTTTACCCAGCTCACTGTGTTGGATCCTACGAGGGAACTCAATGTGAGTGAACTCATTTCCCAGGAGCTCTGGCCTCAGGAAGCCCTGGAGGGGTTCACAGAATTAGAAAGGGATGAACTGAACTAGAGAATAAAAAGCTCAACCTAAGTCACGATTCTTGTCTTTCTTCTAAAACATGAAAGGCTATAGGACACTATGTGACAGAAGGCCTTGAGTGCAGTATGTTAAAATGAAAAGGATAAAACGCTCCATTTTAGCAGCAAACATCATCCACCCACTCTGTGACTCAGAATTACTAACAGATACTAAAACAGACAACCGGTTAATGCCAGTTTATTTCAGTGATAATGCACTTTACTGTCAGGAAAGGGTCATTTGTCTAGGAGCTGCACAAGATGCAGGATGGTTGAAAATGATAAAATGCAGTCCTGGTCAGAAGTTTGCATACACTCACCATGGGCATGAATGTCATTATAAACTTTAACTTTAACTGTTTAACTGTTCTTTTTCACAGGTAGAGTGATTGTACAGCATACATCTTTACTGACTTAAAAAAAAAATTGGATTTTGGATTGGTTGGATTTTTGTTTAGGATTTTCTCTAATGCACATAGGGTCAAAAGTATACTGAAATTTGCAATTGCTCACATGGATTTTATGGCCACAGGAGACAAAGACTGGGGTTTTTTTGGCTACAATGACAAGAGGTACGCTTGAAGGAATAAAGGTGAGGCTTTGAAACCAAAAACACTGTACCAGATGTCAACCATGGTGGTAGCATCATGCTCTGGGGCTTCTTTGCTGTCAGTGGTACTGGTATGCTGTACAAATTGGATGGGGAAAAAAGGAGGGCTATTTCCAAATCAACAGTTAGACACTTAAAACTTTGACACAGCTGGAAGTTCCAAGAGGACAAAGGGAAACATCAACATTAACAGGCTAACATTAACCTTTTGGAATGGCCTTTCCAAAATCTGAACGTCATCCCTATTGAAAATCTATGGACTATGCTTTAAACCTGGTTTTGTGCCAGCCAACCAACCAATTTAAATGAACTCTGTCAATTCTGCCTGAAAGAGCAGTTTAATATCCAGCCAGCTGATGACTACAAAAAAAAAATCTGACTGAGGTGCAACTTGCTGAGAGCCATTTAACTGGGAGTGTATCTGCATATTTGACCTGTATGTATATTTTTTGACCATGTGTGGATTGAAGAAGTTCAAAGGGTTCAATAACGGCCCAACATTACCACAGCATTCATGCCCATGATGAGTCTATGCAAACATCTGCCCACAACTGTTTATTAGCCACATAAAAAACAACAACATAGATTACCAGATACTGTAGCCGCTGTCTCTCAGACTCGGGTGTAAATTCATTTGTCATGGGAATAACTTCATTATTTCGTATGATTATGGCCCTGCAGAGAGAGGGAGGAGGACAGGAGTGAAAAGACAACTCAAGTGAGGTTACTTGACACTGTAGTGTCCTGTAGTGAACACAAGAGGGATCTTAAAGCTATGAAAACAAATCATATTTCCCTCACCTGCTATCTCCAGCATTGGCTACGTAGAGTTTCCCCATTAAATGTATGGCAGCTAAGGCACAACAGCCACCAGAAATGGCATACGACGATTTTTCCTTTTCAATTAGGTCATCCTGTAATAAAAACAAACAAAAAATAAAAGTCAAGACAAAAGGCTGCAAAATCTCTGCTGCTTAAAAGCTTGCTTTCCCTCTCATCATCCTGAATATCTCATTATTTTCTTCATGCATATTCATTTTCAAAACAAAACTGCAGCGCTAATGAAAAGAAACAAGGATGCTTTGAAGAATACATTACCTAGGCTGAGTGTTACTTTTTATAAGTATGATCTTAATCAGACAGTGATGTTGCATCAGAGAAGAATACCATTTCAAACGTACAAACTGAAACAGAAGTTTGAGCTGTCTATTTTTTTTAAAAATTTGGATATTTCCAGTGACCCAGAACCTTAAAATGTGTGTGTGTGTTTTAAAGCTTTCCTATTTGTGGCTGATGAGATAACGAAAGATGACTGCAGTTGTTGTGAAGTGGTTTAGCCATGACTGTTCTGGCAACTGTCAAAGCAATCCACAACAACAACAAAGGTCTATGCTATCTATCTTATTCCATCCATCCATCTTCATCCGCTTTATCCGGGGCTGGGTCGCGGGGGCAGCAGCCTAAGCAAAGAGGCCCAGACCTCCCTCTCCCCAGCCACCTCCTCCAGCTCATCCGGGGGAACACCAAGGCGTTCCCAGGCCAGCCGAGAGATATAATCTCTCCAGCGTGTCCTGGGTCTGTCCCGGGGCCTCCTCCCGGTGGGACATGCCTGGAACACCTCACCCAGGAGGCGCCCAGGGGGCATCCTTACCAGATGCCCAAACCACCTCAGCTGGCTCCTTTCGATGTGGAGCAGCAGCGGCTCTACTCTGAGCCCCTCCCGGATGGCCGAACTTCTCACCCTATCTCTAAGGGAGATGCCAGCCACCCTTCGGAGGAAGCTCATTTCCGCCGCTTGTATCCGCGATCTCGTCCTTTCGGTCACTACCCACAGCTCGTGGCCATAGGTGAGGGTAGGGACGTAGATCGACCGGTAAATTGAGAGCTTCGCTTTTACACTCAGCAGACCCCAATGAAAAAAACACCGAGGGAACAGTTTACCCTGCCCGGGATAGGGTTACCGGGGCCCCGCCCTGGAGCCAGGCCCGGGGAGGGTGCCCGAGGGCGAGCGTCTGGTGGCCGGGCCTTAGTCCATGGGGCCCGGCCGGGCACAGCCCGAAGAGGAGACATGGGCCCATCCTCCCGCAGGCCCACCACCCGCAGGAGGCGCCATAGGGGTCGGGTGCATTGTGTGCCGGGTGGCGGCCAGGAGCGGAGGCCCTGGCGGACTGACCCCCGGCTGCCAAGACTGGCAATAGGGACTATCTTATTCCTTCAACATTAATTTGCCTGGCTGCCTGCAGAGAGTGCAGCTATGCACGCAGACTGTAGGTAGCCAGGTTGTTGTGAGAGGGGGATGGAAATTATACATGGTGTATGGACTGTGTACACTGACTCCAATCTGGCAACCTGGGTACCAAAATGCAAACACCTAAAACTTATGGATTTATGTATTGATAAGTATTCACAATAAAGGTGAGGGTCTTAAAGATTGCAGAAGTTTTATGAGGACAGCTGGGCTTTGATATACCTACCAACACTCCTGTCTTACCCCTGTTTCTCTCATTTTCAAGTCATTCAAATGTTAAAAGAAATTCCATCCCATATATATTCATAAACATCAAAGTGGTGCTGTGGAAAAGCTAATAGCTAAAGCTAAAAGATATTCTAGTTTATAAAGCTTCATATTTGGACAAGATGAACAAAGCGCTGATGAGGACATCTGACATAATTCAGATTGGACACAACACACATACACTGCCATACCTAGAGTAATGTTAGCATGGCCAAAAACCCAAAACAAAACATGAGAACAAAGTGATTTGCTCTCTGTGCATGATCTGCATGCCACTTCTGGTTATTAAAGATAAAATCTTCAGTTATGTTGGTGTTCAAACACACAGATGGGCAAAAATGCTTGTTTTCCCCATTGTCTACTCACCATCTGTTTGAAGGCAGTCTCTATGACTCCCATCACCAGGCTTTCCAAACTGACAACTTTCTCCATGTAAAAGCGCACTGAAGCGTCGCTGACTGCATCTGGGTCCTCTGGTTCTTGTGCACCCCCTTTCTTTGCCTCCGCCTGATATGGGCTGCCATTCTTGGCCAGGCAGATAGGAGGAGCACTGCTGGGGTTCTCCAGGAGGTGGCAGATCTCCCCCAAGCGGTCTCTGATTAGGTGGTGAAGAAGCTTGGAGGCCATGATGGCTGCGCCAGAACCTGCATGTCCATCAAATATCCCCCAGAAGTGGAGAGGAATTCCTGTACCATCCTAAAAGAGGAAACAGTCACAGACAGACATAGTGTATTAAATAAGAGGAGAATTCATCTGCTTCCTTGGTTAAAAAAAAGCTCTTATGAGATTACAACTTTGAACAGAAAGCACAGCTTATTGAGTTTTCACAGATTATGGCAATTTTTTTAAAACTATAAGCAAAATATTTCTTCAAGATCTGTTATTACATTCCCAAATCAATCTTTCTAAACAACAGCCACATCATGAATCCAGTTTTTATTCGTCGAACCACTAAAGTTTACAATAATAGTGCAATAGTACTGTATATAACTGAAGTAATATTAATTTAAAATAGTCTTATAGATTATACATTTATACCTTTTGAAAAGGAATGTAGGTAAAACGTCTTCCAATCAGGTCTTTTGCTGTTTATAACACAGTGAGCAATGCAAAAGCACTGCCACCTTTGTTTTGGCAGGAATGTTAATAGACCCAGTTGGTCTGCCTGACTAACCAACATATAAACAGGCCCAAGACATCTGCCTACCCCTCTGATGCGAGACTCGAGTGGGGGAAGGGTGCAACAAGGGATGATGTAATTCATTTACACCAAATGGAGGACACAAATGTACTTTGTGTGCCTGCAGGTCTTACAGGAGTTGCGAGGCCCAAGGAGAGACAATGACTATAAGACTTTTCTTTCAAATATTCTGAAATAAATGCCCTTTTTTGACCACCTGGAGTCAGTGGGAACAAGCTGTACACACGATGACTTACATTGACTTACCTTTTTAAGTCAATCGTGTAAACTTCTTACGTTTTAGTCTTATTTGAGCTCTGTTGCTCTGTCGCAGTATCAATTTGTAGATTTGTGCAGGGCAAGTAATGTGCAGTGAGCCTTTTTTTTTTTTAACAGATTACGCAGTGATGTGGTTGAAAATAACGCTGATAACAGCAGCGTGAGTCAGCAAAAACAGTTACAGTTTGAGAAAAAAAAAAAGCTGTAAGTTGTTAAAACGCTCAGTAGAGCTGAGGGTGAGACTGTCTCATGACTTTGCACCATTTCACACAGAAAGTGTAGTCATGCGGTCCTTTGTTAAATTGAAATCATCTAACTACAGTGACTTTCAGAAAATCGAGTCAGTCAATCAAAACATCTGTTAATTCGGGTCAAATTAAAGTCACGAAATCTGAGTTGAAAGTTTTGTCTGAGGTGTTAATGTTGAATCCTGCTAAATCCTGTTGGCTTTTTCTGTGCTGTAGCAATTTGCTTCTTTAAATGTATTCACATGTCTAGATGGAAACTACACTCGGTGAAAAGCTGTGAAAACAGCACTGCTGGATATGAAGTAAATACAATGCATGCTCAGATGGGGTGCAGCAGTTTATGTTCTGTAAGGGAACATTATGCTTCAGGCTACATAACAAGGCATGCAAACATCTTTCAATGACATTCCCTTCAGACATGTTCAGGACTTTATATATACTGATGTCAGATTTGTTCACTTTTTTCCATTTCTTCATACATTTCATTCCTCATTCCTTGATTCTAGAAATCTGTCCTTCACTCACCCCGTTTTGATCTAGCAAAGTAGAGTTGCGGTGTTTGCCACTCGGCTTCTTCACAAACACTTTCTCACATGAGGCCTGGTCCTCGTTCAACATGCTCTTCCCTGCATTGATCACCCTGATTGAAAAAGACACAAGGAGGAAAGGTGAGCCCGGAGTCGGATGATTTATAGTGTTTGCGCTCATTCCTCTAACCGCATAAAAAACACAATAGAGAGAGTGCAACAGTGGGGTGAAAAGTGGGGCAGGATGCAGTCATGTCCCAGAGGGAACTTGCAGAAGGGATTAAGTGTTTTTATGATGAGCTGATGCCTGTGGAGGATAATGGCTTTAGAGTAATGCACTGATTCATACTGTAGAAGCATCATCTATCACAGGCTGTGCTTCGGCAGTGTCAGCTGAAACTACCGATGCACAACAGCATTAACATCATTTTTTAAAATACCAATACAAATATGTTTTTTTGCATGATATACAGTTTTGTTTTCAGAGAACCATTAATTCAAATTTCCCATTCAATCTGAAAATGAGCTGGCAGATTCCTAAAATTTGCATGCATTGTAATATAATCCATCACTTTACACACATTGCACATTAGAGCAATGTACCGTTACACAGTACAGACTTTTTAAATAATTCTTAATCCTCTGTCGATTGATTTTTTGGGCCAGTGGAAGACACGTGAAACACGATACTGACACAGTATCATCTTACTGTCACAAAACAGGAACTATGTAAACAAAGGCTCACCTAAGTAAAGCAGACACAACTAATGTGTACATTTGGAGTTGTCTTTCTGGTCTTGCAAATACTCTCTTCATATCTTTATTTCCTAGAGATCCTGAGGGAAATATCCAACACTTTAGCGATTAATTACTCCTCTAGCACATAGTTAACTCTGTCATTTGAATTTTCAGCAATGAGAACCAACCAAAAGAGTAATGCCCTAAAATGAAACCGTGAGCTGAATGTTCCACAAAACGGGAAGTTGGCAGATGAGGTAAGGCAGTCGTAAATGGTTAAGATTGCGTCTTTCTGGTCTTGTAGTGTAAGCTTAAAGTGCTTCACACTTCTTCATGGCCTGTGTTGGTGCTAAGCAACTTACCCAAGAATACTTAAGTCAGCTGACTTTAATAGTCACAGATAAAACCACTGATCTCTGCTGAATGGACAACCAATCTAGTGGACAACTCTGTGACATTATACGTTTAAATTTTATCTACTTCTATTTCAAACTGCAAAAATAATGACTAGATATTTCATAACATAAATAATAGATCTTAAAAATGTAGCTAAAGGCTTCCTAGAAAAAAAAAACTACAGCCAAACTAAACTCATACTCAAGTGTGAATGATTTGTAGCAACGACACGCAAAGCTCCACTGGCAAGGTCCATTAAACTGTAACGTGAACCTAGCTGGGAAAGGCTGAAGCCTATCTAGACCTCATGCTGGCACATTATGTAACGTTTTTACTTTTAAATATAGATAAATGCCACATTAGCCGGATAATGTGTCATTAATGCCCACTGCACAATTCCAGTAATTCAAGTATTGTCATTAAAATTCCCTCAGAAACTTCTGCATAGAAGGAATTAGCAATTTCTCAGATAATGCTGGGATCATGAGAGGCAAAAGTAAAGTAAACAAAGACAGTAAATAAAAAAAGAGAGGCTGACAGTGACGAGGAAAGAGGACAAACTAAATAGTCAAACAACAAAACGGGGAGAGAGATTGTCTCTCTTTTACATCAGAGTCTTACTCTGATGTAAAAATGACATCAGAGTAAGACTTCTGACCTTTCATATTTCATATAATTCAGCTGATTACAATCTTTTCAGAAGATGGATGCTGTATAGTCTGGAGCTTTGATTTCAGAGAGCTACAAAAATGAGGCTCAAAATGTAACGGCTGCCCAAATCTGGATTATAAAAAGCCCCTTCACGTTCTAATCAGTTGAAAGCAGCGGTCAGACACCAGTGTCCTGCACTGCGTTCCCTGCATTAGGACTAATGACAGAGAAGAATTTAAAATCACTTGATTGTAGTCCAAACTTTCTGCCAAAGCCAACACAATGTTCAAAGATCACATATATCAGATGGGAAAATTGCACTGATGACTCAACTTTACACAAACATTTCCAGATATTTCAAAGGACTGGACAAAGAAAGTCCTGGGAAGTAGCCAACTGCTATGCTGGTGGCACAACAGGTAGCATGCCTGACTCCGAAGGTTGCTTGTTCAAATCATGCCCGAGTCAAGCTCTCTGCAGGTACTATTTGCAAAATCCATGGAATTCTCACGTTGGTGGGTTCCTGCCAAGTCTCAGCTACTTGAATTAATTGACACCCTTTGGTGCATGTCATCCTTTTCTCTCTCAAGGGTTGAAAATAAGGTCTCTTCTTATCTTATCTTTTCAAAACTTAATGGATGCATTGTGTATGTTTTTAGAAAAAAAGGCTAAATGTAAACATAAGCTTTGTACTTGAGAAAATCCCACAGTGCACCTTAAAGTGTTGGTTCCATAAGATTTTGGAGGCCTGCAGCATGCTTGGCTTAAACGTGTCAGTGTTTACTTTTCCCATGTGACAAACTCCTACACCCACAATAAAGAATCAGCAATAATTCTGTTTTGAAAGCAGTCACATGAGCCCCATAAGCTATTATTGAATATGCTGGTTGCTGGCGTGGGAGGTTGCCATTCTAAGACACGGCCTTGCTGTAATGTGACTTAACTCTTTCACTTATTTGTCTTTCGGTCATATGCTTTCACAACCTGTGACTGAAAACCATGGCTGTCGTGTTTGGTAAAACAGTGCTTCTCTGTTTGAACCGTCTTATTCTATTATGCAAGGAAAGTTCAAGAAGAGGAAGCTATGAGTTCCAGTGAATTCTCTATTTCGGGTTACTTGACAAAAATGTCTCTGTGTGAACATCATCTGAAACAAATTGCAAATTCCCCAAGTAAAACATTAAACTCTATGCAAAGTACTGTGAATTCACTTCATAGTCTCTTGCTGAGGACAGGCAGCTTTAGAGATACAGAAACAGTTTTGTGGTTCAGTCAGCGGGAGATCAGTGATGCATATAATCTAGTGAATGGAAACACTTCTGAAACAAGCCTTTGATCCTTTAAAAGGACGTTTGCACGGTTCTCTGTCGTTCAACATTCTTTTTGCATAGCTAACATAGCAAGTAAAACTGGAAACTGTACGTCCGTTTTGTCATCCGGCCTGTTTTGGGTGTGCTATGTGCTCATGACACAGGCGACAGTGAGTTGTCTGACAGCACTTTTACAAATTAAATGTGAAAAAGATATACTCTCTGGTTGCTGCTGATTGAAGCTACCTCAAGTGGAAGTTGGCAGGCTGACAAACACTGCAGGCCTTGTTACATAAAATCTTCCGCAGTGTCAAAGTAAAGTCTTCATGAGGAAAATCAGACTAGTTATATTCTGATTCCTGTTCAGGGAGGGGAAGCTTCCCATCACGTTTGTAAGGCCCACAGTGCTAAGAAGAAATGAAAGCTGACAGTCAATGACTGACAAAAACAATTGCCCTGTAGAAAAAAAACTTTATGTGAGCTGTATACTACTAAAGATATTATAATTAAAACATACGGCAACTTGTGAACTGTGCCCCACCATTAGTTCAGGATCTGTGCTCAAAATAGAGTCACTAAAAGAATGTGAGCCAAAAAGTACAATCGCTTGAACAATAGGTTTAGAAATACACAACAACATGGGTGTAACTCTATTCATCTGAGGTTTATTTACTCCACTAAGGTCGATTTTTTGTTTGTCTATGAAAGATCTGACAACAGCCCAAAACACGAATATGCTCCATTTCTAATGAAATGAAATGGAGAAAAGGAAGAAGTTAGAAACAGCTTTATATTTCAGCTTGTAACAGTTTTATGTACAATGGCCCACACTTTACACACACTGACAGTAAACTGAACATCATTCATGTAGTCTATCTTGTATTATATACAACTCAGGAGCATAAAAGACCTTAAATAATTCATCCTTCTTTACTGTTTTGCTCTTCTAACATCGGCTTTTCATGAATTATTAATCATACTACATGGAATAAATATGTCACATACAATTTTTTTTTCAAATGTGAGTCCTTGCTTCCTCAAACTCTCTTACATGATACCAGTGGCAGGACCTGGTAGAGCGCCTCCATATTAAACTAAACAGTATTAAATACCCATTTGATTAAAGCACTTTGAGTGTCTTACTGTAAGTGCACTCACTTCTTTATGCTGACACAATGTTGTACACCAACACCATAGCAGCAATTAGACTCATTATCTCAAGCATCCTACACTGTGCACAGATTTTAGGTTCAGAATTCCTATCCTGTTTTACCACATGAGTCCATCCAATTTGCGAGAAAGCAGTATTCCACATCTTCTGGGTGCAACGCTATAACAGGAACAAACCACGGGAAAACCTTCTAACAATGACCATGAATCCTTATTATCACCAGCATGCCCAAGACACACTAATTAGGTGTTATCAAAATGGAGAAGATGCAACACAGCGTCCATCTGTATTATTAAGGCCGCCATTGTTCCTACTCTATACAGGGGAGTAAAGATCACTGGACACAATGGACCAAGGCCTAAACAAACGATCATTCGAAAGGCTCTTATCATTGCCGTGTGGGTGAATAAACAACTGCTTAATGAATGAAAGTGATCTCAAATAAAAACAGCCATACAGTCGGATAAATTTAGAATCTGACAGCAGTTGTAATTTGGCATCAGTGTATCATGGTTGAGCGTGGACAAGGTTTGTAGCTCTGTTGTTAATTGCTTCCATTTTAGAGTTGCTTGCTTTGGACTGACGTTGAGTTTTCTCTGGTCTCAGTGTGCTGATGTGACACGATGGTTCAGATTGTTTGGGGTTTTAACCTCCGTATGAAATGAGCACTGACAGCTGATGTGTGATCAGATCAGCCGATTACGTTGTGTTGTAAGCAGCACCGCTAATGCTGTGATTACAACTTAAGTGACTCATGTTAAAGTAATCTGCTGAAGAATTCAGATGAATTACAGAGATGATGCAACTTTCCACAGAACATAATCAATACTTGCCTTAAGTCCTCATATCTGACCGCACTTATTCATTCTTCTGAAACTTTTGGTGTTGAAATTTCACATCTGAGACTTTCCACATGAGTCAGTTATATATTTTTTGTTTTCACAATGGGTCAAGGAGGACAGGCATGGATAATATAGCCCACATAGTGTTAGACTGTATTTATTCAGTTCTTCACAACCACCCACTTCTGGAGGAGGGGAGCATCTGAAAGTGTTTTTCCTCAGCAAGAATCATCTGAAGAACACATTTTGTTTAGTGGTATAAATAAAATGAGGCTGGAAATCTCCTATATGTGAGAGGACTGCAGGTGTGTAAAGAATATGAAAGCATCATAGTAAAGACAAGGACAGGGGTTGTGCAGTCGGACTGACAAATGTGAAGAGCCTCTGCCTCATTTAGCCACAAAGATAAGTAAACCCACATGGCATTTTGCTACCTAGTTATCTGTTAATCGGAACACTGCAACTGCAAACCCCACTGGTTCTGTTAGGAACATGTAGATACACATTTCCTGCTTTCACTTCTGTATGGCCCCAGTAAATCAAAACTGAGGTGGAGCCTGTATTCAAACATGACAGTCTCTTAGGATAGGAAAGCCTTATATCTAATTACAGCACTGACACCCTGGTCCAAATTTACATTGTTTATCAGCAGCTCACGGGAGGAACAGTGAATGGAAACCGTTCAATAGCAAAAGGCCACATTGGCCATCATTTGGCTGCTGCAGTGCACTCGAAACTGCAGCAGCAATAAAAATAAATAAATAAAAATCACTTATCAGGCCTGGCACTCATCGGGACCCTTGCAAAATTTTTACTGATACAATTCAATGATTTTCGGATCAACTAATATGTCACTGAAATCACTGATCCACTCACTCTGCGTATCCCGTTTGCCAGGGAAGCCTGCTGCCTCTCTTTAACGTGAGCACCGGCCGCGATGCGTGCTCGGTGGAGTACTGCAGGAGCTCCGGGGTGAGGTCCAAGAAATCCGGCCGGCCGTAGGGGAAACGAGGCGGCAGGCTGTCCGTACCGCAGGTCTGTCCACCAGAGTGATGGTTATGGTGGTGGTGTCCGTGCGGCATCATCCCTCCGACCAGGTTGGACATGGCGTTTTTAACTTTGCTGATCATCATCGGCACCGACAGTGGAGTAAAAGATCCGGACGTAAAATTAAACGCGATGCGATATTATGTTGTTAGAGACGGGAGAAAACAACAGCAATACATAGCGAGGGACGAGAATCATTTCAGGAAGCGATTTTTTTCCCTCCTTGGCCCCATGTGACAGTTTTCAGAAAGGCAGACGCGATGTTTTCCTCATTGAAACAGAATAAAGCCCTCACTGGCTGCGCACAAGCTGTAATCCAGCAGGAGACTATCACATCTCAGAAGGCAGGGCTTCACAGGGATGTGCAGCCAGCCAGAAAATGTCTTACACATACCCCCTTCTCAAAAACACCCCCCCCCCCCCCCCCCCCAAACATTTAACAGAAATCACATGAAAGTAACATAAATGTCAGTCAATGGCAAATGAGGAGATAGTAATATGATATATATGACGTCTCACGAAGCCCTGAACTATTGCAAAGGACTAAATGTAATCCGAACACGTTCAAGCCTTTTCTGATTAAATGAAAAATCTGGATATCATTTTTTTTAAAGGCAAGCTTTCATAAATTATGGCATTAAAGGTTACTATGATTTGTAATAACCGACTTTATAGTCTTAATCTATTTATTAAAACAACATTTGAGTTGCCAGATTATGAAAAATGGCTTTGCTGATTTAGCTTCTTAATAAAGGGCAATGAGTTTTTTTTTTACTTTCTAATAAATCATCAGGTGTGCAGTTGTAAAAGCTTAAGGCTCAGGTGTAGTTACATTATATACAGGCATAACTGAACCTTCACCCAGGGCGATTCTAGCTCTTTCAACACCTCAGACAATAAGAAGATTAGCCCCCCCTCTCACAGCAGTGTCTGTAAATAAGCGCATTTACAGACACTCAAAACCTTTTAGGTAATTCTGTATTTGGCTGTAGCCTCAAACAAAAAAGTTGAGAAGATGTTAAGTATATATTAATTTGAGCATTTAAGTATTTTGAGATAAAGTTGAATTTATTCAACAGATACACATGATTCCAGTAACAGATTAAACGATTTATATAAATGAGACAAACTCTAACAGCTCTACATAGAATATCTCTACATTTTATTCTAAATAAAAGAGTACTAGAGTTCACTGACAAACACTCCATGTGTAAAAATATACCTCTTTCCAAAACACTGCACTACATTTCATGTATAAGCACAAGCCAATGTACTTCTAGCCCCAAGCCCAGATAAACAGGGAGGATTGCATCAGGAAGGACATATTGCATAAAAACTTTGCAAAATCAGCATGCAGATTATCAACAGTGTTATTTCCATACTGAATCAATCAGGATCTGAGTCAACAACAGTTCTGTGCGGTGCTGTTGGCCAACAGAGTGCTGGTGAAAACTGTGCTTCTGTTGACCAAATAGAATAGAACAAAATAGAATAGAATAGAATTCAACTTTATTGTCATTGCACATGTCACAGGTACAGGGCAACGAAATGCAGTTTGCATCCATCCAGAAGTGCTTTAGCCATGATATAGATATATTACAATATATATTAGCAATAATATAGATATGTAAGTATATTACAGAAATGGGTCTATTATGGTATGTTATAATGTACACGGTATGAAGTATGTTATGAATATGCTATAACTACAAGTATGTACAAGCTGTAGTGAGTACAAGCTATGAACAGGGTATAAATATGAAAAAAAAACCTATACAGAATATGAAATAAAGAACTTTACAGAAATATGAGATATACAGCTATACAGAAATGGGAACTATGCAAGTTGTAAACAGTTATAGAATTAAAAAATTATCGTATGATTATTTACACAGAACTATACAGTAGTGCAGTTAAGAGGCTATATAAAGTGCTAGTGGTTGTGAGTGGTGGTTCAGTCCATGTTATTATTGTGTGTTTGAGGGTACAGTTGTCCATTGTGTGTGTGTATGTAGGTGGTTGTGGGTGTGTGTATGTCCAGTCCATGTGTTAACGTGGGTCAGATGTCAGGAGGCAGAGTTCAGGAGTCTGACAGCGGTGGGGAAGAAGCTGTTCTGGTACCTGGCCGGAGGCTCCTGTAGCGCCTCCCAGAGGGCAGGAGGGTGAAGAGTCTATGTGATGGGTGACTGGGGTCTTTGATGATTGTCCCAGCCCTTTTCAGACACCGCTTCCCGTAGATGTCCTTTATGGCAGGAAGTGGTGCTCCGGCGATGCGCTGGGCAGTTTTCACCACCCTCTGCAATGCCTTCCGGTCCGAGGCAGAGCAGTTCCCGTACCAGACTGTTATACAGTTGGTCAGGATGCTCTCGATGGTGCAGCGATAGAAGTTCACCAGGATGTCTGAGGACAGGTGGTTCTTCCTCAGAGTCCTCAAGAAGAAGAGGCGCTGGTGAGCCTTCTTGACCAGCTTGGAGCAGTTGGTCGTTCAGATGAGATCCTCGGAGATGTGGACTCCCAGGAACTTGAAGCTGCTCACACGATCCACAGCCGTCCCCTTAATGTAGATGGGTGGATGTGGGTCAGCATTCCTCCTGTAGTCCACGATGAGCTCCTTGGTCTTTCTCGGTGTTAAGCAGCAGGTTGTTTGTGTCGCACCACTCAGCCAGACGATCCACCTCCTCCCTGTAGGCGGCCTCATCGTTGTGACTGATGAGGCCAATCACCGTGGTGTCATCTGCAAACTTAATGATGGTGTTAGAACCACCGGCAGGTCTGCAGTCGTGGGTGAAGAGGGAGTAGAGGAAAGGGCTCATCACACAGCCCGGTGGTACACCGGTGTTCGTTGTGATTGTAGATGAGCAGTGGTTATCCAGCCGGACATGTTGGGGGCAGTTGGTCAAAGATAAAAAATGAGGAGAGAGGGAAGGTGTGTTTGGAGACAATGAGAGGAAAGGTAAGGCAGAAGTGACAAGGTGAGATTAATGACTTTAAATGTAGGGACTATGATTAGTAAAAGGAGAAAGCTGGCTGATATGATGGAAGGATGGAAGGTAGATATACTGTCTCTGCAGGAGACCAGATGGAAAGGAAATAAGACCAGGGCGGAGGTGGATTCAGTGGTTCTACATTGATGTAGACAAGAAGAGAAATTAATTAAGGGTGATCTTTAAGGAAACGTGTGTGAAGAGTGTTGTGGACAGGAAGAGAGTGTCAGAAAGTTTGAAGCTGGAAATCAAAGGGACACTCAGTGTTGTTGGTGCGTATGCCTCACAGGTTCGGTGACAGTTAGAAGAGAAATAGATTTTATGTCGAGGAGAGAGTGGTGATTGGAGTAGATTTCAGTGGACTTGTAGATGAGGAACAGAGGTGATGAGGAGATGATGATGATGTTAAGGAGAGAAATGCAGAAGGATGACATGGCTGTCGAGGTATGTTTAGAAGAGAGAGCAGTGAACCTCTTAACCAGATTGTTTAACACAATCTTAGAGAGTAATAGGATGGCTGTGGAATAGATGGGAAGTGTGCTGGTACTGATTTTCAAGATCAAAAGTGATGTAGCTGCAGTAACTACAGAGGGATACAACTAATGAGCCACACCATGAAAATATGGGAAATCAGCGCACAGCGGTATGGTTTGATGTGGAGAAACAGCACTACAGTTGCGATGTTGAGAGTGTTAATGGGGTGTAGAAAAGGTCAGAAGGACTTTCACTGTGACTTTGTGGATCTAGAAAAAGCATATGATGAGAGGAACTGGGGTACTATATGAGGAAGTCAGGAACGGCAGTAAAATATGCGAGGGTGGTTCAGGACATAAATGAGGACAGTGGTGAGGTGTGTGGTGCTGTACGAGTGACACATGAGTTTAAGATGTGAGCGGGATTACATCAAGAATCGGCTTTGAGCCCTTTCTTGTTTGCGATGGACAGGTTGACAGATGAGGTCAGGCAGGTGTCTCCACGGACTTTGATATTTGCAGATGACACTGTGATTTTTAATGAGAGTAAAGTGGAAGAGAAACTAGGTGTTGTTTTGAGAGAAGAGGAAAGACTGCAGAAGCAAGATAGAATATATGAATGTGAATGAGAGGTAGGCAGACGGAACAGTGAAGATGCAAGAAGTAGAGATACTGAAGGTGGACAAGTTCAAATACCTACGAGCATCAGGGGTGATTTGTCACGGCAGCAATGGTGAGAAGGAAAGTTTACGAAAACTAGTTTTTGCATGGTTTGGAGACAGCGGCAGTAAGAAAAAGACAGGAGGCCGAGCTGGAGGTGGAAGAGATGAAGATGTTAAGATTTACATTGGGAGTGAGCACTACGGAAAAGACAGAAATTAGTACATCAGAGGGACAGGACAGCTCAGGTTGTGCGGTTCAGAGACAAAGTTAGAGTGGCAAGAATGAGATGGTGTGAGCATGTGCAGAGGAGGGACAGTGGACATATTAGACAAAGGATGTTGAATATTGAGCTGACTACTAAGGAGATTCATGGATGTAATGAAGAAGGACACAGAGTGTTGGTGGGACAAAAGAGGATGCTAGGGACAAGGGGACAGACAGATGATCTGCTGTGGCAACCCAAAAAAGAGCAGCTGGAAGAAGAAGAAGATGATGATGAAGAAAGCACTGCGTTTAGCATTCATGTTTCAGAGCTACACAGTAGTCTAAGGAACAAAACGTGATCAGATTGTGGTAAAAATGAATTTATCACACAGAAAAAATGTGTTTGTCATGTTGTCTAGCTTTATTTAATATGCAGACTTTCTGTTCAGGTGGATCAATGTCATGCTCCTGCTTTCTTTGTACTCACCTGTTTTCACACATGCACTGCAGCCCACAACAGGATCATTAAATGTGTTGAAACAAATATCCGACACATTGATCAACAGTCTATGCAAGATCCTGTTGCACAAATTTGCTCCACTGCGCACAGTGCAAGTGGCAGTATGATGAATTCCCCTTTTCTCTTTGGATACCACAGAAGACACAGAGAATAGCTAAAATGGATGAATGCAGAACTATTGCTGTGTTTAAATAGAAAACACTTCATTAGAGGAGTAGAGAACACTCTTAAGCAGTGTTGGTCAAGTTACTTGAAAAAATAATCAGTAACTAATTACTGATTACTTCCCTAAAAAAGTAATCCAGTTACTTTACTGATTACTTATTTTCAAAAGTAATTAATTACTTAGTTACTTAGTTACTTTTTAAAAACACAATTTACAACCTGAATAAGTAATAAAGTGATAGATGTTTCAGCCCAATTCTACTTTTTCTGCATAATCCATCATACAAAATGTAATCAAATGGAAAAGTCCCTTTTTAAAACTTGTTTTATTAGTTTTTATCTTTTAACTTTATGCATCAAGCAAAAATTTAATTATATGCAACATTCTCTGACTGGAAGAAATTTGTTTAATATTTAAACCTATTTTCTGCACATTCCAGCACATAAAATAAAATTTTTGTGTGTGTTTACACTCACTCTTTCAAATAGATGCAAGTAAAACACAGCAGAAAATAAATAAAGTCAAAGACTAGCGGTCCTGTTGCTCTATTTTCACCTGTAAAGCAGGACCGTAGCAGGCGGAGGTTTATCCTGGTGCAGGTGTGCCGCGGCGGTCAGTGGAAGAATCCGCGAGTTTCTCTGTGAGTTTCCCATTATGTCATAGCGCACTCGGTGCTTGCTTGGACGTTTAGGGGTTCTTCTTCGCTGTAAAAAGAAGTTTTCTTCCCACGCACAACGGACACTAATGTTTTTGTCACTTTTTATGGAATCAAACTCAAAGTAAGGTCAGTACTTCCACGCTTTAAACGCTGCACGCTCATACTCTCTCCCGCACTCGATATATTGTCCGTTGTTGATCTGCACACAGCTGTTGTCACCAATGTCACACTTGCTTACGTCACTGTCATGAGACATTCTCGCAAAAAATCACGGTTTTAGTAACGCAGTAACGCAGCGTTCCTGCGGGAAAGTAACGGTAATCTAATTACCGTTTTTGCAATAGTAATTCCTTACTTTACTCGTTACTTGAAAAAAGTAATCGGATTACAGTAACGTGTTACTGCCCATCTCTGCTCTTAAGGACACTGGTCTACAATTTAGAGATGCCTTCATAAAAACAGTGTTTACAGCAAGGTGCAAAGTATTGGTTTCACTCAAGCACTCAAAGGCCAGATTAAACTTTGCTTGAAAACATCTAAAAGATTTTGAACAAAAATAAATATTTGAAATGATGAACTGAAGTTGAACTTGCCAGAATGATAGGACAAGGAAAGCATGGTGAGCTGCTGGAGGTGGGAAGGAGTAGAAATCATTAGTTCCTGCACTTAAGTGGAATTTTCAGGTATGTGTACTTTACTTGAGTACTTATTTTTTAAAGTGGGCTGAAAGGAGCGCAGATGTCCTTAACCCAGCTAGCGCTACAGAAGAGGAGGAAGCATGAGTGAGGTGACGTTTTTTTAATTGGCAGGCAATTTCAAATTCAACGTTTCTATCAGCTGGACAAACATCAGCGAACACACAAACTCTTTGTGTGCAGTTTATCATATAGTGTATTGCTAGCTAAAGGTTCAGCTGCTGCATTTCACAGGGAGACAAAAGAAAGAGAGCTAACCTCACTCAGAGATGGAGAAAGATACAGACAGGAGAGGGAGAACAGAGGTTAGATTTAAAGGTAAGGACTCCTCAGTGGAGCTTGATAAATTGCAGATTTAAAGATTACTTGTAATGTCATCATTTTAATCCCGCATTGGATTTGTATATGAAAATGTGTTTTCATATTGTGAAACCTGCAAAACAAACTAACTTTGAATTATTAAAATGTTGCATGAAAATACTGGTAGTTTTGTGCAGGATAAATAGATTAGGTTGCAGTACTGTGGTGAATTCACAGTAAAGCTTTGTGTGTGATTCTGTGGTGCACAGTGGCTGTGGTGCCCATGGTCAAAGTTCAAGTGTACCAGAGATTAATTTGCATTGAAGCTGATGATGCTTAGACTCATTTACCGAATACCATTTTATACCAACTGTGTACGGTCTAGTATAATGACAGTACAAACAGCATAGTCTCAGTGTAGGGGAAGGACATCAGCCATGATAGCTTGTGAAACTTTATACATCTTGTTAAATTCAGTTGTGTAAATCTACAACAGGTCAGCTGATAACAGCCTGTACATTAAGAAAATCTACTGAAGCTTTGTTAGTAGAATTGTCCTTTGAAGAGCTTTTTACTTTCTTACTTTGAGTACATTTCACAGCCTGTACTTTTTCACTGTACTTGAGTAAAGAATTTTCTTCAGTACTTCAACTTTTACTGGAGTACTTTTTAACACAGGTATCTGTATTTCTACTTAAGTACAGAAAGTCTGTACTTTTGCAACCTCTGGTGGCCGCCTAGTCTAAAATAAATAAGAGAGGAAGAAGGCTGTAGCATCTCCCTAAATGTTGGCAAGATGAACTAATGGAAACAAAATCAAAAACAGGACCGATGGAAACTCTCAACTCAACCCATAATTAATAAACAGAACTACAAAAGCAGCAGAAGGATCAAGCTGGTGCTGATGGAGCTAAGGGAGGAAAAGTGCAGGTCCAAGACTGACATGCACATGTGTTGAGCCTTCTGCAATCAGTCAGCTCTAAGAATAAATCAGAAAGGAGAGCACGTTTGTGAGAATGACAAGAAGACAATAAAAGGTTTGTGTATGCTCCCACACACGCATGTAACACAACCCAAGAGTTTCTCAGGGCAGAGAAATGGGATGTTCTTCAGTGACCATTCAAGTCATGAGCAGCAACGGAAGGTAGCTTCAGTAGACCTATCAGGATGCAACGCTTTTTGATGTCCATGGATTCAGCATGTAAGTCACTGACTGAAAGGCTCAACAATCGTTATATTAGAAGTGTGCCACAAGGCTATGTATAAAAATGGTTGTAATTCAGAAACAGTTAAAGCAATATTTTTTGAATACCCCTTAAATTAAAGCACTTGAATCACATATTGATTGTCTGATTTAAAGCCACTGTGCTTGTATACAGAGTCAAAATTGTTAAATAAATGTTTCAATGTCTGAAAACAAAGGGACATATCTGTGAATATGAAGAAAACTGATGTTTTGATTTAAAATGTAGGACTTATGACTTACAATTTTTTTTTGCTGTTTTTTCAATTAAATTCACTTTAGTTCAATTCATTTTTCAAATCAGTTTTATTCACTTATACTGTATGATGTGGTTCACCCAGACACAGCTATAATGTTTGGACAAACACCCAGTTTTACAGATGCACATATACATAAAGCAAATGCATGCCAAACAGAATTAGACAGATGCCCACTGATAATTAATATTGAAAAGCAAGCACTCAGATTGGTATAATCACCTTAAAACTACTCCCACCCCCAGACACCCTCCATTAAAAGCCCTCCAAACCTTAGTGTAGAGCCCATAAAAGAGCCTCTTATATGAACAGGCCCTGTGCCTGATTTTCCATTCTGTAGTACACTGTGACGTGTAGCGCTGCTTTCCAAATCAATGTAAAATAAATTATAATGCCATGAAAAAAAGCTAAGTGGCTGTCAGTCAGAGCTATGCATAGGAGCAGAAACCACAAATTTGCAAAAATTAAATAAATGAAAAATTAATTTGAAAAAAAGGACAAAAATTAAGGTCACCCAAAAGAAAATATAACTGCACAAAGGGCAACGCTGAGACAGCAATATAATGAAATAAATTGAACTAAGCAGTTCCAGCTGAGAGCTAAGAGACCTCTCGATATTAAAATTAAAAAGAGAGAGAGAGAAAAAGGAGATAGGGTATTGCTGTCGACCACATGGAAACACTGGGAGATATGCAGGATTATGTACATATACAGTGAATACTGTATAAAATCAACATATATTCTTTACATAACTTATTTTGTAGTATATTAGTAATTACATTGTCATTATTGTACATTACTTACAGTATATATATGCTTTGGTATCATTGTTTATTTCAACTTTGAAACCAATTAAGTCTTTTTAGTTGAACAGGTATAAAATCAAACACATGAATTCTTCTTTGGTATCAGCAACAGTTTTTAAGTCCTTTAAAAACTGTTGCTTAAAACTAAACAGCTTCAAACAGTTAAAGCTGTTTAACTTTGACTGTCAAGCCTATTTAGAATAAACTAGAATAAATAAAATTGTATTTTTAATATTTTAATATTTAATTACAAATGATAGCAAGAAAGATGCTCTCTGATGCTCTGCTTTTTTCATAGTTACATGTTAAAATTTTCTTGCAAAGGACTGGACTCTATTGATTCGAGGAGGGTGATTACATTAGAAAAGCTAAAAAAAAATGTAGAGGATGGCAAACACCGGATTTCTATTAGTTTGACAATAGAAATGTTGTTCTAAATAATTCCTTAAAATTGATCAAGAAGGTTCTAATAAATAATTATCTGTAACTTTGTAATGGTAAAGCAGAACACAAAGCAGCTGGAGTTTAGCAACAGACAAGAGTCATTATTGTGGGCCAAATTTCAAAGAATGGCAGCATCATAATTGAGTTACATAATTACATAATTATCGAGGCCACCGTCCATCTTTCAGCTAATAGTGCTCTAGGACAGAGGCTAATTTAAATGCTGCACTACTGATTGTTTTCACTCTTACAAATCACATTTTCCAGGTAAGCAAAACATCCATTAACCAATTTTAGTTGTCAGCTTCAGTCCTGTTTACCGACTTTGTAAATTTGTTCTGAAAGACACACACACACAGCTTATTTCAAGTTCCCATATGCGCCTTTTTGTTTCTTCACCAGGCTGTGGACACTAGTGCAACATGTTATTTGCAGCAAATGAAAGCTGAACCATGAGTGTAAAGAAAGTCCCAATGTCCCAAAAAAAAAGTGAAGCTGTAACCCAAAACAGAGGAATGCAAAACTGAGGTTAAAGCTCTATCATGCAAACAATAAGACATATATGATCCACAAATTGTCTCTGGGTCAAAGCTCATTTAAAATAATTTATATTTAATATATTTCAACAATTTGAAATACATGAAATGCAAAACTGTGTTCAGACGAATCGAAACCTGAACTTCTTTTTGCAAACATGAATGCAAGCAGAGGGACCATTGGGCTTGCTCAGTTAAAAAGCTTACATCTCTGATGGTACAGACGTGCATTAGTGCTTATGGAACTGTCAACTTTCACATCTGGAAAGGCACAATCAATGCTGACAGGCATATAGAGATCTTAGAGCAACATGTGCTCCCATCCAGATCACATCTGCATGCACTTGTTAAAACAGCATGGCTTTGAAGTTGAAGAGCTGGGGTACTGCACTGCAGTTCAGACGTTTCTCCAACTGAAAACATTTGTCACATTATAAAATGAAAACTACGACAGAGATGACCCAGGAGCAGCTAGGATCTTGTATCAGACAAAAATGGGACAACATCCAACTCATTACAGTCCATCAGCTCAGGCCCCTCAGATGTCACTGCCATTAAATTCAAAATGAAATAATATTTATCTTAAATTGCACATTTTGTAAGTGTAAACATTTGACATGTTTTCTGTGTTCTATTGTTAATAAAATATCCATTATGAAATTTGCATTCTGTTTTATTTACTTTTTATTTTACTTAGCAACTTAATTGGACTTGGGGCTATACTTTACAGTTTAAATGAACATGTTATATTGAGAGCCTATGATGACTTGAATATGCTGCAGTGTCAAAGTAGAAGCACCCGTAGGCTAAATATAGAAAGTGTTCTCCTCAAATAGCCAAATTATGTAGGAATGCTGACTAGTTTTACTTTTTATGCTATTATCTTGGTAGAAGTTCAACTTGAATAAAATAAACAAATTCTTGTCTTCTTTTTCTTGCAACCTTTTCAGGGTCTCTATAGCGGATCACCTGCCTCCATGTCATCCTATCCTTTGCATCCTGTTCTGTCACACCGACGCTTACACTGTGATAAGTCCTCCAACAGATGGAGCTAAAGAACTACCATACAAAATCAGCTTAGCTGGTCTAGGAATGTGGTGATGTCGAAGAGGTAAACAGGAAATTTTCATTTGTTGTGTTTATTAGCCTCTAAAACAGTTGAGAATGTTTATGCCTTGCATGTTATAACTGACTGACTGATACAAACCCATATATGTATGTTAGCATATCATCTGTTTATCACTTTTTGGACTTGCCTTTTCAACAGCAGCTGTTTAGGTGCAAACTGTCCACACCAGCAGATGCTGGCGAGTGATAAAAGGAAATTAAACAATTTTGTTTGCCTCAAAGGATGGATTTTTTTTCCTCTACTTTTATTTTCTCTTCCAAAGATAAAGTACTTCCAACATCCAGTAGCAGTGGATGAAGATTTAATCTCTCTCCTGATGAATGACCCACTATTTCTCTGACAGAGGCCGCTGAGGCAGACTGCTCAGAATCCAACGGAAGCAGTGAAATGACGGGAGAATTTCTCTCCATGATTACTCTAGCTTTCTGAGTGTTTGCCTGCGAGTGTGTATGTGCTGTTAGTGCAGACACTGGCCCCATTTTAAAACTCTGGTGAAAGTAAACAGTTGATATGCAGATTATCAGGACACAAAACAAGACTAAGAAATATTAGACATCTAAGGTTCATATTTCATTGTGTGACAATGCAAAATAAATTCTTTTCAATCAGATCCACACTGCAACATTTTGATTTAAGCAAGGTTTTCATCTTGTCTTGTCTAATGTTATGGTTTGAATAAGGAGGAACTGAAGGAAAATACGGCTGCTTATTTTACTCAGGTACTGGCTCACTCGTCCGTATCACGGGAAGAGGAGGAAAGACTAAAATTACGACTTCAATATAATATTCCTATGTAAATTTTAAAGTGTAATAATATTTTAATTTTCTTTTACATTTTTGTTTTAGTGCAGCTTTATTTGACAGCTAAATTTAGTAAAGATTTCCCATTTTTTATACTTCGTATAGTTTCTGAAGAACACTGTACTTCTGCTTCTCCCTAACTACTTTACAAACTATGCTTTTATGTTAAATGGTACCTGATGCACTTGACATTCAATTCAGTTAAAGTTTATTTATATGGCACCAGTTCCCAACAACAGTCGCCCCAAGGCACTTATATTGTAAGGTAGAGATCGTGCAACAACAGAGACAATAATAATACAATACAATAGTCCCTTTTAACAGGAAGAAACTTCCAGCAGAACCAGGCTCAGGGAGGAGCAGCCATCTGCTGTGACTGGTTGGGGTGAGGTGAGGAAGACAAGTCAAAGAGACGCTGTGGAAGAGAGCCAGAGATTAATAATAACAAATGATTACATAAATGCAGTTAACCTGATTCAGTTTCTTGTGAGTAGTTTGTAGTTTCTGTTGCTGAGTATTTCCAGTACATAAACATTAATCATTAGTCCTTTTTGTCCTTTGAGGCAAAAAAACAAGAAATATTGTTTCCACTTTTATGTCTGTACTTGATTATGTTGATGTGATTTATATTCATGTGTCCTCAAAAAAAAAAAAAAAAAAAAAAAAAAAAAAAATATATATATATATATATATATATATATATATATATATTCTGTCTATCATGGACCAATGAGATTCATTACAAATTGCAAAGTATTTATAAGTATCTTGTGGTTTGGGTGGTGTGCCTTCTTATGTCATAGACTGAAACCACTGGTGTATTTGTTTTTTGAAGCTATTTTTGGTTTGGTCTCATCTTATTTACAGCCTTACATTCAGATATTAAGTTAATCGAAAAGGTTATTGTCTCAGGTACCAGATTGAATTCATTCGGTCTCTCCCAAAAGTTCAAACTGATTTTGGAAAAATTGTGTTTAAATTTGAGCTCCTGCCTCCAGCAATCAGAAGCTACAACTAAAACTCAAGGAACTGGTCTGTCACATATTGAATTTAAGGAATAAATGACTTTTAAATGACTTGGATGTAGTTACTTCATGCAACTTATGATTGTACTGCAGTTCTCATTGGCCAGGACACTCTTGAAAAAGAGATTTTACAGGTTAAAAAAATTGAATCTTCTCATACAATATGTTTTTCAGCAGAACAGGCACTTCGCTCTCGCTCTGCAGGCCTACTTGTTGTTCCTAGAGTATTTAAAAGTAGAATGGGAGGGAGAGCCTTCAGTTTTCAGGCCCCTCTTCTGTGGAACCAGCTTCCAGTTTGGATTCGGGAGACAGACACTATCTCTACTTTTAAGATTAGGCTTAAAACTTTACTTTTTGCTAAAGCATATAGTTAGGGCTGGACCAGGTGACCCTGAATCCTCCCTTAGTTATGCTGCAATAGATGTAGGCTGCCGGGGGATTCCCATGATGCATTGAGTTTTTCCTTTCCAGTCACCTTTCTCACTCACTATGTATTAATAGACTTCTCTGCATTGAATCATATCTGTTATTAATCTCTGTCTCTCTTCCACAGCATGTCTTTTATCCTGTCTTCCTTCTCTCGCCCCAACCGGTCGCAGCAGATGGCCGCCCCTCCCTGAGCCTGGTTCTGCCGAAGGTTTCTTCCTGTTAAAAGGGAGTTTTTCCTTCCCACTGTCGCCAAAGTGCTTGCTCATAGGGGGTCATATGATTGTTGGGTTTTTCTCTGTATCTATGAAGCGCCTTGAGGTGACTTTTGTTGTGATTTGGCGCTATATAAATAAAATTGAGTTGAATTGAATTTTGAAGTGTATAAACATTTGTCTGTAATACTAAACGCTTCATATAAGAATGATTTTGAATGCATTACTTTCATTTATAAGCAGCACATTTTAAGGCCAGCATATGATGATGTGCTAAGTAATCACTATGAGCCTGAAGCTCAGGCTGCACTGCTCAACACTTCTAGTCAAGCAGTTTTTCTATTCTTGGCTCTATGTGATGACCGTCGGGGAAAATATCCCTAATATGGTCATGCACACAGCACCTTCACCTACCTGTCATTAAAGCTTGTGCTTCGAGGGCAGTCATTGAGAATAAAGTTTAAAGAAAGGATGGAGGGAATGGCACATTTCAGACATTAAATCAGACAGTATGAAATGGGTGAAAAAAAAACTGTGAATGCGGCAAAGCTACTCTAGCAGTTTCCAATAACAAAAACACTGAAGTAGAAATGAACATAATGACACCCCTATAAGGAAAGAATCTGAATTTCCTGAGAGAAAAAAAAGCTTGAGTCAGAGTTTATAAATGTGCTACTTTCACTTCTCTTTGAAGTAGGTAAAAACCAGCCTGCAATTAATTTTTGCTCAGTAAAGTTTCGGTAATCTCTAAAAAGCCAAAACCTCAAAGCAAAAGACTTTTGATACACTTGCCATCTACAAGATAGCTTTGCTTCTTTCAGAACTGACCTAGACGATAAAGCTGTGTAACACTGTGATTTGATACTGCCCTGTTTTTGTTTCTAAAAGGTGTACACTCACTGTTCACTTTAAATTGAGCTCATATATTTTGACTTTATGTGGACATTATTCCTTTGTTGTTGCAGCAGTGCACTATCGGGATCTGAGAGAGTTAGTGAAGTTGGAAACTCCATTAGCAGGAGCCACTGATGAAAACCCATCAAAGGCTCAGCAATTGCGATTGAGGTCAGGGGAAAGACCTGGCAGTGAAACCACACAAAGCCATAAAGCCTAAGGTAGCTGCCGCTCATCGAGCATCAGCACTTGAGGAAGAATAACTGTGTCGTTGTCTGCAGACCTGTTGAATTAAAGGGGGCATTAACTGCTGCTTCCGCTGCATTATTGATGGAGAGCTCCATTCCCGAGGCCGTAATGCCTCCTATTTTTTCCCTTGCAATTTTCTGGTAGACATCTCACTGTCTTCAAACACACTTTCGTGCCGAAAGAGAGCGAGGGTTCAGGCAGAGTGCTTGCACTGTTCCCCGCAGGTTGCTTTTATTTTAAGCTGAAGCACCACAATCAGTGTCGAACCACGAAGCCTCCACAACTGAAAATAATCACAGCATGACAAGCATAGGATGATTGGGGTTATGCAAGGTGCCACCTACAGTAACAAGACCGAAAAAGGTAGTCAGGCTTCCTCAGAGAGGTTGCAAATCACATGACAGCTCAAGTGCAGCAGATATGCGTTTCTCCGTGTGTTTTGACCTCAAAGAGACAAAACCAGAGACTGTTATTAGAGTTTGATGCCAAATTCTCACTAACTGGAATTTACCTCATGAGTCACCTCAGCTCCCACCTACAATACATTTGTTGTAGAACTCCCTAACAAAGGCTCACACTGCTGGCTTTATCTGCTCTCACACAGCTTGAGACACCTTACCTCCCGGCTGACCTCATCCTGTCATATGATTTAATGAGCGAAGCCGTGTCACAAACCACAGTGGCAGAGGTGTGACAGGATAGGTCTATACAATGCATAGAAGATTAATGAGGCCATCTCCTCCTTCAATGTGTGTGAGAAACGCAGCTCGAGGAGAAAAGAAACTTGATGACATTAGAAATTATATGATATAAATGACGCACACAGAATCAAAATAACAGCTCCTCTATTTATAGTCAGTTATGAAGCGATGCGAAGCCTGTCTCTGGTCTACATACACTATCTGGGTTGAATTTTATAGCTCGGCAGTGATAATGGTGTGACATTTTTCTTGTACACTATCCATGGGTTTTTGTGTGTAGTGCCCTTTGATTTTACTTGCACAAGTGTGCTTTTGCGCTGGTGTTTATGGAGTTTTCTGTGAAGTAGATGGCTTTGGCTTCATGATGATAACACTCTCGGAGGGCGGTCCAAAATCAATCAAATACAAGTCCAAATGCTTGCATCCCATCTCCTACAGGCTATTTCAAAGGTTGGTATTGATTATTCCACCCATTCTTGCCATTCAGGGGGGGCCGACGAAAGAGCATGCTTGAGAAATGGAGAGATGATAATGAAATTAAAGGAGGGGAGGCTTTTGTAGCCTGGACACTAATGCATGGGGAGAGTGGAAGCTGAATGTCAAAGACACAAAAATGTGTTATCGTAAACTCGATGAGTATTCACGAGCCTAATTCATGTCATAACGCTGAAGTTCTTCAGAGTGGCTCGTTCGCACCAATTGTATGTGTGGGTGGTGTGTTTGGATAGGGTAAGGGAAGGGGTTTTAGTAAGAGGGGAGTCTTTTTTGTGAGAACTGAGGAGACTCTTCATCTTGTTCTTATCCTCTGATTCTATTTTGGTCTTTTTTTTAGAAAGAAGAAATCTTCTAGATTACAACAAAAGATGGTGTTCATGTGTTTCACAGGGGTGTGAAAAACCCTTCAGCACACAGCTGTCTTCCTTTTTTTGTGTTCACTTGCATTTAGTGTAAGTAAGTAAGTAAGTAAAATTTATTTATATAGCGCTTTTCACAGATAAAAATCACAAAGTGCTTTACAACACAGGAAATGGGAATATAAAAACAATATAACAGTAAATAAAACAATGTAAAACAATAAAACTATAAAACAGCATAAGAAGAAATTAATCAAATGCTTTTCTAAATAAAAATGTCTTCAGCTGTTTCTTAAAAGAATCAATGGAGTCCGTGCAGCGAAGAGACAGTGGGAGAGAATTCCACAACCGTGGTGCCACAGTCTGAAAGGCCCGATCACCACGAGTTTTAAAACGAGTGCGCGGTACCACCAGCAGTCTCTGATCTAATGACCTTAAAGCCCGAGAAGATGTATGTGGTTTCAGCAGGTCAGATAAATATTGAGGAGCCTGACCATGTAGGGCCCTAAAGGTTAGAAGTAAAATTTTAAAATGAAACCTAAAATTTACGGGCAACCAGTGAAGGGAGGCCAAGACTGGAGTGATATGTAATCTTCTCTTGGTGCCTGTTAAGAGACGTGCTGCAGCATTCTGCACAGTCTGAAGACGATTTAAGGCTGATTTGTTAAAACAAGTAAAAAGGCCATTACAATAGTCTAAACGAGAAGAAATAAAAGCATGAATAATCATCTCAAGTTCAAGCTTTGATACCATTAGTCTGAGTTTAGAGATATTCCGTAAATGATAAAAACAGTTTCGGACCAGCTGCTTAGAATGTTGCTCGAGCGACATCGAGCTGTCAAATATGACACCGAGATTTCTAAGGCATGATTTTACAGAAGGGTCTAAGAAGCTGATATGCTGTCTAATTTCTGGGACCATGTGGTCTGGAGCAAGAATTAGAGTTTCTGTTTTATCAGAGTTTAGTTGGAGAAAATTGTCATATAACCATTTGTTGATTTCTGTCAGGCAATTACTTAAATTAGACAATTTATAAAACTCAGACATTTTGAAGGAACAGTATAGCTGGATGTCGTCAGCATAGAGATGATAGGAGATATATTTATAGCGCTTAATAATTTGGCCTAGGGGAAATACATAAAGTAAAAAGAGAATTGGACCCAGGACAGATCCTTGAGGTACCCCACACGGCAAAACTGTTGATTCTGATGTGACATGATTCATGCAAACAGTAAAAGATCTCTCAGACAGATATGATATAAACCATTTTAAAACAACACCAGTAATCCCAAACAAGTTCTCGAGTCTGTTTATCACGATACTGTGATCTACAGTGTCAAAAGCAGAGCTGAGATCCAACAGGACCAGCACTGTGTACTCTCCAGGCTCTAATGAAGATTTTAGTAGCCTTTTCACCCTCTTTTTTTTAAAAATAAAAGGAAGAACATAAGAAAGAAAGTCAGGTGACATCGCAGGACAACATCAGACCTTAAAGGAGGAGACTTTAATTTTCCTATTTTTTTTAACACTAATTTATTCAAAGCTCTGAAACTCATGGAAGAAAAATGGATAAATAATAAATTGTTCAAAGTTGTCATTAATAAAAGTATCGAGTGCTTAAATTGCCTACTGGCACCACTGTTTATAAGATGTTAGGGAGCTTATTGCTATTTCTTCATAACTGAATAGGGTGCGATCTTATTTTTAAATATTAACGATGCCGGGGAGTCTATATTAAAATAAAAGTATTAAAATAAATGTAGTACTTCTTCACTTCAAAAAATTTTCACACAGTCCCTAAACCTTTTCTTGGGTCCACCCACTGACCGAAAATAGCTCAAAGCGCTTCTTCTAAAATCATGCGGCATGATAAACTGGCCTCTTTGATTTGGTTGTGTCTCAATATGAAATATGCCTTACTATAAAAACATCTTAAATAAACCAATCAGCATAAAAAGCTGCAAACAAATGGCTGCAAATGGCACTGGCGTAATTAGTGACTTATCTGATTCAGTTTTGATTTCATTGCTGTAGTTTGCTCGCTACTGCTGCATTCAAGAGGGCACGACCATCCAGTTACCAACGTCTGAAGCTTTCTGATAAAGGTCCTCCCCGTCGCCGCCGGAGACTACAATCCAACAGAACCGCTGGATGGCGCTAAAACACCAGCGCTGCATCAGGAGGCTCCACACGCGCTGTGATGAATCCGGCTGCTCTCTCATCACTCGGACAGCTCAGATCCATTTCTCCAACTGCGAGAAAACGTTGCCAAACACCCATCTGCAACCAGTATGTTGAAGGGGGATTGTAAAAATCCACTGCATCCTTGAATTCAGAAAGTATGAGTGACGGTCCGGCGTGTTATCCAGCTGCCGTGGAGCTCTGGCGGATGGGAAGTTGTGAGTCAGAGGCGGAGGACCAGTAACTTTTATAGACTTTCAAGTCCACCGCCTCCAAGTATCCAGCAGCCCCACTTTAGACTCATTTCTCTCAGGGATTGTGCGTCTGGAGAGCTTAACATTAGACCAGTGTTTTAGGTTATGTGTTGTCCAGGGCGTCTTGTAGCGACAAGGAAATGCCATTTGCCTAAAGAAGAGGCTTCCGTTTTTTTGTGGCTGGCAATGGAGAATAAATGAAAGGGACAGTTCCCGGGATTAACTGAAAGAACAACGGCAGGTAGGTTGGAATTAGAGTTTATAATTTGTTATTCCTATCTGTGGAAGTGGATACTATATATGTATATTTATATATCTATATGTATATCTATCTATCTCTCTATATATGATTGCAATTAATATTCAGAATTTTTAATGCTTAATAACTCATGTGCGGCTGTGAAATGGCAGCAAAATCTACGATTGACTATAATAAATAGCTTTTTACAAATCATCAGGCAGCAATGGGCTACTGGAAACTCATGACTTTAGGTGGCGTACAGGTGTAGCCGCAGGCTGGCAAATGTTCAACTTTATGTTCTCAAGATTCAGTGAATATTAGATGTGGGCATCAACATGAATCCATCACTGACAGTTCCGATTGGACAAAAAGTTTCCCCTCTGAGAGATCTGCCCATGTGCACAAAGGCACGAAAGGAACTCCCTTCTATGTGGAAATGCATGCAAGCAACATGCTACTGTTTTAAGTGATGTCTATCTATCTATCTATCTATCTGGGACCCCCAAATCTCCATATTCCACATCACTGGTACCTTGGCAAAGGTAACTCTAAAACATAAACGTTGCTCCCTGCAGTGCAAAGTTAAATGTAGAGCTGAATTCACAGCAGGTGCAAGTGTGCTTCCCTTTAACCCCAACATAAGAGAAAAGCAGCTCCAGCTATAAACAGCTTGTTTGTGACTTCAGCAAAGTACAGTGGTGTTATCTCATTGTATTATATTGCAAACACGCAGGAGTCCCTAATGAGAACTGGCTCATGTGTTCGGTGTCAGCTGTTGCACGCAGACTGTAGATATTTATTATTATGCCTGCACGCCACTGTGAATATATTCCTTTCTTGCAGCCTTGACTTTCCACTCTCCCTCTCCTAATTTGTTTCATAGCTCTCCTTTTTTTTTTTTTAAATCCACCTCAGTCTATCTACTTGTTCACCTCGTTCTTTCATTTGCCCTTCATCCTCTTGACAAGTGTTGTGTGGTCAGCTTTTTTTTTTCTTCCCCTCAATTAGTGCTATCATCGCATTTCATCCTGCAGAATATGGGGATGGTAATAACCTTACACTCCTATTGCGGGCTGATACAATTCTGCTGTGATTAATTGAAGTCCCCTCAGAGAGTCAGAGGAGGTGTAGATCTTCCCTTTCACACTCGCTGACAGGCAACCCATTATATTGTTTTATAGATCGCCGTCAGTAGCCCTTGAAGCTGCCTGCGGCCCACTGTTGTTCTGGAGGGCTTTATTGTGCAGCGTTATTGGCTGGTAATGCTGACAGGCAGAGCAAAGGCCACCGTGGGATTAAGGGAGATGGGATCCCTGTGACAGTTCCACTGTATTTGACAGTAAACTGGAAACTTGGAAGAAAAAGATTTGCTCGCTCTGCAGTGGTAGTTGTAAAAAAGAAAGAAGGAGAAGATGAAGAAAAAAAAGTGGGGATTTGTTATGAAGTCACGTTCACCATAACATTGGCTTACTTCACATCTGCACAGAGTACTCTAACAAGCGGTGAAACAAACACGGGCCGTTGGTATGCAACAAAACACACTTCAGTAATGCCAAATAAGTAGCTTGTACAGGTAAGACAGATTAGCCTGCAATTTCTGTAATGCTACCATTAGACAGACATTGCAACAAACAGCAGTGCCTGAAAAAGGCAGAGTATAGACTGAGGCTTGGAGAGAGTACTTGATATGCATGAGCCACCAGGTGATTTCCAGAGGAAGAGAACACCATGGATAAGAGGCTTGTGTCTAGTTTTAAGGAGCCACCCCAGGCAGTATTTGTGTTCTCTGCCAGCTTCCTGCTCACTCTGTCAGATCAATAGGGCATAATAGAAGAGTGCGGATTGTGTTTGGAGGCATGAGACAAAATAATACAAGCATTGTATTGTTTTTTCACCTCGTACATGTGTTGTGTAGTTGTACAATTAAGATTGCCCGTTTGTACTGCACATCTTCTATTTTTTTTTTGCATTTCCTGATGTTTGAGCATGTCAAGCATGTCCGCATGTGCAAGTTACATATACATTTGACAGCCCAGTGCTTTGACACCGAGAGCATTGCAGAGCAGCACCACGACTTAACCATAAAATCTGGGGTATTGCATCATTTCAGACATTCTCTATTCACCACCAGCCTTGCAGATTTGGTTTAGCGGAACAATAAAAAGTCAGCCATCTATCTACATGATTACACCCGATTTCAGCACCTCAAGATTCAGTGCTCAGCGGTGTCCATAGGCTAATGTGTTTAGAAAGCACAGTTTGTTCCACCTCTCAAAGCGCCAGCTCGAGCTGCTGGGGTGAATCCATCGGGTGTTTAAAGGGAAATTCAAAGCACCACCATAGCGAACGAAGTGCAGCATTGTGACGCTTGCATGCAGCTCTGTCATGTACAGTGGAGGAGGAGGACAAGAGGATAGCACATCCCATGTTTTATAGATGCCATTTAAAGGTGCATGCCTGGGATGGGCTGGCTGAAATGAACTGTAACCACAGACTAAACACCAAGACAATAAACTAACAAATTGGTTTTCTGGAAGCCAGCAGTGTCCCACTCACTCGCCTGGGCTGATGTGTGGCGAGCTGTTTTTTTTTTTCCTGAGAGATTAGGCTGTGAGCACAACTCCATCTATTATTTATTCATGCTGATTTGCTGTGTGCATGTTTGGCTGTGGATGTGTGTGAGAAAGGGAGACGGGGAGCAAGAGAGCACGCGTGTGTGTGCAGTTGAAGTGTAGCGGTGTTTGTAAAAAAAAGTGGGTGTTTTCCGGAGCATTTATATGAATGGTGTGTGTGGGGGGCACATCGTGCTTGTGTGTACAGGCTTCAGCGTCGCCTACTGCTTGATTAAAATTGTGTTGTGCGTGTTGTGAGGTCATTGCATTATATCAGCTCCCTCTGTTGTTTGTTCAGTATACATGACTGAAGTACAGACACTCATAAGGTTCACCTGGCAGTCTTGGAAAAGCTAGATCTACTTGTCATCTGTTTAAACAATTTTTTAAAACTTGAATCATTTGATTTTTTTGGCATCATTGCTTTCTGTCTGGATACATCTAGGTATTCAATTTCACGATTTGGATACATTTTTTGTTCATAACTATTAAACAAAAATCTGCACCATATCAGCTTGGGTGCCTTTCATCCCTCTCGCTCACAGCAGGAATCATCATGCTTGACTCCATGTTATTATTTCTTTGTAGCTAGATTAGCACCTTGAGAAAAATGTATAGATAGTTGTTATTAAAAAGTTAGAAAGGAATCATGTTTGGTTATTTCTTAAAAAAACAATGCAGGTTTGAATCATTTGAAAATTATATTGTATCCACAAAGATAAGATAAGATAAGATAAGATAAGACTTTATTGATCCCACAACGGGGAAATTTTTGCGTCACCTCAGCTCAGATCAGAAGGAAATACAAAAATACAAATAAAAAAGTAAGATAATACACTATATATAATGGTAGCATACACAGTATGTGATTATGGATATGGTTGGAAATATGGAAGACATAAACTATATAGCTTGATATAGCTATTGTACCACTACTATTCCTATGTATAGACATGTACACACACACATGTACACACTAAATATACCTATGTATACATATACATACATATATACCTGCACATGTCCATACACATGGAAGGTCCATTATGCATGAAGTGGTGACCGTGGATGTTCACAGTGTCCAGTGACTTATGACATCGTGATTGAGGAGTTATAGAGTCTAACTGCTGTTGGGATGAATGATCTGCGAAAGCGCTCCTTCCTGCAGCGAGGGTGTTTCAGTCTCTGACTAAAGGAGCTGCTCAGCCCACTCACATACTCATGCAGTGGGTGATGTGGGTTGTTCATGATGGATGTCAGCTTTACTAACATCCTCCTCTCGCCAACCACCTCCACAGACTCCAGGGGACATCCCAGCACGGAGCTAGACCTCCGCACCAGTTTGTCAATCCTGCTCCTGTCCCCATCCGTGCATCCACTCCCCCAGCAGGCCACTGCATAGGGAAGGGCAGATGCTACCACAGTGTCATAGAATGTCCTTAACAGAGTCCTGCAGACTCCGAAGGACCTCAGTCTCCTCGGCAGGTGGAGTCGACTCTGGCCCTTCTTATACAGGATGTCTGTATTTGTAGTCCAGTCCAGTTTATTGTTGAGTTTTACAGTTAAAGTTTTACAGAAGAAAAGTTCAACACCCTGAAAGAGCTCTGCTGTGACAAACAACAGTGATTCTTTCCTCTATAAGATAACTACAGAGTTTCCCACCTCCCCTGTCATTAACATCAGCACAAAAACTGTGTGCCAGGAGCTTCGTTATGTGGGTATCTATGGCTGAGCAGGTAGGTTAGTACTTTTGTTCATATAGTGTATGTTCCCTAATTTCGGTAGGTTAAATCATTCACTTCTTCAGTGGCGTGCATTTATGCCACATAAGACTTTGTATACAGTATAGCAGGTGGACATTTTTTGCATTCTGTGATGATCCACAGAGAGACATTTTTTAAAATTAGAATTAAATACACATTTTCACAGTTGAATGCCTTTTTAAATATTTAATATAATTGAAACTATTAATTAAAGTCCTAATCTCCAGTACTGTATATTACCGCTTTGTGATTTGAGTTCTTTCTCCCCTGCAAAATTTCTGCTCTGAGAGTGGCAATACTCTCGCTGTATTGTTCAGTGAGTGACATGCTGCTGTTTCTAAGTGGTCATTTTACCTATAAAGCTGAAATCACAGCACAGCAGAGCTAATCTTTAGCTCATAGGTAATTTGGTGATTTTGTGAGGTGATGCTGTGGTTATAAAGTCTGTCTGTGCTGCCTGATTCTTCACGTATGCTGCTGCTGAAGGTCCAGAGCACAGAAGCAGTCAGGATGGCCCGGTATTGGAACAGCCTTACACTGTTGGGAGAGCTCTGTTATAGCTTTAGTTACCCCCAGCTGTGGTGTCCCATCTTTATATCATTAAAACAAAGGGAAACATCAAGTAGATGTACTTTTTGGATAATTTAGCTGCAAATCTCAAGATGTATCTGAGTAAAACACATGTACTGTTTATGATTTGTTGAAGCTGACAATAAAGCTTTTGAGACAACTAACAGTTTAGATTTTTGCACCTTGTTCACTTAACTGTTACAGTTTTTGGAGAGTTGTCATACCTTGTTTGATCATCTTTATCCCCTCTCACATTCATCTGGTCAAGTTGAAAACTCCTGGTTTTAATTACTTACGTATGACACTTTTAAATGGATTCTTTCACCATGGAACCGGCGCAGTCTCCTGACAGCTTGTTGTACATGGATTTTCTAAGACCCAATGGTTCAGTCCACTCAGTGAAGACGCTTAGTATAGAGCAGAGGTAATACATGACACTTCCTGGGTAATTCTCCAGCTGACTCTCAAAGTCTTGAAGACACTAAGGACAATTAGGTTTGAATGGATCAGCGCCTCAGAAGGGAAATTCACTCTTCCATGGAGGTGGTTTTCAGCTTTGCCGGGCATCAGACTTTTCTACCAACAATCCTTTCTTTCGCTCTCCTTTATTCCTCCTTTTTGACGGCTCTTCTGTTGTTAGGCAGATTTTGGCAGCTCTCGCTCACAGTAGTCTACCATTGTGCCTACATCTCATCAACGTCCTCCTGAGTATAGCAACAAAAAAACTAAATTCTCCAAGCCTTCAACCATCCACCTAGTGAAAAGGTTGGGGAATTGCAGATTTGAGAAACCCAAATCCTAAATTGTGGTCCCTAGGGGATAAAGGGTGCTATCATTTTTTTGTTGGCAGACTCTTTTCTCTTGGCAGACTCTTGTGGTGCCTGAGTATGTTTTTTTCCTCTCATATTTTGTATGGTGTTACTGTCAAGCTCCAAATCATGCCTGTAATCATTAGACTACAATCTGGGTAAAAATTGCAATTATAGGGTGTCGTTTCTGGCTTGTTATTTTAATTTTATTTTTCTGGTGAGAGAGCAGGATCATGGCAACCCTGTTGTTATTAAGATGAAAGAAATCAGACTCAAAAAAAGAGACAATTAATGGCAAAGGTCTCTACATGCGCATCATGCGGGAAGGCTGATTTAGGCTTTCTTTTCCAAAATCGAAAGTTTCACTGGTTCCTGCTCTGGTTTTCTTACATGAATTTAGAGCTCATACTTTCTTTTTCTCCTACCCCTCATTATGTAAAAATGCAATTTTGTGACCTGACAAGTCCGGTCAGGTTTTTCCATGATGAGAGCCCAACAGTGGAAGAGGTGAGGACTTCTTCAAAGCAGGCTTCTATTTTCAGAATGCCCTTAAATATTGTGCAGAAGCCAGCAGCCAAACCTTGGTGTAATGAACAAAATGAAATGTGGGTACTTGTGTTTTCTTTGCACTATGACAGAATTAGCTCAGAGGTAACTCCGGTTCATGTTCCTCTTTCATCCATTCAAACACGCCTCCTCTTTCAGTCAGTTACGTACGTGAACAATAAATACTTCACATTTCATTTTTAATTATTCTTTTGCAGTTTCGCCTTTCAGTTGCATTTGGGTAACCCATGACTAATGAATGAAGCAGACTTGTGTATGTGTGAGAGAGGAAATGGGGAACGTTTTGAAGCATGAGCCAGGATTGTCAGGCGGGGGGGCAGATGGGCTTATTAGTGCTTCTCCTGGTGGTGGGAGACAAAACAATTACCTGTAAAAACTGTCATGTAAAGGCCAGACTTTTAAAATGTTTTTAAATGATATAGCAACGATTAACTGTTTTCATTAACTAAAGAAATTTGAATTTAGAAGAAATTGTAAAGGCATGGATGACAAAATTGTGAGAAAGTACACCCACTACTGTTTGAATACCCGAGCTTAACAGATACCTTATCAGCTCTTCACTTGAAGCTAACTTTTAATGTAACCTTCACATTTACTGCCGCTTCTTCATTTAAAGCGGTAATGACGAGCATCTTTTTTATTCATCTGATAAGGTTAAAGCTGAAGCTGCTGCATACACAATGTCTTGACAGTGTGGAGGAATATTTCACTGTAGAGTTTAATATTTGAAGTTCAGTGCTACAGTGGGGCAAAAAAGTATTTAGTCAGCCACCGATTGTGCAAGTTCCCCCACTTAAAATGATGACAGAGGTCAGTAATTTGCACCAGAGGTACACTTCAACTGTGAGAGACAGAATGTGAAAAAAAAATCCATGAATTCACATGGTAGGATTTGTAAAGAATTTATTCGTAAATCAGGGTGGAAAATAAGTATTTGGTCAATAACAAAAATACAACTCAATACTTTGTAACATAACCTTTGTTGGCAATAACAGAGGTCAAACGTTTACTATAGGTCTTTACCAGGTTTGCACACACAGTAGCTGGTATTTTGGCCCATTCCTCCATGCAGATCTTCTCAAGAGCAGTCATGTTTTGGGGCTGTCGCCGAGCAACACGGACTTTCAACTCCCGCCACAGATTTTCTATGGGGTTGAGGTCTGGAGACTGGCTAGGCCACTCCAGGACTTTCAAATGCTTCTTACGGAGCCACTCCTTTGTTGCCCGGGCGGTGTGTTTTGGATCATTGTCATGTTGGAAGACCCAGCCTCGTTTCATCTTCAAAGTTCTCACTGATGGAAGGAGGTTTTGGCTCAAAATCTCACGATACTTGGCCCCATTCATTCTGTCCTTAACACGGATCAGTCGTCCTGTCCCCTTGGCAGAAAAACAGCCCCATAGCATGATGTTTCCACCCCCATGCTTCACAGTAGGTATGGTGTTCTTGGGATGCAACTCAGTATTCTTCTTCCTCCAAACACGACGAGTTGAGTTTATACCAAAAAGTTCTACTTTGGTTTCATCTGACCACATGACATTCTCCCAATCCTCTGCTGTATCATCCATGTGCTCTCTGGCAAACTTCAGACGGGCCTGGACATGCACTGGCTTCAGCAGCGGAACACGTCTGGCACTGCGGGATTTGATTCCCTGCCGTTGTAGTGTGTTACTGATGGTGACCTTTGTTACTTTGGTCCCAGCTCTCTGCAGGTCATTCACCAGGTCCCCCCGTGTGGTTCTGGGATCTTTGCTCACCGTTCTCATGATCATTTTGACCCCACGGGATGAGATCTTGCATGGAGCCCCAGATCGAGGGAGATTATCAGTGGTCTTGTATGTCTTCCATTTTCTGATGATTGCTCCCACAGTTGATTTTTTCACACCAAGCTGCTTGCCTATTGTAGATTCACTCTTCCCAGTCTGGTGCAGGTCTACAATTCTTTTCCTGGTGTCCTTCGAAAGCTCTTTGGTCTTGGCCATGGCGGAGTTTGGAGTCTGACTGGTTGAGGCTGTGGACAGGTGTCTTTTATACAGATGATGAGGTCAAACAGGTGCCATTCATACAGGTAACGAGTGGGGGACAGAAAAGCTTCTTACAGAAGACGTTACAGGTCTGTGAGAGCCAGGGATTTTCCTTGTTTGAGGTGACCAAATACTTATTTTCCACCCTGATTTACGAATAAATTCTTTACAAATCCTACCATGTGAATTCATGGATTTTTTTTTCACATTCTGTCTCTCACAGTTGAAGTGTACCTCTGGTGCAAATTACTGACCTCTGTCATCATTTTAAGTGGGGGAACTTGCACAATCGGTGGCTGACTAAATACTTTTTTGCCCCACTGTATTTGGCATCGAATGGTTCATTTTGCTGTTGAAGTGTCAGACCTGAATATCGGTACCTGCTACCACATTTCGGAGATTGTGTTGTTGCTTCATTATTTTTTAAAAACTCTGCATGTGTGGGCATCCCAATTCTTTGACTAAACTCTTTGTTTTTGTTTTGACAGAGCTTTCAGGAGTCAGTTTTAAAAGTACAAAAATCGAGCCACTTATCTTCCAATGATTTTATTTTCCAATTTGGCTACAGTTTGAATCATCTTTTCAACATATCATTTGTTTGTTTCTTTGATGCTATTGATGCTTCATTATTGTTACTTCTTTACTTTTTTCCTTGGTATGTTTTTCTTTTTTTGAAGAAAATGACAGAATACATAGGTTTCTTTTCAAATCAAGCTCTTGTAGTCTAATAAAATTTAGATTAGACTGTGTATAATAATGTAGGCTCCATTTAATCAGTAGTTTCAATAGTCATGAAACTCTGAAATGTGCGACACAAACCAGAAAACGGAAACATTTGCCTTCCAAGTAACATGTTGGCTGCAGGAGTGAGGCACAGCTTATTAATATGGACCCCTAATATGGACTACTGCATCAATCTGCTGGTGACCAAAGCAATCACAAGTAGCAGTTCCCTCTTTGCAACTGATTTTTTTCAAGCCAGCGGTTGTTGACAGTTTATCGCCCACGGGTCTCCTGGCCTGTGTGACTGGACCCTTAAGCATTAATAAATAAAAATATGAAATTAAATTCATGGCATCACTTGCTATGAAGTAACTGACATCTCTGATCATCTCAGGACTACATACCCTGTTGTTAAATATTACTTTACACTAGTTTTTGCTCACAGATTTGTATTAAATGTTTCTGTTTTTTCACAGTGCCTGTGCCGTGGCTTGTTACCTTGTTGGTTTGTAAAAAGTCTGTGGAGATGACAGGCAGGCAGAAAGAGACACTGTTGCAATGTTACATGAATTGATCTCTTTACAGAAATTAATTAATTACTGCTACTGTGAAGGTCGTCACATGCTAGTTACATAAATTCCTACAACACTGCATCTTTTCGACACATGACTTTCTTAACCCTCTCCAGGCAGGCGTTGCAGATTTGCAACAGTTAAATACTAACAACCTGATTACCTCACATCCATATTTTATGAGTTTTTTTTACTCAGAAGTACCACTGCAGGACGTGGTTGTGCATTAGCAACAAAAATGTTTAATTTGAGCCTGAGAGGGTTAAAGCGTAAAGCGCTGCCCATGTGACCTCAGACATACATGCTGTTATGTAGATAAACAGATGCTCAATTAGAAGACTTTTGCGTTGAATTCAGAATCTGTGATTGATGATTTTAAGATTTTAAGCTTAAGTGGCAGTCATAATAATAATAATAATAATGATAATAATAATAATAATAATAATGGGAATATAATATAAATGTTCTGTATGAAGTAGTAGGAAATTTAGAGAAGCCCTCTGTAAAATCAGAAATCAAATAGAAATGAGTTTTACCCTGGTGACAGTGTAAACAAACCATTATATGCATTAAAAAAAGGGAAGGGAATTTATGAGCATCCATAAACAATCATATGTTCTTTGTTCTGCCAGAGAATCTCTTGGGCAGTACTATTCTGAAGTGTTCACCCCCAATCTGCCATAAAAGAACAGAGTAAACTTCCAGAAAGGCTGGTTAATCAGTGCACTAACTTAACTCTAAAGTTCGCACTTCTGTTGAGATTCAAGAATTAAGCATGTTTTCGGTCCTTCGGTCCCAATTTCCGGTCGGAAAATCACATTAAATGTTGAGAAAACTCACAAAATCTAAATCGAGTAAAAACATCACTGATCTTATTCCTGTTTTTAAGGGATTCAACTGGATACAAGAATTTGTAATGATGGGCCTTGTACCATTTTAGAAAGAGTGGCACGATGCTGCCCAGACCCTTTGTGTCTGTGTGAAGATTCAAGCTTAGGGTCTCTTGTAGATTCATTCATTTCATCCACCCATTTTCTCAGTGGCTTATTCAATTTTGTGTCACAGGAGGTGCTGGAGCCTTTCCCAGCTGACTTTGGATGAGAGGCGGGGTACATCAGTCTATCACAGCACCAACTCTATCTCTTGTAGATTCTCTTATCGTTTTCCTCTTGTGGCCACTCTTGTATCTGTACTGCGCATGGACGCTTTCCTGCAATACAGTTCGCGTGCTTAGATGGATGTTTCTTTTCTACACCAGTATCAATTTTCAAATACAAGGCAGAATTATAAAGGATGGATTGAAAATGCATTTTATTTCCTCTCCCTGTGCGCTCTCCTTGCACTCTGTCTTTCCTTCAATTACACATCGTATTCACATGCACACACAATAACTGCTTCACCGCAGCATGTGGGGTGACTAATTTCTCCTGGGCTTTGGACATAGGTGTGTGTGTGTGTGTGAGAGAGAGAGAGAGAGGGTGAGAATGAGAAAATGAAAGAGAGGAGAAGCAGTGGTCCACTGGCAGCTCAGAAGAAGCCGCCCACACCCAACAAGCCTGATACCACCTCTTGTGTCATCCCTTAGCTGACAGTCTGTCTGTTCTGCCTCATAAACCAGTGCATGCCCAGAGCACCCTAAATGTGTATAGCCTCTATGGGACCATATCAATTTGATCACTGTTTACTCCCCAGCTTCACATACTGGAGACAAATCACAATCAATGCACAAGACAAATTGAAATCTAAGTGTGCAGTTTTTGCATCCAATTTGAGCTATCTCTGCTGGATTCTGTAGAGTGGAACGGCTGCCAATCACTAGGGCTTTGTTTACTCTCTGCGTCCTGCTGACAACTGGCTGGTACAAAATATCAGCTGCTGTAATGTCACACACTGTGCCTTTGTACAGTTTGATAAACACTGAACTGAAATAGGCCATATGGCACTAAAATACGTGATGGATGTTGTGCACATACAGTTATAAGAGAAAACAACAGCGCTGTAACGCTAATAGTCATTTAGATTTATTTTCGATCCATCACCAGAGAAAGCTTTTTAGAAACTATGTGTTTAAAAAAATCTTTTTTTTTCTGTTCAAAGAATCTAAAGTAGCTCAAAGAAAATGAAGCGGTTTGATGAGTTGCAACGAGTAATTGTCCAGATCTGCAATGAATGAGTGAGATTGGAGAAAATCTGAGCAGCAGTTCAACAGGAACATTACTAGAAAGATTTTCCTCAGATATGCAAATTACTGAGTTTTAGTAGCCCTTTCTAACCCTCGTATGTTTTATTAACTTTTTTGCTTTGCAACCAAAACCCATTTATTAACCCCTGTCATGAAGCAGAGTTGATATTTTTACCATTGTATCTTTATTGGTCCACAATTGGTACATTCCTCTAGCGGTTACCTCATGGATCTGGAAATGTGACGATGGGCAGCAAAAAGAAAGAAAACATGGCTCTCATTTTATTTTTCAGGACTTTATCTGCTAGGCTGTCCAGGCACAGAACCTCCTGGGATAGGATGATGTAGTCTGCCTTTAGTACTGTGTGGTCTCCCGTTAGGTCTTCAAAGAACTCTCCACTCGCTATTTGTCACCTCACTGCTGATGAGCTCTCAGAGTTAGATAAAATTTGTGTATCACATCTGATCAGTACTCACCCCAAGACACACATATGTGCTCGATTTGGGCAAAAAGAAGACCAGGAATATATTTGTTTCACCTGGTTGATAAATGAAGCAGCTAAGCATTAAACTCGATCTCCACACTTGCAAAGCTAGAGTTGTGTTATATAGTTGTGTTATATATAACATACGCTTATTTCACCCAACTGGTGATGTGACTTGGAAGCTTTACCCCTGACAATGAACATCTTCCTGCTTCGCGATCAGAGACGTAATGGAGATATTTTTGCTGTAATTCCCATTCTCCCACTTGTACGTCTCTTAACACCTCTTCCCCTGGTCGTAATTTATTTAAACATTTAAAACAGGGACCTCAATTATTCATGTCCCCCAGCTGTCTGTGGCCCTGCCATGGCCTCCTGTGGCACTTCGGTGAAAAGTGTGTCTGGATGGACACATTCCCAGGCTGCTCATTAATTGATGCCTCAGTTGAGACCAGAGGGCTAATGCTCTCTTGCTCCTGTTCTCTTGCTTCCTCTGCCGATCCAGCATGTCGTCTCATCCCTCTCTGACACGTAGGGTGGGAGAGGTGTTCTCAGACGGTGTGATGTCATGCAGTCGTTGTAAAAAAGGCTCAAAGGGTGCTTTCACCCCACTGGACCGTTAAGAGGAAAGACTGTGTTGGACAAGGCTTTAGATCTGAAGGAAAAATTCACTTCACTCAGCAGGAGTCAAGACTGGTGTAAGTGGACAATGTACTTTTATTTTTTAACCTCTTTTTTTTTCTGTCCTTCCCACATGCTACCATCTTCTAACTCTTGCACTTGTTTAGTTTCTATGAAGCTGGGTCCTCATTCAGCTGAGTGTGTGGGTGATGTTTCCATCCTTTGCCTAATTTAAAGAGCAGTCTGCAGCAGTAGGGAAGGTTCAAGGGGGTCAATATACTAAACATTTGTCCCAGGGAGCATAAAAAGTGCAGGCTAAAACAAGATGAAAAGTTGGGCAATTACGAACTGCAAAAATCGTAGAAGACTGTGTTTTTTCTATTCATTAAATGGAAAGGCTGCAGTAAGAATTGGCTTCGGGCCAAGCAAGAGTTTATTATCTTTTTCATTCCTAAATGTGTAACAATCTATATTTGCCCTGAACCGAGGCATTTTTACCTTGTGAGCCAATCAGTTACTGTCAGATATCTTTATTATCCACATACTCGAGTGCCAGGAGCCAAACTTTTCAAGCTCGAGTTCAACCTGGAAGATTGTCCAGTCTTGAATGAACAGCAGACACAATTAAACACGTACACTTTGTTGACTCACTGCACCTGTTCATTCTGAGCTTTAATCAACTTTCCCAAATCGTGTATGATCACAATCAAATGACTTCTTCTTCTCTTTTTTTTTTTAACAAGGTTGCTTAGTCCCCAGTTTTTGCAACAAAAAAAAGAAAAAAGAGAGAGAGTGAAAAGCAGTGTGGACTTTTGAATCTTTTAAAGCTGAAAATACTCAGGTGGAGTTCATCGCTAATTAAAATTGGTTATAATATTTAAATTTGATTTATTTTTGCTCGAGAGTCAGGGTCAGATGTCTAAACAGCATTCACTCAGGATTTTAGTTACACTAAGAAAAATAATATTTCAAACATATTTCATAAAGGTGCATCAGTAAGACTCATTTTTGTTAAGCTCTTCAGTACACGGTTTTAGATTGAACTAGACTAGATCGTATTCAGAGTTCTAGAAAAGTCGTTTATTATTAGTTCTGTCACATTTTTAAATGAGATGTTTTTTTAGAGAACAGCCTCCTCCCATCCATGCAGGACCTAATTGGTGCAACGTCTTTCTCCGAAAAATGTGTTAACCGCTTAATTAGTAAAGAACAGTTTGAAAGATCGGGTTTTATATGTGAGACATCTCTGTACGAGCTTTCGTAACTGTAACTCTTCATTCACTCAAATATTTCCTACAACTGCCTGCAAACGTCAACCTGAGAATTAGCTCTGGTTTCAGTTGTCAAACTCTCTTAAATGTTAAATGATTGTCTTTAGCAGTACTGCTGGTCGCTGCTGTTTAAATTTTCATTAATAAAAGCCATGTCGACATTGTGTAGTATTACTACAGTCCGTCACATGCAACACACACTTCTGGTGCTCGTTCAAGTTAATGATGGTAACAGCAAATCCTATTTAAATAGTTGACTATTCACTGAAAACACAAATCTCTTCAACAAAGATGCATCAGTGTGAAACGCTGCCAATGTCAGTGCCACTACTAATTAACTACTAATTAAGGTTTGTTAAATGTACTACCTCCATGACACAACATATCTCTGCTTAACTTCTATTTGTAAAATTAGTATTTGTTGCACCTAAAAGCCTTTGAAAAACTGTGGCTATTTTTTTTTTTTACCTGCCACAGACAGTTAAAGACAAGTTTTCACTTGGATGAAGATGATCCAAAGGCAGGGCACTCAGAGGCCAAATAACGTCCAAAATACAGACTTTAATCCAGAAAGGGATCAAACATGGAGAGGCAGTCAGGGAGAGAAAGACAAGCGAAAAGGAAAGGTCCAACAACAAGTACAATATAAATCAGGAAGAAATAATGAACAGGGAAACATAGGAGAAGCAGGAAAATGCAAACATATGCCTGGAATGATTACCAATTGCATTCAACATACACAAATTGACAAGTGAGAAGTGAAAAGCAGAACATAAAGATAAAGACTAATAGGAAAAAGGTGTGGCAGGGAAAACACAGGTGACTGTATTGAGGGCGGGGCAAACAATCACAAATTACTCAAGAGAAACCAATGATGACAGGATCAGTGCTCCCTGCTGTATTATTTTGCATTATTATAAAAATATCTCCTTCAAACTTGATCGGACAGGTCTGGACAAAGTATCTAATCAAGCCCTTTGAAACTTGGTTACATTTATGAGTTACAAACCCTTTGGTGATGTTTTTCCCTTATGTATTGTTTATTAACTATGTTTTCTAGAGGCCAGAAAAGATAAAACTTTATGTAAGAATTATGTGAGCTAAGAAAAGCCGCAGTGTTTATTTTTCTTTGTGTTTTCTGTCTTGTTAACCATCTTCCAATCCCTTAATTCTTTTATTTATATATTTATGTCTCACTTTCTGTGTTGGTGCTAGATCATTTATATGTTGTTCTTTTGGAGGAATATATGTGAAAATATTTTAATTTGGGCTTTGGTTGAGGTTTTATTATTACTCCAGGTTCTGATTAATAAGTGTATTTCCTGCTTTGATTTCAAACTTCAAACTTTATTTCCTGTGACATCTTTGACTCCTGCTTTTAGGTTAAGGTTATGCCAGGGCAGAATTTCAGTTCTGCATCCTTTGTCTTAGTTTAGTTGTGATTTTTTTCCCCCCACTCTATTTCCTCTCTGTTTTTCCGTGTTCACGACGTTATCCTCTGGTGTTTCCTTGTCTCTGTCTTGATCTTTTAGTGTGAGTTTTCCTGCTTTCATGTTCAGTATGTCCCCTTCTACTTATTCAATTCAGGGATGCAGTAATAGTATCCCAGCTGTCATTTGGCGAGAGGTGGGGTACATTGTAGTGAGACTGCCAGTGTGTCATAGGGCTAGCACAAAGAAAATGACAACCACTCACTGGTTTTTAACTGTTGGGGTAGCCAGAGAGAATCTGTGCAGGCATGGGGAGAACATGCAAACTCCACACACTGGGTTTGAATCTAGCCAGCTGGTGGAATCAAGCCCAGGATTTTCTTGCTGTGAAGTGACAGTGCTAACTGGTGTCATACTCGTTAAATGCTAGTACTCATGTCTGTCTCAGTGACATTTGGCTATTTTACAGTTTTACTTTGATTTTTTGTTTTTCTTTCATTTCCTGTCTTCCTTAATTCCCCTGATTGTCTTCACCTGTGTCCTTCATCTGTGTATAATTAAGCTTTTTGTACAATATCTGTTATATTGTGTTACACTTGCTTGCACTCATTTTGGACTTTTTAAATAAAAGGCTCTTCTTTTTAATTATATATTCTGCTCGCAGTGTCCTGCATTTGGGTCTTCTCCACTTTTGACCTTGACATTTTTAATTTACTTCAGTATCCATATGTGCTTCATCTGTAGTTCAGATTTTTCTAAAATGCTTTTTCCTTGAGGCATTTTTTTGTTTTCTAATGTTTGACCTTGAGTGCAAGCTGTAGAAAATCAAGAGTCTTGAATCTTAAGTGCTTCTTTTTTTTCTTGAAACACAAAGCCTGCAATACAGGGGCCTGTCATGGATGCCTGAGTGGCCAGCCTGACCACTGTATTAGAACTGTGCAAGAAATCAATGCAGGAAATATAGAGGCAATTATTTTGTCTCCCACATTCGCTGACAAAGTAGCAGCTAAGCGAGCCAAGAAGAAAATACAGAATTAAAGAGAAGAAAATAAATATGTCTGCTGTGGGGGTTTGTGGTTGTGTGAAGAGCATGTGGGTGATTTTCCTGTGTACTTGTGCAGAGCGGCAGTAATTAATGAGGACTGTGAATATTATTGATTTGTTGAAACTTGTACAGATCTTTTTTCATGCGTGTGGTAGCTTTGGAATGACTTCAATGTCAAGTTCACGATTTTTGAGGTCAGAGTACTGTAGGTATCTTTTGTCTATCAATGTGATGCTTGAAAACCCAATGCTCCACATCTAGCTCTTTTCAGTATATGAATCATGCACAGGATGTGCTCATTCCAATAAAAATCATTTAGTCTTAGACAAGGCCACAATGTAGAAAACAGAACACTTCTTTTTTATCATCTTTGGGCATACGTCAGTGTTGGTAGCATACATTATATGCTTCATGTACAAGGTTTGCATTAAAAAAAGGATTTAGGTGAAATGACTGTGACCCATGGGGATATTTAACATATCACTGTCCACCCACTGTAACTCACACCTAGACAACAGTAAGTTGGAACTCTTGAGCTGTACACATGAAGTTTGTGCTACTTCTTCTGTGCTGAGGAGATTAAAGGGTTGAGAGAAACACCAGGGAGTTTATTTTCTACTCCTAGTAGAGTGAAAAGAAGTTTATGCAGGCTGTACCACCAAGACGGCACTGACTCACTGTTAACTTTGTTCACATATAAGCAATGATCTGTTATAACTACATATGCGTGGATTTTAGCTGAGTGAGTTCAAGTGGTTGTCTGCCTTTCTGTGTTGGCCCTGTGACAGACTGGCAACTTGTCCAGGGTTAAATTTAAATTCATGGTTATGTATATTTACCATTTTGAGCTGTTTTTAAGTGTTTGAAGATGGTTAGTTTTAGCAGTATAAAAATAATTAAACAGTTAAACACAATTGAAGATAATTAGGCTAATTAAACAAAAATCACTTATGTCTAAAATGCATCTTAAAATAATTAACTAATGCTTAGACTTGACATGGAGCCAATATAGACCTGTTCCTGATGGGCTGGATTCATGTCAGGAGACAGCAGCGCAATACCGCACATTTAGACGGTTAACAGACTTATTAAAAAGTTACTGAATTATTTCCATCTTGTAAACAGCACCCGTCTGCGGCCACAATTAAATCTGATCAATATTGTGAGTTTTAATTTATGAGTTCGACTCAGTGCCATAAAATCTTCTTCATTCGTCTCTTTTATAGTTCAAAATGAATTCCTTATTGATTCCATATTTCATTTCTGTCATTAACTTTGTGAGTTCTGGCATTTGCTCCTTAATCGGAGCTCGAACTTCATTACGCTCTGAGGTCTCTCGCGCAAAGCTTCCCAGTCTCTTATTTCCCCGTTAAATGAGGTGTGCAAAGATCAGCTGTAAGCCATCAGGAACAGAGGCTAAATGGGAGGGTAATATACTCCTGCTTATGCAAAGATACACAGCTGCCATCTATGTATTAGCATTTGGGAATAACTCAAACCTCATAATCCTCGGGATAATTAAAAAGACCATTTTTCCCCCTGTATTGCGTATTATCTGCAAATGAGGTCTATGAGAAGTGAGAGACAGACTGGGGTTGGAGAGAAGGAGTTGATAGCTCGATGGTTAACAGTTTGTGCAGCTTCCACAGAATTAATGGTGTGAGAATTGACAGTGATTCTTTATTAACATATGGCATATCTCAGTCAGAAAACCCCTTCGGCACCACTGGGACTACAGAGTTGGATATGGACTTAGACATTTGCATTACATTGAGGTTTGTGAAGACATCTCCCCTCATAGCTCTGGAGTGAAGCCAGAGAAGACATGACTGAAGATGTTCTATGACACAGCTATAAGCATCCGACAGGACATCATCCTGTCAGGACAGAATAAATGTTCACTGAAAAGAGAAAAAAATGAACGGGCCCAGCTCTCTGGCTCTTTCATCTGTTAAGAAAAAAGGAAAGACTAAAGCTCGCTGCAAGGATTTTAGACTATGTGTCTCTTGCTTCTTGTTTTTGGTATATGCTACCCAGTGAACAGAAGGCAACATGTTGTTCAAGTGTGTCAGTGTGTCATAGATGAACAATTTCCAATTTCAGCTACATCCTGATAAAAAGCCTCCTTAGCATCAGAGATAGGCTGTGCATTTTTAGATTCTGTATGTGAATTTACAGCATTCAAATCAGTGTATGTAACAATATGTACAACATGAGTTTAAATTTGTAATTCTGACCGTTGGTTTTCTGCATTTCTCCCTTGTTTTTCCACGTTACAGCTTGTGTCAGCATAACTCACTGTTACTGTAGTTGACATGGGACAGCAAGGTGATCCATAATTAGCAACAATGTTAGGCATAGATCGATCAGCTGAACAGGTAAATCACTATTAAGTCATAACATAACTATATCATGTCTTTTTTTAATATCTTTTTTTTAAAATGACTAAGACCTTACCTTACCTTGCATCCTTCCCCCCTCTCAACGCCAATAAACCTTTGGCTTCTTTTAAGCGTCTCATTTTATACATATTTTTGTTTCTGTCACTTCTGCAATCGGTCCGTCAGGTTATTGTGTCTCCAGAAACACTTCTGTTTTGTTTAATGAGATTTTCTTTTTCTTTTTCTATTGTGTTTTATTCAAATTCTTTCATGTTTCATTCTATTTCCATTACGTTTTATTCAACTTCTGGTGTGTTTTTGGGGATGTTGTTTTCTTTCTACTTCTATTCAACTTCCTTTAGGTTTTATTCCATTTCTGCTCACACAGACTGACACAGTTCAGCTAATGCGGTTTGTTAAAAAAAACAGCTCTGCTTTACACAGATGTTTTACCAAATATGTACCATTGCCTGCAGATTTTGTTCAGCTTCTATCTAAACATTTCAAAGTGTTTCTCCACAAATAATTGTCATCCCAGTAGGTAATATCATTTTGCTTTGTAGTACTCTTCTACAATAACAGAGATAAAGAAGTAACAATAAACAAACAGTTTTGTAATAACCCTTGTCTATTACATTTTAGGTGCTCATATAGCAAAAATGGCCTGGAAAGGGTTAAAAATGTTAAATATTGAACAAAGGGCAAACAGGGCAGAGCTCCATAAGTGAGTGATAATTAATGGTACAGTAGGTATATTAAAGACTGTATCACAGCAAAACAAAAACAAAATGCTGTTAATAATTACTGACATTTACTCACTCTCCAATGCGCCACATTTGTTTGTTGTTATTGATGAAAGTTGTCAGATGGAAAGAAAACTAGAAGTCAACTGTTGTTCATATTTATTCATTTATTTTTTTTAGCTCTAAAACTCAATACCCATTGAACACATAGAGTTCATCACTGATGCAACGTCTGCTGTAGAAGTTGCTCTCAGAGCAGAAATCTGCTCTTTTAACCTTTATAGCTACTGTGTAAATAGTATTTTCTATGTGTTTGCTGGTTACTTATATAAAATACCTATAGAATTGATTTACATGTCTACTGAATTGCTGTAGGGATATAATAATGCCACAAAAAACCCACAACATAATTTCTAAGCCAGATTTCTTCTTTGTGAGCTTTTGTCTGAAATTACTAGAAAACTGGAGAAAACATCTCTCTTTGAGTCTTTTGCTGGCAGTACCATAATGCAGTGAAGCATTTGCAGGTTTTAAAAAAATAACACCCTTTCAGAAAGATCTGAAAAGAAAATCTCACTCAAATTGTTCCACTCAAAAATGAACAGCACTAGGAAGCCTCTGTTGGCTGAAGTGTGTTAACAACTAAAGGGAAACCGAGTGGCTCTGTAAATTAAAGACTGTAAGTCACCCATTGATTCTGAATGGCGTACGTAAGCATTTTGCCCACTAATATGTCAGTTCTTTTTAAAAGACAGAAGTCACAATGAGAGGGAAGATAATTAATTTGGGATTAATTTGGTAATTAGCTCTAAGTAACAGATGAATAAAATACTAGAACAACAAAACTGGAGCATAAAATTCTTGGTCAGTCACACAAGAGGTCATGTTAATAACAGGGCTGCAGATATCGATTTATAGAGCTTGGAAAGAAAAGCGACTGGTCTTCTTTAAGTTTCTTGAAGAAATTTCATCTGTCATCCAAGAAGCTTCTTCAGTTCTGATTATCGATTATTTTAGTAATTGAGTGTTCTATCGATTATTGAGAAATCGGATAAGAAATAATTTAGTTATTTTTTTTTTTAAAAAAAGAAAACACTTTCTTAAATGCAAAAATAAATCTGTGATGTCAAATACAGTAATGTCAAATAAAATAAGGTATACATTAGGGGTGGGGGAAAAAATCGATACTGTGTAGTATGGTGATATTTTGTTTGCTAATAATGTATCGATACAGGGACAGCAGAAATCGATATTTTGTTACAAAAAAAGTTTTTGTGCTCTGACTTCAGAGCATGTTGATCCTTTTTCTGAGCAAGAATCCTGACATTCCTTCACTGTCCAAATGTGTTTAACTTTTTTTTGGCAGCAATAAACATGACAGTTTACTTATTTTAATTTAAGACATGTTTTATTTTAATTAAGTTTAAAACTTTTTTATTTAATGTAAAATTATATTTTGGTTTAATTTACTTTCAAATTCTTCAGTTGCTGAAGGGGCTGCATAGTTTTCAGAAATTGCATAGTTCAGAATAGCTATAATTGTACCAGATAGTTGCGTTCAGTTAAGTTGGACTAGACTGTAATACAAACCGTTCAGTTTGTCAACAATAAAACTGAAATGAGAGAAAGACTGAGTGTGAGACTTTGTTATTAGATAAAATGAATATTGATAAAGTTTACCTTTATGCACAGAATCTGAATATCGCAAAATATTTTTAAAAATTGCAATAATATCGTATCGTGCATTAAGTATTGTGATAATATCGTATCGTGGGATGTAAAGTGATTCCGACCTCTAGTATACATGCAATCTAAACTAAGGCATCGAATAAAACTGCCTTTGTTCTGTGTTCTCGGGAGCCTTTCTGACATTAACAGGAGGCAAAAAGAGTTCTGACAGTGTTGTCTGTGAAGGTTCTCAGTCATCCAGGTCATCGTAGTCAAAGGAGCTTGCAAAGAAAAGCGTCTGGACTTCTTTATGTCTTTGCAAGCACCTTTGACTTCTGACAGTGTTGTATCAGCTGGATGATGTAGATTTGGTGATTGTTTGCTTGTTTAAGTGTGCAAGTGAATGAGTGAGTTTGTGTCTGCCTTTAAAGGAGAAAGTGGTGGCTGGAATGAAGAAAAGTGAGCGTATCAGTATCCTGAAGTCTGCCCTGTGCTCTGACGCCATGTTTTTGTGCTGCTGAGAACAGACGTTATGATGCTGCAGATGTTAATTAATATTAAGCCTAAGAACCATCAGCTCAGTGGCTCAGAGTTTTTCAGTCCCATCTACATTTTTATTGGTCTGTAATTGAAAAAAATATTTTTAAAATATTAATATATATTTTCATAAATATTATATTTGATAATATTTCACTTGAAATCTGAAATTATGTTATGATATAAATATGGTCTTGTACAATCCATATGCCCCTTTAGACTCACCCCTGTTTGTTGCAGGTGTTGCAGCTCACAGCGATAGAAAGTGGGATGGTTTTTTTCCAAGTGAAGGTTTTAATGGTGATTACAGAAATGGCAGACTGGTGTTTTGGACACCAGATAAATGTTTTCTTTCACTCTGGCTGAGGTCACTGTGTCTTTGATCTTTGCGGAGTGTGTAGACGGGCCCGCGCTCCATGTTTCATCTGCACTGCTGCTCTTGTGTTATCAGTGGTTTTGTTAAAAAGCTGGGTGCTGCTTGGGCCTAATGTTGTAATACTTTTTATTCACTTGTATGAACGAAGCACTTTGCTTAGCTTCATTTTTAAGATGAGAAAGTTGCTACTTGACCTTAACAAATTCTCCCTGAACATGATTGTGTAAGCTAGAGTTCAGTTAGTATCTATCTCTTATGTCTGAATAGTGACTTTGAAACAAACAGACAGGAATCCTAACCATAATGCCCTGATCCCTTTATAAAATTAAAAATAAATTATGTTAAGTTTTAGGTTGTGCAACACGGTAGTTAGCAATGTTGCCTCACAGCAAGAAGGTCCTGTGCTAGAATTCACCATCTGTCTGGGGCTTTTCTGTTCTCCCCGTTACATGTCCTCCTTGTGTCCGGCTTCCTGCCACAGTCCAAAGACATGCAGTTAGTGCGGTTAGGTAATTATAAATGATAAATTAGCCATAGGTTTGTATATGAGTGCAAATGGTTGTCTGACTCTGTGTGTTAGCCCTGGCAACCTGTCCAGGGTGCACCCTGCCTCTTACCCTTGGGTAGCTGGGATAGGCTCCAGCCTCCCTGCAACCCTGAACTAGATAAGCAGAAGAGAACGGACGGATGGAAGTTTTGAGGTTTAGATTTTGTCGCAGTAGAAGATAGGGAAAGGTACGGCATTTTCCCATCTCTTTTCTTTATGCTAAGCTAAGCTACCTGGCTCCAGCTTCATGGGCATATGTGTGAGTGGTACTGATCTCATCAAACGATTGATGTGATTCGCATTAATTGTAATACAAACACTGAAGATATGTGCCGCTCTTTTCATAGTTCATAAGGAAACTGTGAAACGAATTATTTAAATATTAATTTAAAAAATGTGGCTGTGCTTTAAGCTATATTTTTCATTTGTGTCACTGAAATCACTGAAGCACGTTTAAACTTGTGTTTGTTGGTCGCAACTTGGCCGTACATTAAAGCATACCACGTGATTTTCTTGTCCACTCCAGTGCAGCTTGGTTCACATATTGAGCAACCCAAGTGCAGACAGTTGGTCAGATTTTGTTGGACTTCATGTGCTCTGTGACCAATGGGCCTGTGGCTCCCAGCGAGTTCAGTCTGGTCGACCTCTGAAGATATCCTCGGCCATTTCTAAAACACATGACAGCTGCACATGCATCATTTGGCTCCATGTGGGTTACTGTGGAGAAAAAAATTAGGTTATATATATTTTTTCTCCTTCCAAATGGCTGTCAGGTTTCGATATGAGCACTTCCCTTGTGTGCGCCAGTATACTCTGTGTGGATTTTTATATAGGAAAACCTCTGTGTGTATGTGTGTAATGCTGCATTCTGGTGTTTTATGGTTGGCGGACGATGATGCTTCGGAGCAGATGTGGCATTTAAATGGCCTTCTTTTTGGGAAGCAGGTGGCTGAGTGTGATAGATCATAGATGTCATCTCTGGCTCTGCTTTTGTTCTTTATTAGCACTACCAGAATGAGCTCCCACCTTTGATGCTTCAGAGACGCACACATGCATGTACCCAGACGTAGAGCTGTGCTTGCAGACCCATGTGCGTTATCCTCATGATCAAACTTTTAAATTCACATGTGCACACAGACTTTGATAAAGGAGTAGTGTTTCAGTGCCAAAATCCCATGGCGCCATCATGTTAGACCTTTCCTCCCTTCTAATAACCTGTAAAAGTCTGCCAACACCAAGAGCCAAAGTGTAATATAGTTTCATGTTAAAAATGTCCTCTCCGGATGAACACAGCGCTAACATTTGCACTGAGACACATGACTTTCATCTGCTATCATTTGCCTTCCAGAATGCACCTATAGCACCAAAATGACTTAAGTCAACTGTAACAAATGAAACTAAGCGATAATAATTATGGTTGGATCTGATTCTATAATGATGTGTATATCTGTGTGCGCTCTCCTCGGGCTCTGTTCCGTTTCTCTTCTCACGCTGCTGCTCTTTATTCCCGGGGAGGAAAGAGGGCGTTTCGAACGAGCCCACAGCAAACAGGACTAAAAATAATGACTCTGTGGCTCTGTTTGAGCTTTGCTGCTCTTTGCCTTCCCCTCAGGAGTTGCTCTCTAAATACACACAGCGCTGAAGCCACGGTGCAGCTCTGGGCTGTCTGCATGCCTCCTTATTTTCTTAAAATATCCAAAAGCCTTATTGATCTGGCCCCCGTCAGTCTTAGATGCATGAGATCCCTCCACTGCCATTTTCAAAATAAAACTTGCGTGTCTGTAAATGTCTTGTTTTCTCCCGCTTTGGAAGCACTGAAGAAAAAAATCAAACAGAGAGCCGGGTGCAAGCAGTGGGAAAAGTGTGCTAAATTATTGTTATTATTAGCCTGTAATGACATCATCTCTCCGAGGGATCGTGAGCAGCGTTCGTGAGCAGTCTTTCCAAAAAACAAGTGATTTCTTGTGCTGCTTCTGCATGTTCTGACAGCACTCCCCAATGCTCAATTAATTTTAATCAAATGTTTACAATTCACTAACAGCTTGGAATTCTGTTTGTAATAATGATGCAAAATAAAACTTATTTGGAATGATTGCCCCAAACAAACATTAATTAGTTTGCTGTATGAGGTGATGTATTCATGCTGTCCAATCGCAGGCAGCGAGAGAAGCAGCAGGATGTGTGGATAATTGAGCTCCCACAGTTCATTCTGTCTGTCGCTATAGATCTTTGTCCCATACATTGATTTCTTTTTTCTTTTAGATTCATCGCACTACATCTTTTTTTCCTCCTCTGTCTGTCTCGCTACTTCATTTCCCACGTGTCCGTCTGTTTCTAAAATATATTAACTTGCCATTTTCACCCTGGCTCCTGCCCCTGTCTCCTGATCCCTATACCCTCTCATCCCTTACAACCCTATATTTCCTAGCCTTCCTCCTCTACTCTCTCTTCTTCATTTTCTGCCTCACTTCCCGTGCTTCTTGACTCCCTCTTTGCTTAGTCAGCCTCCCTCTGCGCCCTGTTGAGTATCACTCCTCCAGCTTCTCCCACCTGTCTTCTATGAAAGGAACCACACATGGCCTCTCGCATCTGTGCTTGAGTGTGTTTTCTGTTCACAGGTGGCTAAAACACTTTGACTCGGGGTCTAGTTACCTGGCGTGAAGCTGATTTGGTGTTCACAGGTGCAACACCCAACTCTCCACATATATGAATAAAATATTGAGAAATAAAATGCCGACATAGACCTCTTGGCTTTCTTATCAGCTTACTGCTGTGCTTTTGTGTTTAAGTAAAGGTTTTGAATAGGTACGACTACACCTTAGAGGCTTTACATCCTGAAAGGTGAACGTTCAGATGTTTTCCTCTAAGCTATATGTAATGTTCTCTTTTCAGAGATAGTTCGGCTGATAAGGATCAATGCGCTCTCACTCCGAGGTATAGAATACTGCTGTTCTATCAGATGCCGCTGGTGTTGCAGAGATACGCACGAGGTGTTGTTTGCCTTGATGCGCCGGCAAATAGCAATATTTGGACTTCAACAGATAACGGCTACTTTTTAAAGAGCAAGAACGTCGAGTAGAGGCTGGAGTGGTGGCGTTGGCTGCCAAGTCCCAAGTTTGGAGAGTATGGCTCTTCTCTTAATTAGAACTTGTTCTGTTAGTTTTGTTTACACTTTTAATTAGAACTCCTCGGTTTAAGTTAGGAAGTTGTTGGTTTAGGAATAAGTTGTGGTTCAGGACAAGAATATGACACTTCACAACACATTTACCCAGTGCATTAAATGTGATGCCAAGGGGACCTTCTCAAGCATCTGTATGTGACGAGCTGGGTGTGAGACTTGTCTCACTGTTACATCACAGCATCAATGCCAAAAGGCATCTTGTGACTAACTGTCAGGTGTTAGCAGCAGTATTTGATCCTGTGGCCGATAGACAGGACTGCACAGTCTAATAACCTGAGTGGATAAGGAAGTGGTTTGTCTTTTGAGTTGATGAGCTGCCGTAAGTTCATGAATCTTTATTGATGAAACAAACAAGTCTTTACTCACTCAAACTAAAGAGGATACATTTACATTGAAATAAGACAAAGTAGGTTTGTTTTTAACGTTCTACTTTGTTTTAGTTAATACAATTTAAATGTGAAAACTACATCTTTTTGCAAACATTTATCCAAAACCTCAGTTTGCTGGTGAGTTAGCAAAATTCACACATATCCTTGCTGATACTTTTGTAGAACATTTCTCCAGCTTGTTGGGGAAAAAAATTGAGGAGTACAGGACAAAGATCACACTTTTACTGCTGAACTGAACGTGTCTTTTCAGCTTAGGGTTGCATGTGTAGGTGGAGAGAGCTCAAACACGGTGCTCGCATAATAAGGGCACAAAAAGCTAGTGTGTGTGCGCGTGTCACCCTCTTTTGTTTTTTTTTTTGTTTTTTTAGAAAACGTGGCAGTCGCACTGTCTGGTCAAGCCAACACTTGTCTTGTGGATCCACTCCATGCGGGCTAATAAGCCGGTGGACACTGCTCGCAGAGCCACTTGCAGTGGTTATGTGTTGACAAATCTAAAGAGAACCTTTTGTTCTTTCTTTCTGAGTGACTTACACCTACAGCAAATCTGATATTTACTGTTATTGTTACATAATTTTGAGTTTTCTGCTTCCTCGCTTGTTTGTAGCTGCAAATATCTAAATGTCACGTCACTTCCATTTTGCTTGGAAAGAAGGAAAATAAACCAACAAATAACGAACCCAGAAATGTTGCAAAAATGATGCCTTCCAAGAAGCTTTTTACCATCACTTATAGATGCTGAATTCATTAAAGAACCTTTTTAGTATCCTGTCAGTGCGCCCCAGGGTGGCTGTGTCTACAATGTAGCTGCCATCACCAGTGTGTGAATGTGTGTGTGAATGGGTGGATGACTGGATGTGTAAAGCGCTTTGGGATCCTTAGGGACTAGTAAAGCACTATACAAATACAGGCCATTTACCATTTCCTGCACCCTTGGAAAATGCTTTAAAAGTTTGGATAATGACTAGAATTATTATTATAATGGTAAAAAAAAATTCTGATACTGTACAAATATACATTGAAAGAGCTATACCATACAATTTAATTAACTGTAAATAATAATTGAAGCAGTGGTTTACTCTCAATAGTTTACATGTACAGTTGCATATGATCTGATAGTTACTATAAATTGACTACATTGTAACTAAGAATGACCAAATGTGCAATGGTCTATGTTGTGTCTGTTAAAAGAAGTCATAAATAAGGCATATGCATGACTGCACCTTTTTTCAGCACTATTATTTCACTATTATTATTTACCTTTAATGCAGTATACTGCATGCTTTAAATTGTGCATTACTATCCCCGTTGGACTGTGATGTTAAGTTTATCTGGGGCAAGCTCTTTACCTTGTTGATTGTAAACTAATATTCTCTTCTAAAATGCTTCTCGATTGGCTTAATTGATTGTGGATGTGTGTGTGTCATTGTCATGAACAGCAAACATCTCTAAACCAGTGCTAACAGCCTCTACTTGAGGTGATATAATGTTCACCTTTTTGCACCAGACTGGTTGGAGGTTGCAGATCATGAAGGCAGCAGTTGGCTCCACTGCTACACTGGCTGGGTCTCAGAGGAGCTGTGTGGACACAAAGAGGAAACTGCTGCAGCATTTCCAGCCCCAACACAGTTTATACATTATTGAATTTTTCCATATTAATAAATCTTTTTTGATCTTTGAGGTGACCCCTTGTTTCCATCTGTTGGTCAGTTTCCTCCACATAAAAAAGTAAAAACCTGCTAAATATTGATGCTGTATCAGCGTCACCTCATGGATGTATGATGAGGTGGATCATTGAATTGGTGAGGTATGCTGAGCCTAGAGTCAGACTTTTGTCAGAGTGCTGGCTCTCTTTTTTTCCTCTGGCTAAATCAACTTGGTAATGTAGCCTGGTTGAGAGCAGGTTAAGTTCAGAGGTTTCATTCAAAATTCGCCACGTTGTCGCAGATTTTTTTCAGCGTACTTCAAGTGTTATATACATTTTGTGCTGGAGGAAAACATTTTATTTATGCAACTTGTTAAATCATACCTTAAAACACCACTGAATAAAGACTGGCCGTTAAGTTATAGCCAATTTATCAAGAAGTTCAGTAGATGAAACTGATAATTGATTTCTTTGACTCTTTTATTAGATTATGGAAGAGTGTCAGAATGTATCAAGTTAAAATATCAGAGGTCTAATAAACAGCAGCGCAGTGAGTGCACCGAGCTGTAAAATAAATGTATCAACTCGAGTTGATATATTTATTTTACCGCTCTGTGAACTTGTGATGACCAAATGAAAAGATCAATGATTTTTAGTAGCCTTGTTTGTCTTGTTTTGTTTGTACCACTGGTATTGTATTCTTGTTGGGATAAATTTATGATCTATTTTTTTATTTGTGTATTTGTGTAGGTTTGTATCACCCAGAAGCATGATTATTAAACTTGGTACCATGATGAAATTCACATTTAGCTTGCTGGGTCTGTAGACTGTTGTGCATATCATTCTTGCATGTGCATATGCAAGACAGTCATCACTTTTTAATGTCTTTTTAAGGAGTTGCACTCAATCGTCGGCTATTTTCAGCTTTTTTAATAACATTGTAGCATTTTATGTGAGATTTAATATAGTAAGCTGTGCTGCAAACACATGGAAAAATGTAAACATCTGTTTGAAAATACATTTTTGATCCACCGGCTCTCGGCACAGAATGTACAAACATTAAAACTCAGTCAGAACAGCCGGGACAAAGCAATCACGTCACAACATTGATTGTGTGATTGCAATATTAGCCTCGTCGACAGCTGTACTCGCTATGCCTTAACTAGCAGGAGGTAAATATTGCACTCCTTTGGGGGCTGATTGAATATGTTTATTTAATTTCTGTCCAGAAGCCAGAGAGGCAGCCGGATGTCTGATTACCTCGACCATTACCACAAAGCATTCCTCTAAGGTTGAGAGATTCGGAGAACTGCGTGACCTCAGAAACACAGGGCAGGAGCAGAAATAGGAATGCAGAGCAGTTGTACTGTGATTGTATAGATGTTATGCTTCCTTTGGCTTTGATCCTTTTTGCGGCATAATGAATCTTCTTCACGTCACTTGTAATGTGAATGCCTCCTCCAGGTGATTCACCGCCCCAGATCAGACTTTCTCTCAGTGCTCTCTCAAGCAAGACCAACTCCCTTCAACAGATCCTTCACACAGACGATAGGCTGACAGTAAAAGCAGATATTCATGCCCCGGCATAGCATTTTGTCAAAAGATAAAAGCTTTCCTTCCCTCTATCTCCCTTTTCATCAATACAGAAGAACACAGTGCGGAGGCATAGCCCCATTTTCTTCAACACTCGGAATATCTTCGCAGTGCAATGTGGAGGGTATCATTTGTAATGAATAGCCCTGAGGTAATTAGAAATATGCTTCTCTTCCAGGAGAAAAAACAAGATTGTGTAAAAGTTATGATGAATAAAAGAAAAAAAAAAAGGATGAAAGAGGGATGGGCCCTCCTGGCTGAGAAACAGATGCCAGGGCTGTATTGTTGATAACTCTCTGCTGTTTGGCAGAGGACACAGGGGGCTTCTGTCAATTCATTAAGCAGTCTATGAAGGAGGCTTCACACTGTCTCCAGCAGCACTCAAAACACTGCCTACTTGTCTTGTCACTCATGAGCATGTTTGGGTGATAACAGGGTGTTTGTGTGTTTTGGCATGTTTGTGTGGGTATTATTTCTGTGTTTGCACAGACTTTGAATCTCAGAAACTTGATAGAAAATGAATCACTGTAATTAAGGAGCAATGCTTTTCTTTTTTCAGCCCTACAAAATATATTTAGATCCTTCGCATTTGCTTTATGTAGTACATTTAATAGGAGTTCTATCATCTGTCTTTATCAGTTTTTTCTCCCTCGTCAGTATAGGAAGTGGGATATTTTTGCACTGCACAATTGAATGGGGACAGTTTAGATGGAAAAAGTCTGCGTAGTTCTGTTAGGGTGAAAGGTATTTGTGCTTTAAAAATTAGATCAAGACAAAAGATCACGATTTCACCTTTAATGGGACCTGTAACCTGTACCACCTAATTAAAAAAACAAATCATACAATAACCTGTTTGCATAAAATATTGCACACCTTTAACCTCCAAGGTCCTGGCGTCCACATATGTGGACATCACATTTTGGGTTACTTAGACCAAAATACTCAATTCTGCTTTACAAGGGCCTGATATCCACTTATGAGGACATTATACTGCTATTATACTTTATATTATATACTGAAATTATACTGAAATTTTAAATGAATATCCTCATATGTGGCTCTCATTTTTCTTAGAAACTAAAATTAGGTAAAAAAAAAAAAATCTGCTAATTCGTGGTTTTTACATTAATCAGGCCCCAATCAGCCCAAATATCAAAGAGAAATTAAAAATGCATGCCGTGGAAGAGTTCGGGTCTTAGGAGGTTAAACGAAGACTTTGAAGAATTCATTCAGACTTTGTGGGTAGCAGCCTATTAGCATGGCACATCCTAATTTGGCAATATTAAGATGTGCTCACTTCTCTTGCAAAAATGCTTTAAATCTAACAGTTTTTAGGGCTGGGCCTTTCCAAAACCTTGACGTTCTTCTGGTGGAGCAGTTCTTTTGTTAACCTTAATGTATGTTGTTTAGCTGAAAGGTGAAATTGTATTTTTTGACCTTCTAGCAGTCACCTGAAGGTGTTTTGAAAAAAATGATTGGAATTTGGAAACCCCCATCTTGTTTATATCCAAAGTTCCAAAAGAATAAAAACAACCCAAAGCATGATGTCACCACCCCCATGTTTTTCTTATGATGATATGCTGTTTTTGCACCAAATCCTCTTTGGAATTATGACTAAAACCTTCAGCCTTGGTCTCATCATACACTAACAAGTTCCTGCATGCTTTTGGTAGACTCGCTGTGTTGTTGTAAAATTTAGATGATTTTATTTTTTCCTTCACAACAAAAGCTTCTGTTTTGCCACCCTATCACATAGCCCAGATGCATTAAAAATACAAAGATTGTTGTCACATGTAGTTCTTGCCAGAAATTGCTGCAGCTTCTTTAATGTGTTTCATCAATTTTTGGGGGACATCCAGTTCCTGGTAATGTCACTGTGTAATGTCACAGTATCTTCCTCCACTTGTTGATGACAGTTCTATAATATATCTAATACTTTGGAAATTCTTTGCAGCCTTCTCCAGGTTGATACCTTTCAACAATGAGAGCCTTTTGATGCTTTGTTAGCTTTTTGCTGACAAAGATACGCTGTAAGATGCCACTAAGTAAATGTCATGGAAATACTACTAGATTTTCTGAAAAACACTACATGCACAGTTATAAGAGGGTGTGCACACCCACGTTATTTGAGTTTTTTGAGTAAATTAATTAATTGATTAATTTTTAATAGGTAAGAGTTCATGAAATTATATATAACATCAAAATATAAGAAAACTTAAAAAAACACTTGGTTAAAACGACCCAGGATCGTGACAACTGTGGAGCTGTATCACTAAAAGTGTGTTTTTGTTTTGCTTATATCATGCAGTAACACAATATGCAGTATAAAAGCGTAAATACATTTTTCCAACATCTAAGGAGGCTCTTTAGCAGCTAAATGCCAGAATATGTGCAGTTGCTAGGGACTAGGGATCTTTGTCTAGCTGTTAAGGATAGCCAGTGAATGCCACACACATTGAATAATTTTGTGAATTCCTTTAGTGTTTTCTTTTTTTCCAACATAATTTATTCACCCCAGGATGCAGGACACTTTTGCCTCACAGCAAAAGGGTCCTGCGTTTGAATACACAGGCTGACTGGAGCCTTTCTGTATTGAGTTTGCACGTTCTCCCCTCCTGTATGTGATCTTTCTGGGTGCTCCAGCTTCCTCCCACAGGTTAGTTGGTGATTCTAAATGTGCCGTCGGTGTGGATCAGATCTGTTCAGGGTGTACCCTACCTTGCGCTCTGTGACGGTAGGAGAGGCTCCAGTTTCCCCTGCGACCCAAAGTTGGAAATATCATTTCACACATCCACCAGTGACCCAATAGCCCTGTCCTTTACCATTTCACATAATGACATGTGAAATGTGCCAGAAGCAGCATGCTATTTATATGCAATTCCAGGATATTATGTAGGTCTGCTGCTTGGTGATGTGATTGTAGTGTATAATTGATTTATTATTAGAAATTAGTTATTTCCACAGATAACAGCCACCCAAATATGATTTTATGAGAGTCTAATAAACTGTAAATTAGAGTCTGGACTGCTCAGCAGTCAGCTGAAAGCTCTGTGAAGCTGACAAAAACTCGAGATTTTGGTGATAATTTTATGTAGAGTCATTACTCTGAGCAGCACCTTTCACATTATATCCACACTGTCATTTGACAAACTCCACCAAGGGTTTAAATGCATCAGTGTGTCCAGCCTGCTGCTTTGAGCTGTCATGTTGTGAGACATATTGATCCCACTTCACTTAAATGCAACATAAGCTTCACCACCACTGACAAGGGGAGGAGAGGTAGTCAATGCCGACTGTCATAGATGGAAAGAGCAAGATACAGACACCTATAGAGAATTCAGTATTCCCCATTTTGAATGCTGAATCAGGTTCCTTGGCAAAAAAGATGGCGGACTTGATCTGATAATAATCTCGCTGTTAGCTCGGTCCTGTACAGATGTTTGGAATCTGCACAGCTGTCTGTCAGGGCTCCCCAATTGAAACCTTCTGTCCTCTGAGTCCTGGTGAATCCAGTAATGTATGCTTGTGTTTCTCCCGTTCTTGCATTTTCATGTGTATTCTCATGAGTGCGTTTGTATGATAAGCCTGAAGGAGGCAGATTAAATATGTGAGAAAAATGTCATCATCGCACACCAGATGCCTGTGTGTTGGAAGCTGCCATTTTCTATCCTGTGTATTTCAGCCAAGTTTGTGTCTCTGAGTGAGTCTGCAGGTGACGATCATGTGCAACCACACAAACGTGTACGCCTAGTTATTAAAGGACACTTGACTTTTTTAAAGAAACATGTGATGTTATGTATATCATGCCTTCTAAATCTAGATCAATTAAAAATACAGTATCAATTTGGCCTCTATAAAGTAGCACCATACATTATGGACACTTAGAGAAAATGACTTTTACCCTTTGTTAGCTAGGTTAGCAGTTAGCTTAGTCATACATTAAACGCTAGCCTTCTCTACCCATGAAAGCTCCCTTGCATATATACAGCAAAATCTACTAAATCTACTGCTCAGATTTTAGGTGGTGTTTAGTTATGATTATTTTGAGGATTATTTCAGAACATAAAGCTTGTTTTTACAAAACGGGAAAAGTTAGCCTGTTCTTAATTTCACCTTCTTGTCTTGCTTTACAATTTCATGATATTTAGTGGGTGAAAAGAGCTCATTTGTAGCTTCTAGCACTTGTTTCACATTTGGACGTTTGTGATGATGCACACCCGGGTCTACATGAAACAGTCATTAATAATAGACCATACCTGCAACCTTAACTCTACACAAAGGGATGACGCAGCTTCTTTGCAGCCATATCTTTGATTTGCCTTTCTCTCCTGCTGACGTTCAGTTTTATTTGAAAGCTTTCTTCATCTTGATCTTGACTTAACTTCCGCAGCTCCTCTTAACTGCCATTTTCTAATGACATTTCAGACAGTGGAAATGGTTAGCTGGAAGCGCTTTGATATCTTTTATTGACCTTCCCCTGCTTTGTAGGCATCAGTTCGGTTGATTATCAGATGCTCAGTAAGTTGCTGAGAGAAGCCCATTGTTATTGGAGAGCATTCTTAACCTCCCTTAAAATGAAACCTCCATGGAAATAGAGGTTATGAAGACACATAGATGTGAAAATATATATTGGGGAAAAAGATATCTGACAGATATATTAAGCAACAAAAACACACAACTGTTTTCTTTTGGCCGAGACAGCAGTGAACATATGGTGGATAAAACAATCAAGTGGATGTCCACAGGAGAAATGATGTTATAAAAAAATATCAGTCTTGTAAAAACAAGCCACATTCCCAAACGGAGCATGCATTCTACTTTTTTTTGTTGTAATCTCGGTTTTTTTCCTCTCGGGTCTGAGCATCTGAGTGGCAAGGCTGCAGTCCTGTTTGTATCATGTTTGTGCTTGTCTGTTAGGTGACACATTTCAGTTGGCCTTTGTATTGCAGCATAAGAGAGCTGAGCATGACTCAATATGACAAGCCTCTCAGGATGGAGGATGATGTCAACAGCGAATTGCTATTCAGCTTCCTGACTCAGAGATGACCAGTAAACGTGCCAGGAATCTGTGACTTACTGGATTTCCTTTGGTAAATGAATACAGGCAGGTGGTATTGTAGCAGTTGCTGTGTGTTTGTCTTATAAAAAAAACAGGTGCCACAGTAATTTACTCCAGTAGCATTGCCTGATTTTTTTTTGCCTGATATTTTGCGTCAAGCTGCTAAGTGTAACCTTAAATATTCATTTCAACATTTCAAACCTATTTCATCCAGATTGTTCTGGTTTGAGCTTTCCAGTTTTGGTGACAACAGCTGTAGAAAGAGATATGTGTTCTCTGGAATATAATTGAAACAGTCTTTCAATGCTTAAAGCACTAAAAAAATAAATTTGAAAACCACATGAGCAATACTTCTTTTTTTTTTTCCAAAGATCTGAGACTGATGAAACAATCCATAAACCTTGTTGCAAGTAGTTTCATGTAGGGACTATTTTCTCTTTTATCAAAAAACACTGTATAACCGTATCGCTGAGCAGAAGGGATTACAGGGGGCTACACAGCATGGCAGGACATTGATTGTGTTCCCCTCAGCCGAGCTGTAATATTAGCTAGCTGAATGCTCCTTTTGGAAAGCTGAGTCTAAATTAGAGACCGATTATTTTTGTATTTCTTTCAAATTTGCTTCCTGTCCCATTATGTCAGTCATCACCTTTGTTATTTTGTTCAGAATCAGTTGTTAGTTTGCTTTTACATACAAATGTGTTTTAGGTCATGTGAATTGTGAATATTATTCTGTTGATACACTTTCAAAAGTGCATAATATTTATTTGCTCCTCTTTTTTTAAGAATTGTGTGTTGTTTTAGAGACTAATTAAATTCAAGGACAGCAGGAAAGAAATACTGAAGCAAAAACATGCACGTTTAAAACGAGCTTTGATTTTCAAGTATTGCTAGAATACTTTGTTCTTCAAAGAAGGCAAACCTGCTCTCTCCGCCTGTACGTTATTTGGTTTTACATAAGAAATCTTGTATGCATATTTTATAATAATGCAGTCAGATTACTGTCTTGATCCATGCTAATTCTTTGTGGGCTTTTGCTTTTCCTAGAATAAAAAGGGGTCATTTTTGCTGTTTTTCCTCTTTCTTATCTGCACTTCTGCTGCAAAACAGTAGTGCAGAAAAGAGGCTTATTTTTGTAAGCTGCACTGTACTCGTCGGTGTCTGGAAGGTGATACCGTACTCGCAGGTAGCTGAACAGAGAGCTGCCGGGGAGGAAGGAGGCCGAGAAGAAGGAGAAAAGGATGAGAAGGAAAGGGCAGAGGATACAACAAGGGCAAAAAGGAGATGAGAGCAGAGGAGAAGCAAGGAAATGAGGAAAAAAATCCTTGGAGTCAGCAGTCAGCAACTTGTCAACTGCTCTCCACAATTCTCTGAGCACACACACAAAGGGCAAGCAGGTAGTCAGTTACAGTAACGCACCTTATGTTTTTTCTGTCAAACACACACTGTAAAGAAAAGTCAACTCCTCTGAAGTGCTGTCCTATGAGCTGCACTTTGGTGCATCTGTTAAAAAATAAAGTAATACACCAACTAATTGGTAAGTAAGCTCATGGATCAACTTAAGGTTTAGTGTTGGTTAGCAGCAAGAGTGTGTCTGTGTGTGTGATTTTAGGATGCTGTGGTGCATATGCTTACGCTGCTGAGATTATGCTAAGCAAGCTTATACAATCCACTTAGCATACAGGCTGTAATAAAGTATTAACATGCACAGTCACAGGCTAAATAAATCCTGGATTAAAAAAAGTGATGAAATTGCGACGACTATTTTAGTCACACAATGAAAGGTTGATCAAAGAGGAATCAGAAAACAAAGAGAGGGTTTTGGTTTTCTGTAATGAATCACAGTACTGATATAAAACAGCAGGTTTTAAGCTGCGTGAGCGAGGTACCCAGTTTTGCTTGCATTGCCCATTGATCTAAGATGCTGTGTATCCATGAAAAAAAAAAAAAAGAAATATAAGGATAATCATACCAGACAATGTGAATGGCCTTCGATATAAATAGGAAGATCTATTTTCACTTCATGGAGCATCTCATCATAATGCTGTGACAATGATGACTATGATGTGTGCCATCTTTATCTTCGTCTGCATCAAGACATACTTTTAGGAAAACTGTCAATCATTCGAGCAATATATTAAAGCAACATTAAAAAAAAATGCAAATATAACACGTGTTCATTAACTTTCCATCAGCTCACATCAGCTGTCATTATTTATAATTAATATTATAAATACATATACTGTATGTGCCCTATGTATCAGTAGAATTTAAGTCAAAACTCACTGTCTCCTAAGGTCCTCTTTTAGCTACTTTTGTTATGTGAAAAACAAAAGTAACTAAAAGTACAACCTTACTGCTTTCATAGGAATTACGCAGATAACCAAGGGCTTCTAATCAAATAAACTCGATGCACTGATCACCAGCAGGACTGACCACCTCTACAACGCTGATCTGGAGCGTTTAGTATGTGTTAACATAATGCCACAATCTTCACAGGAGTGGACCTTCTGGCCAATTCACCCCAAGGTGACGCCTAGAAAAAAATAAAGAAGAAGCGCTATATGTCAGGTAGCTTTACATGTTAACCCTTTAAGACCTACCATAGAACCAAGTCCGCCAGAGCTTACTTTATATTTTTACATGCTGTAGTGCCATTTTTGGGAGCATTTCAAGTTACTATACATCAAAACAACTGTTATAGCCCATATTTTAATAATATGTATGCATTAAGTCCATAGCAACTACATTAATTGCAAAAAAGTGCAATAAACTACAAAAAAATTGAAAATCGTTTTTGTTTTGTTTTTTTACATATATTTCTACTTGGAGAAATTTAAGAGGCTTATCCCTCAAAACCTTAAATACAAAAAAGTTGCAAAAAATAGTTTACAACAACAGGAAATTTATTTTGATTGTCTTCATAGTTTTATTTTTGAGATACACCAATTTTTATATACTGCAGGAAAAACGAAAAACAATCCTATGATGCAAATTTGCAAAGAAAACAGCATGTGCATCAAAATAAACTATTTCCAGCAGTGCAATTCGAGTTCTAAGCATCCCAGAAACTATTCAGAAAAGCATAAAGTCAAACATGACTTATAAAAGCACCAGTATAGGCTCATAAGGCCTACAAGTAAAAAACTACATTTTCCGCGAAAATGACATCACTTCTGGTTTTGGACAGGAAATGGTGATCGTTCGCGCTGACGTCTGTTTCAATGTGGGAAGTGTTACGAACAGCTGATCAGATCGGCAAAGCGTGTTTCTGGAATATTATGTTTTTGTTGCTGCAAGCGCTTTTTATGCAATTTTTGCAAAGCTATATGTGGAAGGAAACCTTGACTTAGGACAAGCTGATGGGATAAGATGTAAGTACAACTCCTCTGGTTTCATATGCAAAAAAAAATTATTGCGCTAGCTTACGCGGTTCCGGTTCTACAGGGATTTAAAAATAGTTACGCAAAACAGAGCGTGCCCGCTCCGACCGGCTTGCTTCAAAGGGTTAAAATTTGTGATAGTAAAATTTGAAACATACTAAACAAGTGTGGCTTGTTAGGAAGGGCTGCCAGGAGAAAGTGTCTTCTCTCTAAACATAATGACTCTGTGGCTTAGGGTGTTTTCATGCTATATGAGTTTGACATCACATGTATCTGTGGCGCTTTAGCTGATGGTGCAACTCGATTTTTGTAATCTGGCGGGTTCCATCATGGCCACTGCAGTCAAAATAATAACCTGTGTGTGATGTTTTTATAGGCTTTTTAATTAGATTCCAGTACAGAAATGTAGAGATATACAGATATACACAAGTGTTTGAAAAGTTGAGCCTTTGTGGAAGAAAATTAGTAAAAAAGTCTTTGCTTCTGGTTTACACTTGTTCTCTTATATCAGTAGTTGTGTGGCGGTAATGTCTGAGTGGCAACACCTGTTGTTCAGGAGAATACTGCAGTGACTTCCTGCGCCTTAATGGTAGACATGAATACAAGTGACTGAGTGATGATGTCATGGAACAATGTCCTTTGGACTGACTGGCCATTGTGGATAGCACTGTGTTTGATGAACACAACATCCCAGCACAAACACCTCATGCAAACTGTCAAACACAGGGATGGAGGGGTGACGATTTGGGCTTGCTTTGCAGCCACAGTATCTGCATGCCTTGCAGTTATTGAGTCATCCATGTCCTTGTATAACAAAGTGCTTTAGAGTACTCTAGAGCTACTGTAAATCTTGGATGAAATTGGGTCATGCAGCAGAACAATGATTCCAAGCACATCAGCAACTCTACAACAAAATGGGTGAAAAATAAAAGAATCTAGGTGTTGCAGTGACCCCGAGAAAGTCCAGAATTCAACCCGATTGAAATGCTGTGGTGGGATCTTAAGCGAGCTCTGTGTACACATGAATGCCAGCAAACCTCAAACAATGTTGTAATGAAGAAAGGTCAAAATTCCTTCACCATGATATGAGAGGCTGCTAAAGGTGTCTCTGCAAACTATTGAATCTTGGGATATACTAAGTTTTTCATAGGACTGCATAGAGATCTGTGAAAAAAAAAAAGAAGAGAGTTTGATTAGACTTTCAGTATCACATTGCCCATTTCCTAAGAATGGTATATTTAGCTTTAAAAATTCTCAGTAACTTTTTTTTTTTTTTTTTTTTTTTAATTTGAAGGTCATTGATATAAAAGCCTGATTAAAACAGTAATTTCTACCTGTAGAATTTATAAATGTTGTGACTGAAACAACTCGCATAACTAGGCTACTTCACTGGTCTCTGGAGGAGTTTTAGTTTTGTAGTTGGGAGGGTTTGAGTGAAGGGGGGGCTGCAGGGGCAGCTAATGGGCACTAAGCTATTATGGCACACTCATGAGTAACTGATCAGCAATGTAAAATCTATGGTAATTTAAAAAAAAAAAACTTGTGTTGAAGTGTAGCTCTTTTAATATTTTACTACTATGTTTGATTTTACTATTATAGTTACAGTTAAGAAAAATGGAAGTTTTTACAGAATGATGTGCTTCTTGATTTTGTATGTAACAGCAGGTACAATTTTCTCAATAGATTTTGATGTGTGACAAACACTCCCAGTTTTGTCTTTTTTTTGTAAATCAGACTTTGATCTAGTGGTTCTAATGTATTTAAAAAAGCTTAAGTAATGTATTTATGCTCTTTTGGCTCATGCTCCTTACTGCTCCATAATGCATCACTTCATACCTTAAATGTGTTTATGGTGCTTTAGTGCAGCGGTCCCCAACCCCCGGGCCATGAACCGAGTCGTTTGGTACCGGGCCGTGAGATTTGATGCTCGGGTGGGAAATTTATGGTTTTCTGGGTTTTTAACAAACTATGTTTGATACAATGGGTTTTAGAAGTCCAGAGAATCCAGGTACAGCAACACATAAATCAATTAGAGGATGTGAAACATGAAACAGCCTTCCCCTCTGCTCTCGCCTACCCTGAGCTATACCATTTTCTCTGTAAACACTGTAAAAGAGGATTGATTAAACCCCCTTTGCTAATATCCATCTGTTGGGCCAATCAGCCCTTACCTACTCAGTGAACCAGTCGGTGTCCCAGAGCTGTGTTTAATCCAGCAGCTTATACTGAAGAGCACAAGTAGAGTGGTACTTCTCTGCCACCACTGGCCAGACAGATGCGTTTTGAGAGCAGTGGTTTGAGGAATTAGTGAGAATCATGCACAGATCTGAGCCAGAGCGCACTCATAATTTTGGGTTTAATAGCTGGTGTTATCCTTCCCAGCCTTCACTGACGAATGTTCAGTGTTTGCCTCCAGGGGGCCTGCTGAATATATGGTACACTAAGTGGAAAAGAGTGTTAAGTGTGGTTAAAAAGGAAAGAGGGAAATAGGAAGCAGGAGAAAAGATGAAATCAGCCACTGCAGCGTGGGCAGTGTTGTTTATAGTCATGCTAAGGTAATATTTTAATGAGCAGCATTCAATAGGTCATCCCCAGAGCCTCCTGCTGAGCCATTTCAGCTCTCAGGTCAAAGGATATTAGAAAAAAAATGCTCATAACACATTAAGAGCATCTTGGTTGACAGAAAGAATCAGCATACTATTCTTTTGATGAGCAGATCTTTCTGTCATGACGAGGCAGGAAACGGACCCAGACTTGGAGGCAAACTTGAAGAACAGAAGACTGACCTTTATTTAGGTGCCAGCAGCAGCAAATCTCGGTGATGGTGAAGACAGAGACATTATGACTCCAAGAAGAACTACGGCAAAACACAAGGGCAGACAAACTATTACAGAAAAATATTAAAGAAAACTGAGGGCTTAAATACACACGAGGTAATCAGGGAAATACACACAGCTACGGAAACAAGGTGCAGGTGAACAGAATCAATTAACTAGCAACAGGGAAGCAAAACTGAAGTCAACACAGGACAAGGGTCTATTAACATAAAACAGGAATCTGACACTGACACAAAGATTAAGATACGTGAACTTGACAGGCCAAACAAAGACAAAACTGACTAAACACGGGAAATATCACAGACGAGGCATGGCGAACATAGGAAGGCAGGAAAAATCTAATAACTAACAAGAGCAGAATGAAAACACAACCAAGGCAAAGGTAATATCCAAACATGAAATGGAAAATATCAAACAGAAAACACTGGGTACAAAACCCAGGATCATGACACTTTTCTTTTCTTTAACTCCTGTGTTTATTGTTCTTATCTCTGATAGTTTCATAACCGCTGCACCCTGGCTCTGGGGATTGAACGCCGGTGTACCCGTTTACAATAGAATTTAGTGTCTCATACAAAAGAAGAAAATAAGCATTGCTTTTGCTGATCCTTACTGCTAGACCTCCACGACTCTGCACTGAAACAGAACAATGTATTTCAGGGATGTTAGATGTCTGTTTCACCTATTTTATGTACGTGCTTCTTATAGTTTAAGAGCACAATTCATGTCAACCAGGCTAGCTGGTTTCCTGAGTATTTTTTAAAGCTGCTTGACATACTAGTGATCACAAAGACATATTTTATTGTCCCGTGCGGGCAGTAGTTGCTGCAAAGCTAGGATTCAACAGATTTCTTGGTCAGAGGCATCCATAAATCTTCTTCTTCCTCGCTCAGAAGAGAGAAAAAAGGCAAGAAATGAGCAAAAGGAAAAAAGAGAAAATAATGAAAGAGATTGTCTACACGTATGTTGTAGAGAGGCTCTCTGTCCTTGATCTGGAGATTAATTTTTCATTTACAGAATAAAGTACAAAGCTAAGGAAAAGCCTTCAAAGAGTCTCGGTGAAAGTGATAACACAGCACATATCAACATTCACCTGACGTTAGGTAGAATGTCATTATAATATGTGCTGTGCTACCGTTTCAGGCCAAATGCAATGAAAGCAGTTTTCAACCTTGGGGCCTTGAGCTCGCCTTCCAGGCTGGCAACCACGCTGCCAATTATTTCTCCACAATGTCAAGGTTGCATGCTTCTCACATTTTGAGCACCTCTCCTTGCTAATATCTGCCTATGAAGCTACAAGAATTGAATAACACTGGATTTAATTTCCATCCCTTTAATGTTGGATTTTAAATTTTTCGTCTCGGTCTGATTGGCACTCGAGGCATTAGAGAAAATGTCTTTTGTAAAGTGGTGTCAGACAGTGTCCGAGCTGTAGGATTAGACTGCGCAGTGATAAGTGAGCAGGCAGGAGCTAATTAAGTCTTGCTTATGCCTCCGAATACAGTTTCATATATCAATAATTCTGTATGACCTCAGCCACTGGAGACCAGGGATTGTTGGCTCAGGCACTGAACACTCACTTACATATAGGATGATGTAATAGATTTCACTTTGTCCATTAACAGATCATTTGACACTGTAATTAAAAACAGCTCGCAGTGATAAATTAATCAATTCCCCCGAGTGTGTTTGTCAGATAAGCTGAGAGCTCTTTTTTTTTCTCTCAGGAAAACAGAAGGTATGAGCGGTATTTGGATACTTTGGACAGGAAATTGACAACGGCTGTGATTCACTTGGCACTGCACCTGAATGAAACGGGTGAGGTGAAGCAAGACAGGCGAGCTAGTGTGTTTGTTATTCCAACACTTTTCTCGTGCACATACACCTAAGGTTGTTTATGGGAGGATTTTATTAAAAACCTGCACCTAATTTAATACATCTAGGTAATTATTTAAAATGCATGCATGACCGGAGGAGCTGTGTATTATTATTGCTTATTACTGAGAGACTGCAGTAGCACGTTGAATGGCTAGTTAATCAAAAACATCTTTTATTCACTGTCAGCTTGACGTGAAGCAAAAGTGCAGCTAAAAATATCAAGAGATTAAAACATCGAAATCATAACAAGCATCAAACACACGAGACTTTCAAGGAAGTACTGCATACCTCTGTTGCTACAAGCAACATCATCTGGTACCGCACACTGCAAATAGGTGCACAAAATGGATAACTCCTGGGTTCTTGCTGCACCATTAGCTCAATAACAAGAGACATGCTCAGAGAGGAATTCAGCGTCCCTAAATGGTTGCAGTTCGCACACCAGTGTGCTTCCAAGGAAGATCAGCTAAAGTGCATGCTTGTATCAATCTCTACAGTTCTAATCCCACTTGGAAAGGTGCTGTTTTGTTTTTTTTTAGCAGCAATCTGTGATATTTTTTGGCAGATTTTTAGCTTTATCACCTTGATCTGGCATTTATATGAAATGTATATCTTACAATAAATAATCTTAACATTTTAAAGGTAGTATTTATGCTATAAGTCAAGGCTATGTTTCACTTGAACATATCAGCCATCTGTGATTCAGTTTTTCAAATTACATTCAAGATTCTGTGTAAATTCTATACAGAATAAAAGTCGAATGCTTCCTATGAGCTTGTTTTGTAAGGAAATAAGGAAAAAAAAGTATATGATTCTTTACTGTAAGTTTCCAATTTATATATGGCACTTTGACTGAAATGTGTAATTGTCTCAGTCTGAAGTCAGTGGAGACACAGCATCATTGCTCCTGTGACTATAGGTGAAAAAAACATAAAATGGTAAACTCTATTCCCACTTGCAATTGTCTGTGCACTCACAAAAAATGCGTCCTCATTTATACTTTAAATTAGCTTGCATAAATAGGCTGAAGTGTGCCTGGAAAACACAAACACGAGACTCCCTGCTGGAAAGGCACAAAGGAGCAGCACAGAACAAAATCTTTTGAAGGGACTCTAAAAGGGAATTAAGCAGGCCTGTCAAAAAATTAAACTGGCTCTAGTTTGAAAGGGGATTCTTTTAGCTCCTCTCTTTTGCCTCTTCTGCCGTTTCTTTTCTCAGAATCCATGGGGCCCTGCCAAGACACTGCAGTCCACACTGCAGATCTTTCCGCCATGGAGGAAAACCTCACACAGAGTCTGTTAATACAACACATTGTGTCCAAAAAAATTAACTTGTGAATTTCAAATTAAAATTTTATTTTATCACACACACAACCATACACAGTATGCCATGAGGTGAAATGCTTGTAGCTGTGCAATGCCCGACCATTAAATGACGGCGGTTTTACAGTATTTGCAATTTACAGGTTATTACAAAATTTACAGTTTTAACTTAGAAATTTACAGTAAAAATGTGCAAATAGCAGAAAGAGATTATAAATTATAGGAAGTGTGCATGAAGAAAAACCAGAGTGCGTTTGGTGATGTGATGTGTGTGTGAGAGTCCAGTCTTATAGTGATGTGATGCCTGGGGAATTTAGAGACAGATTTATAGCTTGTTATAAAAAACTGTTATTATAGTCAGTTAAAATTGATATATATCAATTTTAATTACGATATATATATATATATGAGAAATGTATAGGGTCTATCTTTTTAAAGACTGAGACAATCTTAAAGTTCTTTAAACTCTTTATTATTTACTAACCTGAAAAAGATTCCCAAACACGTTTCCAACTCCAACCAGCATTTTCATACTCTCCAAACCAATTTAGAGAAAGTAGTAGCAAGATTTGAGGCTACAACACTAAGAAATACTGGCTCAATATTTGATCTCTCCTGATTTGTACAATCTATTCATTATACTTTATTCACTAATCATAGCTGACATTATTTTTTCCAAGCTTATTGAACCATACTCTGCACATTTATTTGATTTAACCATAACGCACAATGACAGCCCTCACCAAACCCAAATAATAAAAAAAAGGAACCACAGAGCAGCACGTAGCTAACGTTTGTGTATGACTGTCAGGAAGACACAGCAGCGGAGCTTTGTATAGAGTAAAACTAAAGTTCTAAATTGCTCTGAGAATTAGCTTGTCCAAACATGTCAGAGGACTCAGTTAGACATCCAATTACTGCCACTGCTCTCCCAGGGCTATCGGCTGGAACAACTTTTATTAACTACTCTCTTATGAAAAATGAATCCAAACAGTCTGCAAATCCTCACTAGATTGGTAAGGGGTCGGGGTTGACGTCTAATCCCATTCGAAAGGTTTGTTCATATTCATGATGGGAGTCACGACAGCCTGTGTGGAACCCTCAGTAGCAGCTTAAAAGAAGAATTAGACAAGTGGCGGCTGCATGAAAACATGCAATAGAGCATGTCTCAGTGCATTTCAGCTTAGATGTCGGAAGTGTCCGTAAAAGCCTCTCACTGAACATTGTAGTACATAAAATATCCATAGGAACTGGATCCACCCCCTTCTTGCTTTCTTCTTCCAGTCAGACAGTGATTAGATCAGCATTACACAATGGCAGTGTGTGCTTGAAAGCCCCTACAGATGCAAATTTTGTTTTGTTTTTATTGCCTTCTCATGCTTGTTGTTTGGTGTTTAGTTCTCCTTAAGTGACATACTTGCATGGGCAGTATTTTACTGTGCCCAGATTAAGCAGCCTTGTTTTATTTCATACCGTGTGACTTGGCTTCTCTTTACGCTTGCTTTTCCCCTTTCCCACACGTTGCACTGCACGTCTATTATTTATGAATGCATGCAAAGCTACTTCTACTGAAGCAAATAGAATGGGAACCCTGCATCACTCCAGAGTAAATAATGCATTTGGCACAAACTTGCAGTCTTTTAAAAGTAGTGGTGGACTTCTAGGTAGGGGAGCACAGTGTCATCTTGGAACCCAATGTATGCTGGCCCATCTCCCAAAAAGCTGCCCTATGGAGTCTCTGGCACCTACTCTGCTGCCCTAAAGAGCATCTAATTAGGTGCACTACAGTAGCTCCAAGTCATTCTTTTGACTCTACACTTATTATGATTCAGAGCACAGTCCAGCAGCAGAAGACTCATTATTTAAGTGCTAGTATGACTGGTATGGGTGACTTGTTTTCTTAAAAAGAGCTGCTCTGCTCTCAGTCTTTCCGTAAACATGGCAATTCAGCTAAATCTTGCCTCTGAGAATAACAAAACATAATGGTAGAAAACCATCACTTTCCTTATAGATGACCAAAAACGGATTATTCTGTAATGAATTCCAAAGCTCTCACATCTGGTCAGCATTTATGCAGAGTAACGTCTGCGCTTCCATTCACTCTGCCAGTATCTCACTTTATTAGAATCTTATTTCCTCTTACAGCTCATCTCTGGAATTGAAAACTGACCTATTTAAGACTCGGCACAGTACTGTAACTGCTGAAGTGCACTGTGTACCTCTCTGAATAAAAAAGGTGACATCATGAAACTGTCATTTCTCTGACACATACACACCAGTCACTTTTATATTGGTGCAGAATGTAGGACAGAAAATCTTTGGTTTCACCACGTCTGAGCAAAATGGAGCCACACAAGGGAAGGTTTGGTGGGAGGAGAGGCAGTTAAATCAGATTATATGTAATAAAAAATTCTGTACCATGAATTTCTGTACAAAATACACAAACAAAACCTGTAATTCCATCAGGCAAGGATAAAAATCATACTTATTATCATGAGTCACCTCCTGCTTGATGATTAAATAAGAAAAATAAAACAAATTGCAACAACTCAGAAGCAGGCTAAACAGTTTTTAGACGGTCTCTTACTCATACATTTTTGCAGCAACTTGGCAGAGAGACGTGGTAGATTACAGTATTTTACAATCTGCTTTATGTAAATCCATATATGACTGCACAGAGTACAGTTAGTTTTTATTCATAGTTTTGTAAATGAAAATGAATGCATCTTCAGTCAGTTGTAAGGATGGACTTTACACTCATAGGGCACTTTATGACCTACACCTTTTATTTTGCTCATTAACCAAATATCTAATCTGCCGTCAGCGATTCACTGCATTCAGGCAACCTGCCGAAGTTAAAACTGAGTATCTGAATGGAGAAGAAAAGTCATTTTTTGCCATTGTTGTTGCTGCCAGATGGACTGGTCAGAGTATTTCAGAAACTGTTAATGTGCTGAGATTTTCTCTAGGGTTTCCACCCTTTGGAAAAAGAGAAAAATAGCCAGTGAGAGGCAGTTGAGATATCAGACGTCAGAGGAGAATGCCAAACTGTTTCAACTTGATAAGAGAGCAAGAGTACCCAAACAACCACTTGTCAGAACCAAGTTAACAAGAAGAAGATCTTTGAATGAACAGAGAATCTTGAATCTTGAGCGAAATGGGCTACAGCAGCAGAATACTGCACTGGGTGGCACCCCTGTCAGCCAAGAACAGGAAAGTGAGGCAACAGTCTGCCCACGCTGACGAAAACTGGACAATTAAAGATTGAAAAGATGTTGCCTGGTTTGGTGAGTCTTGATTCCAGAAACATGCAACATTTCAACAGCTGCAACATACAGATAGTAGGGTAAAATTTGGCTGGTGGTGGTGCAATGTTGGAGGATATTTTCTTGTCACATTGTGGGCCACTTAGTATCAACTAAACAATATAAATACCACAGCCTACCCAATGTCACAGAGCTCAGATCAATCTCAACCTGGTCAGTGAGTTCAGTGGGATAAAATGATCCCCAAAGTCACCCGATCTCAATCCATAGGAGTATCTTTGGAATATGGTGGAGTGAAAGGTCCGAATCATGGCAAGTATGCAGTCCAAGCTGGTAGCAGTGTGATGGAACTAATAGTGTATATTTGGATAAATGGTCTCCAGCATCACTGAAAAGATGTAAGGGAAAAAAATGCCACTGCAAGTACCGTACTCCACATCTATTATATATATTATGCATTCTTGTAGATTTGATGTAGATATTTAAGCGATATTGTCAGTTTGTCCTGCAAACAACAGAGCAGTTGTCATAGATCCAAAATGAAAAATAAGTCAAGAGGCATACAAATAAAACCAATATGTGCCCATTTCCTCAATAATAAAGGTTTTGGTTTGAGGTTTGAACAAAACTCACCCCAGATACAGTAGCATTCAGCCAAGTACTCAAATGTTAACAATACAATATTTTGTATTGCATCTGGAAAAAATATGTGAGGCTGTGCATTTGAAGGTTAAAGAGGACTGCAGGGGACAATCAGAAAAGCATTTTGCTGATTGCTCTTTGTGCTGCTAAAATTCAGTTTTGTGCGGAAGGGAAAAAAGTGCTAGAAATGATTCCGACTCCACTTACTCCTAAACATTGTTGGAGAGCAGCGTTAACTCCACACACAGAGATTGTTGGTCTACTGGTTTATTGCCGTCATTACTCATTTTATTTTGGCTTCATTTCTTGATAGTTCTTATCTGCTCAGTCAGTTGTTGGAGCTTAATTGTACGGGTATGAGGACCCGAGTGAATACTGTTTATTGTAGAGTGACTTATATTGCTTTAAAGCAGCAGGATAATTTTCTGCTTCAGCAGACACATTGTTGGATGAAATGTGAAAATAAAGCTTGAATATCCACTTAGCATTACTTTGATCTTATTACAGCTTATGGCAGGCTCACACATTCAGTTTATGTCAAAATACTTTTCACGGTTTTGAATATTCATTGAAGCTGGTAGTACACATAGTACCACATGCAGACACGTGCACGCACACACACACACACACACACACAGCATTTTGTGACTAACTCAATATCAGATGTAATAACAGAGCTGCAACGACAAAGTAATTTAGAAAAATAACCAAGTAAATTTCACAAACCTGTCTTAGTGTTTAAAATGCAAATTACTCAAATGTATCCTCAAGATCATAAATCCTGTGAGAGAGACTGAGATAGCATTTATCCACATAATTTGTTTTTGGAATTGTGATTCGGATTTAGGTTTTGCATGTTATTAATTACTGGCAGCCCTACGAGTGTTTGTGACGCATACGAAGCTACAAATTAAAGGTTCAAATGACCTATTCTTCCATATTGTAACAAAAAACCTGTGTTTTTTAAAATGCACCACTGATTACTGATAAATAATGCATTTTAAATGATTTACAAACTGCAAATTTAAAAACAGAAAACGCTTTAAGTATATATACACTATTAATTAATAAATTACTGACAGGTAAATTGATAATGCCCTTTAACTTCTTTAGTCCTGAGATCAGAAATAGCTAATGACCTAAAGTTACATCATTAGTTAAGCACTTTAAAGTATGTTTATCACGCACAGATTCACACACCAACTCACACACCTTGCGGTGGGCATGGTGTCATGCCCAAGGATGCACTTTAGTGGACAACCTGCCGTAATAGCCACTATGGCTGTTTGACTGCATACTGCATCTACTGTTATAGACAGAAGCTACTTTAAGCTGCTCCTTTGTCACAAGCAGCCACCACAACTCCACGTATTTAATTTGGAACACTTTTTATGCAACTCCAAAGGGGATATGTGTCTTCACCTAGAATTGAACCAGCAACCTTTTGCTTGCCAGGTGAATGTATAAACCCCTAATGTTACAAAAATCTTTTTCTTTTGGCTACTCCCTTTAGGGTTTACCACAGAGGATCATCCAACTCCATCTCACCCTATTCCTTGAATCCTATTCTGTTACAGCACGAGCTCCCTCACTACATCTGTATATAATGCTGTAAAAATCATAATGCGATCACTCATTATGCCTGTTTATAAATGGTTAACAGTGGGTAAATAAGTGTCACGAGTAAATGATCTGATGATGAAACGCTCTGTTTACATCTTTCATCTTTAAGTAGTTTCAGGAGGATGTGCATCTCTGCTGCATACTAACAAGCACTGAATGGTGATTTATAAATATTAATGTAACTGTACAGTAAATCAAGAATTTGTTTTTGAATTTTTTTTCGCTCTCATTGTGATGCTTGACTGGAGATGTACAGTCTGCTGAATGCAGTTTGGTGCGTAATTTGCAAATGTTTTTGAGCAGAAAAGCAAATACAAGTTCTCTGTGCTACTCCTGTTGTTCAAAGCCAGCGTGGCCTACTCTTCCTCTGCTCCCTCGTGCCTGTGCAATGTGATGATGCGGTAGGACAGCTATCTGATCCCTGCTGCGTTGTACCGTGTGTCCGGTGGCACAGAACATGCTGTGAGGACATAAGATGAGTCAGAAGCAAGTAGACCTCGCTGGACTACAATAGTGGAGGAGATGGAGAGATAGAAAAGGACAGGACTAGACACAGGGACTAGCCAACTGTGTCAGAGACTCCAGATACACTAAAACGACCTCTGCCTCTGCACCCTAGGGGATGTTTTCCAGCAGGTCGGAGCCTAATGTTGGCTTCTGGAACTAAGTACACGGCCTCCTCTGGACTGCTGCTTCCAAAATAACACCACACTAAGCCCAGCGGGGAGTAAATGCTGGAACAAGGCCACATTCCTCCACCCCTTTACTGCTGTTTTTCATAACTCCAATTTTCTCTGTCAGCATTAGGCACAATGGGAGCCTGCAAGTCACAGAGTTTGATTGTGGTGAGTTGCTGAACCAGAAATAACTACGAAAATCAAGTTTATACACAGCAGAATTGAAAATCTCTAGCTTCCTCTATCTTTCTGGCTTCAAAACATAGATTCATGGCCATGACTGTAGGGCAGTTTGCTCACCAGGTATCTAGGAGCCATTCTTAGATAGTGCAGGTGTTATAATCTTCAAATACTGTTGCAGTTGTATCTGGATGCAGAATGGGGAAAGCTTTACTGGACTAGTATAAAAATACAACTGGCTGCACAGTCTTTACTATGTGCTATCTGAACTTTTGTTGTTACATACTTCAAAATGCTGCTTTTTTCTTCTTAAACTATGTTTATAGTTATTTTATGTTTAAAAATGGGCAGTAATTTAGAACACAGGGGCAAAACGTAATGTAGAAACATAAGCATACAGAAAAGTGACTATTTTGACAGTTACATAATGCTGTTAAGAATCATTATAGACCTGCACCCCAGATAAAAGTCATCAACAGTGACAGGAAGTCTAGACTCACACTACACAGTGTAGCAGAGGGTTGATGATGAGTCCAGCTGAGATGTCCAGGATAACTGGGATGATGGGCAAAAGGAATGATGTGTGGCTCTTAAGGCAGATGGCAGTTTAAAGAACATTGACAACAAGGCTCAAAGAAAGTGAGCAGATAAATCACTGGACAAAATACTAATGTTGAAATTGGAAATAAGATCATTTTAACAGCATGTGAGCCACTCATATAGTTTCACTGATGCAGAATAGATTTGGTACTGTTTTAACTGTGTAATGTTGGAAATATGTATTCATTATCTTACCAAAAATAATGACTAGTTAAAAATTTTCTTGGCTCTGGGTGTCTATTTGTTGAATTTCTTTAGTAGGAGCCCGAGCCATTCGTCTTATCTCTGTAGATGTTCAGTTGGCACTCTGGACTGAGCCATTAGTGGAGCTATAAAGGCGCACTATGCATGTGCAAAGGGCTCGATGGAGTTGGGACATTTTTAATCAGATTTGACTGGTGACTCTGTGTGTGTGGTGTTATGATCTTCTGACCATTGAAATAAAAGCTATTGCTGTGTCTTTAGTCCCACATTTAGATAGGGTCTTCAAAATGACTACCTAAATAAGTGTCAGGATAGCTGCTGGGTGACAAGACTTTCTTGTAGACTTGCTTCTAGAAGCACTTTGAAAACAAATCTTCTTATTCAACCTGCCTTGATAAAGGCTCAGTTTTGCATGGATTCTTCCAGTGTATTAGAAGCTTGCAGACAGCTCTGTGCACCAGGGATTTCTTTTTAACACAAAAGCCATAACCCTTGCATCTGATGCTTCTGATTAACTTACTCTTCCTGTTAACAGTTTTACATAAAAAAAAACATGCAGAATAACCTTGAACATGAGAAAGCATGAGAAAATGTGAGATGGTGCTCTTCCACCTCCTGATATCCATACATCTGTCTTTTTTCTAAAGTGGAAATTAAACTCTTTGGTGTCTCTTTCTGTTTTCCTCATCCGTTTGCCTGAGCTACACTTAGTACATTGCAATTAGTGATTGACACTATAGCAGGTGGATAACACTACATTAGATGGGTGAAACATTAAACTGTACTTAAGCTTCTTGAACCCCTAACAGCTTTTCTGGCAGATATCCTAGCATTCAGTTACTGGGTTTTTAAGTATACACTGTAAAAAATATTTACTTAAATGTAATTTTGTACTGCAAATTTGTATTTACAGTGGTCATGTTAACCCAAAAGCATGACATTTTATTTTTTTGATGTAAGACAGTTTACCTTATGACATCTAAGGGGCTAAATCTAGAATGTTTGCTGGAAAGATGCTCTAGAACAGCAGTCCCCAACCTTTTTTGCGCCACGGACCGGTTTATGCCCGATAATATTTTCATGGACCGGCCTTTAAGGTGTCGCGGATAAATACAACAAAATAAAACTAGTACCGGTACCGAAAAAAAGAAAATTTATTCCTAACACACGTGAAAAGACCAAGGAAAACTGAGTAAACGATAAAAACGATAACAAAATAACGCTGAAAACCGATAAAAACCCTGAAAACTATACATTTCACACCTGAGCCTCAACTCTCGCGGCCCGGTACCAAACGGCTCACAGACCGGTACCGGTCCGAGGCCCGGGGGTTGGGGACCGCTGCTGTAGAAGACATTTTTTGTTATTCTGATAAGCATATAGTAGCATGTTGGTCAGGTCACACCTGGAACTGGAGGAGGATATTAGGCTTATTTGAAAAAAATATATATAAAGTATGAACTATAAACTATGATGACATGATTTGGCAAATGTGTAGTTTAGAGTTATTTTCATAGATGCCCTTCAGTATTGCAGATAGTGAGAGTTAAAATGACACTGACAGAAGATAATTAAAACACATATCACCGTCTTTTTTAATGAGCCAAACCTGCAAGTTGAACACATCTTATTTTAAGATTTCACAGCCCCTCCTGGTGTTGTGTGATGCTGTTGTATTTACATACTTACATCATCTTGCACTTGACTGCCAACTGAGCCATATGCTGCCGTGTTAATTGTGCATTTGATTACATGCCCGAACTATTCCCTGAGAAGTTATAATTTTGTCAGGTAATCAGTCCTGCTGAGTTAAAGCTGTCACTGACAGCCTGTGTGATGCTCATCTGTCACTTCTCTTCCCATGGCGTTCAGTTGTACAACATGGAAATCTTTTTCTTCTTTCCAGTTATCTCTTGGATTGCTTGGGATTTGTGGGTGCAAAAAAACAAACAAACAAACCACACGCTTGGAGCAAATTCCATCACTTTATGGAAATGGCCATTCCCTCAATCCATTCTTGTAGGGATTTAAGTAGCACGCTTTCCCCTTCATCCTGTCATTACAATCCTTTTGTTAAGCCGTCGTTCCAGCAGCCTTTTGGATCATCACCGTCTGTTTTTCTGCATTTTAACGCATTATTATCAAGAGAGATGCTTAAATTAGGTATCTCGGTGCAAGTAGCTAGAAAATAGCAGTTCATCACAGACAGGCAATTCAGACATTAGAATTGCAGTTGTTTCCCTCAAATGTCACAACACTTGAAAATAATGACAGAGTGTGTTTTACGTTTGCATCTTCTTGTTTCTATGTTGCTTAAATTACTGCAGAAGATCTGTTTTATAAGCTGCAGTCCAGCTGCCCGAGTGTTAAGTTCAAATTGTCTGCCTTAAAAAAAATTGAAAGATTTTTGTGTTTTAGTGCACTGAACCACTTACTCTGAAGTGCTAACAATGATACATACTTTTTATACTGCAGTATAACTCAGGTTTGCACGGCTTATTGTTAACATAGATCACAAGATTAATTTGATTCCAACATGAAATTTATCAGTTACAATGAGTTACCCTTACACAGTGATCCAGGTGAGTACTTGACTATTACAGTACAGCATTGGGTCTATGTGAATTAGACAAAATCAAAATAGATGAACAAATTACATATTTTGTATTGTTTGATTTCAAGATTGCAACTTAGTGAATCTGAAAGTAAAAAATCAGTTAAATTTTGAGTGCTGAAGTAAAAATCTTTAGTTTCATGTATGTTTTCTTTCGGTAAGTCTGATTAACAGTTAGTAAAACAATTTATTAAATGACAGACTTGTAATTTGATTTGTTTTACAGTTTGTCAGTTTTACATAAAAAATATTCCTGTGTTAAACTTTTTGTTTTCGCACAAAGACGTGTTCATACGTAGTTTTCTGTTAATTGTAGAAGATGCAATTGACAGCCTAGTTTCGTGAAATAGTGCATGAGTGAAACCAGGTATTCATATTATTGTAATACACTTTTGTTGATGTAGGTTTGGTATTTAACCCCTGGCCCCCAGGGGTTTTTCTGAGCTCCCTGCTAAAAAATGAAATACCAAAAATAAATGGAGTATTTCTCTGCAATTACAAACTCTGTGTAAATGATTGTGGTATCAAAATAAAGCTACCACTTGTGAGATTTCATCAGAAGTGTAAATATTGCAGAAGATGTTACTGTGTCAAAGTTACTGGGGCTGGAACACAGAAAAAGTAAGTAGATTTTTCCTCGCCTTATATATATATATTTATTTATTTATTTTTTAGCATATAACCCTTTTAAAAATGTTTTACTTCACATTTTATGTATTTCTTTATTCCAGAAATTCAGTAACCAACATAAAACATCATTTGTGCAAAGATTTATGTTTCTAAAGTGAAACAGTGAAAAATTACAGCACTGTTAATACATAAATATCCAAGCTTTGTACAAGAAGTCCAATTTTGGCACACATTGGACACCATATATCAGTTGAATTTTTTTTAGGTATTTTAGGTAAGAGCAGAAATGATTTAATTTCATTAACATGCCTAAAAATGCTTGTTTTTGAATATTTTTGAAGAATTAACCACATGCAGGGCAGGTGAGTTTAAATGTCCTCTGGCCGTTTAAACTCTGAGGAGCTGGAACTTTGGCACCTTTTGGCCAATTTGCATGATTGATACCTCTTTTTAGCCGTTTGAGCCAATATAATCATGTTAACGATGCCACTTTCACTTCACCCAATTAGAAGTTGCGAGGCCAGACTCACGTGGGCCCAAATTTATGACTTGTGGCATGTGTCCAGTCACGTGTCTGTAGCTGGGTCTAAAATGGTGGTTGTTGACAGAAATGGCTCTGATGCGGCCAGTTAGCCGCGGTAGCTGCTGATAATCACGGGGCTATCGGCTACCAGCAAAAATAACTAAGGAAACTGGGACAGTAAGTCAATTTCAGTCTTAGCGCATTTGCGGCGCTACACGCTTTTGTAGTCTTCTTTTGCAGCTCTTTCAGTGAATTTTGATCAGAGCGTGGTGAAACTTGGTGTTTGGAATCAGTAATAGCTCTGGAAGCTAACTTTTGTTCTGTTTGGTGGTTTATATGAGGTTTTAGCTGGGATTCAGAGGTTTCTGTGGATGCTACACATGTCGGGACTTATATTTCTGACCCCGAGTTATAACCAATTAAATGGTTATAACTTCCTTTTGCCCCCGGTACTGGGGGTGTGGGGGCTTAACTGGTTTTAATGCCATGTAATTATAACAAATACATTTCAAGTTCATCCCTTACCTAAACCTTAACCCTTCTGACCCATTTTCAGTGACTTCACACCTTCCTTCAGTCACCCATGGGTCATAAAAGTGTGGAGGTGCTGTGTCTCTTCACTTTGTCTTCCTCCTACATGGCCTGCTCTTAGCGTGTGTGTGTGAGTGGTGAGTATGTTGATGTGTTTATCTGCTTGGTGTGTATGTTTTTCTGTATATGTGTGGATGTGTGTTTCGTCTTTCTGCTTTTACTTTGCAAGCACAGTGTTCCAGCATTGTTACAATTCAAGGGCCTACACCTGTCGGCACTCACATTCACACTGTGTGCTGTGTGCTCGGGGGTGGGACATAACTAATAAATAGCGTTGCCTGTGTGAGTTCTTATCCATCAAGATTGCGAAAATATTTTTTCCTCAGAAAACCTTGGTGATTTTAGAAGAGAGGGGAGATTTGGAAGATGCTGAAGAGGAAAAGTTTTTAGAGCAAGAGTCCTTTTGTCTTTATTGAAGACAATGCAAACAGTAAATAGGAGGGTGGGGAATAGCACATGGAATACAGTTTGGGGCCAGACTCAAACCCAGGCCCCTGTAACGAGGACTCTAACGTTCAGCACATGGGTCACCTGCTCAAACAGGTGATCTATTCAAAGTCGGACAGTTTGTTTGAAAAGACGGATGAGATTGGCAGTCAGTCTGGTCCAAAACAAGCATATGAGAAGCCCAGCAAGTAATAAAATGAATGATCTCAAAAAATTGTGAAACTAAGCACCTTCTTGCCCAGGAATTGAGGTACTCTGCATGGCTGCCAGTGTGCCGCAGCCATAACCAACACAAATGGCAGCTTGTTAAGGATGTAAAATCTCATTCTGAACTTTCCATCCCAGATATCGTTTGAAAAATCATCTGTATCAGGTGATCTTCCTGATTGAAATTTTGTTCTAGATTCAGGAACAACAGAAAGAAAAATTGTTATGTAAGTAGGCACAAGTGGACAGGAAGTCACAGTGAACTTCTTGCATGAAATACAACAAACAGCAAAAACATGCCCCTCATCTGTTGTATATGCTGACACAAACAAGCCATTTGGTGAATGGGACTGAAACTGTTCAATTCCTAATTAAATTAAAAGATGTAAACATCAGTAGTGGTCATTTGTTTATATATTTGTTTGTTAAGATAAATATGTTTTTTCATCCATATCCTGGTTATGATTAATATTTCTTTTTTATGACAATTTGTATCACAAAAAATAAATAGCACTTTTATTCATGAATGTTGACTAACAGAGGGAAATTCCAAATATTAACCATGTGTGGTTTGTAATGCTTGGAATTGTCATAAGCAGGTATCTATATTACATGTATTTTACATACATTTGTTATTGGTGTATTGATTTAAAAACAAATAAAAATCAATGTGGTGGTCCATGAGTAACCTAAACATAAAAACTACAAAAAGAAATTTTATGTGCAATGTAAAATCACTTGACAAACACTGGAAAATGTAAAGATAAGACACACAAATGTGCCATAAACAATGTGTTACCTAATTGTAATTCCATAGGAACACCTAGTACTTAAATATGCTGCTGGGAAATCTAATTAATAACCAAGCTTCATGATTTAGAAGTGTTTGATTGCATTTGTATTATAAAACAAAATAAAAACTTAGCCTGGAGTAAGATGTACTTTTCCATGTGACTTATGATAATTTACATGTACTCTAGATGAAAATCGTTTACTGTACAACATGCACTGAACTTAGGATTTGCTGTTTCTGGTTTAGCACATTTTGCCATGTTTTCTGTGTCAGTATAAAAGCTGTTTATGTAATTGAGGGAAGGCTTAGCCGGAGGCATGACTACTGGAACGCAACCAGCTGTGTGCCATAATTAGATAAGAGGTAAACAAAAACGCCTAACATAAACAACAACAACACTGATTTTGTTTTGCCCTCCAACCGCAGCAGCCACCTCGAGCTCGTCCGCTCTGTCATGTATCAGCTGTAAACACACTTCTCTGTCTTAATGGTCACATTGACTCACTGCTGCACTAAGGCAATAGGTGCTTTAGGGTAAGTTTGTTGTGTGAAAGAGTGCGTCAGTGCATCTGTGTGTGTGTGTGTACATTTGTGGGTCCTTTATGAGTGTCCATCAGTCTATAATCAGAGAAATAGCTTTACTTCACAGTGAGCAGCGTTGAGGATCCCTAATAGCAGAAGGAGCACTGGATCAAAGGGTGCAACAATTTTACTGCGGTTGCTATGCAACACAAAATTTGCCATCTACATGCAACATGCGTGTTTACTATCATATGGTTATCCTGATATAATAAGGAAGATAATGTCATGAATTCACCAAGTTAATGTCTGACTTATAGAATGAGTCACTTGTTCAGTTTTTTTATACTTGTACAAAAACTATATCTAATTAGCATCTGATTCTTCAAGCCTTTGTGCACCATTTAAATAATTTCATTTTCTTGTGACCAGCTCTCACTCATTACAGCTCTGTCAAGGAGTGCAGTGTGGCAGGCAGGAGTAGGACCCAAAATGCAGGTGCTCAGACTCAAGGTGTTAACTCAAAGTCACAGCTTTATTGGCTGGCAGGAAAAAACATACAAACTAAACTGGGAAACAACAAACTAAAACTCACAGGGAGCTCCACACAGCAAGAAGGACGACGCAACACTGACTCAGAGAAACACAGGGTTTAAATACACTGGGAAGCAGAGATGGGCAGTAACGCGTTACAAGTAACGCGTTACTGTAATCCGATTACTTTTTTCAAGTAACGAGTAAAGTAAGGGATTACTATTGCAAAAACGGTAATTAGATTACCGTTACTTTCCCGTAGGAACGCTGCGTTACTGCGTTACTAAAACCGTGATTTTCTTGCGAGAATGTCTCATGACAGTGACGTAAGCGAGTGCGACGTGCGTGACAACAGCTGTGTGCAGATCAACAATGGATCATATATCGAGTGCGGGAGAGAGTATGAGCGTGCAGCGTTTAAAGCGTGGAAGTACTGACCTTACTTTGAGTTTGATTCCATAAAAAGTGACAAAAACATTAGTGTCCGTTGTGCGTGGGAAGAAAACTTCTTTTTACAGCGAAAAACCCCCCCTAAACTTCCAAGCAAGCACCGAGTGCGCTACGACGTAATGGGAAACTCACAGAGAAACTGCCGTATCCTTCCACTGACCGCTGCGGCACACCTGCACCAGGATAACCCTCCGCCTACCCTACTCCTGCTTTACAGGTGAAAATAGAGCAAAAGGACCGCTAGTCTTTGACTTTATTTATTTTCTGCTGTGTTTTACTTGCATCTGAAAGAGTGAGTGTAAACACAATATATATATATATTATGTGCTGGAATGTGCAGAAAATAGGTTTAAATGTTAAACTAATTTCTTCAAGTCAGAGAATGGTGCATATAATTAAAATTTTGCTTCATGCATAAAGGTAAAAGATTAAAACTAACAAAACAAGTTTTAAAAAGAGACTTTTCCATTTGATTACATTTTGTATGATGATTATGTAGAAAAAGTAGAATTGGGCTGAAAGATCTATCGCTTTATCACCTATTCAGGTTGTAAATCATGTTTTTAAAAAGTAACTAAGTAACTAAGTAACTAAGTAATTAATTACTTTTGAAAATAAGTAATCAGTAAAGTAACGGGATTACTTTTTTGGGGAAGTAATCAGTAATTAATTACTGATTACTTTTTTCAAGTAACTTGACCAACACTGCTGGGAAGTAACGAGGGGAATGAGACACAGAAGGAGGGCACAGCTGGGAGAAATCAGGACTGACGAGACAAGGAAAGCAGGACGCATTCACATAAGACACGGACCTTCAAAGTAAAACAGGAAGTATGACATAGAGACGCGAACTTGACACGGCGGAGACAGCAACTAAGAAACACAGAGACAAACCATAAGGTAGAGGACTCTAAGAACCGAAAGACACAGAGGGAAACTCAAACATGCAGACACAGAATTACACAGAACAGAGGGTACACAGAGAAACATGAAGGGCAAGGGATCGAAACTAGAAACCATAGAATAACTCACAGAAGTACAATAATACAAAAATCACAAAGAACTAAACATGCTGGGTCAGGGGACCCAGGACCCTGACAAGCTCAGCACATTAAATCACATGGTTAGACTCAAGAAAAAAACAAAAATATATTCAAGACATTCATTCAAGACATAGAACAAGGTGAAAGTAAAACATTTTGCAACTAAAATCATTTCTTAAAAATCAGACAGCAACAGTGTCGACTGCAGTTGAGGAATTCCCATAGAACTCTAACCTGCACAATGGAAAATCAAGACTGCAGGTCCTGAACAATCATCATTTTGTGAGGACTTTTGAATAGGCTGGGTGTTTATAGTGAGCTCTTGGTAATTGTGGTAAAGCCACATAAAATATATTTTGATGTATGAATGATATTCATCCACATATCACTTAATAATTGTAGGCAAGTGTGTTTTTCTTCCTTTTTGTCATTTCTTGTTCTGGACAGAAATTATAGAGACAAGTTCAGCGTGCGCACACACAGTTCAGGAAATTCATTTTAGATGAGTGTAATGTCATGTTTCGTTGTTAAACACTGACTTGTTGAAAGTCAAGTCAAGTCATGATTGCAGACCAAAACAAAAATCCCAAGGCAGGGTTACTGACCTGGTAGCCTGGCTGCCCCTGTGTGGCTCTGGGGCGGGCATAGGGTTCTGGGGGTGCTTCGTCTCTGGGCTGGGGCCCTGGCTGGGCCTTGGGGGCTTGGGTCCTGGTTGGTGTGTCGCCGGGATTGTGGGCGGGTGGGTGTATGGGGGCTCATCCCTGGCGCGGGGTGCCGCCGGTGCATCGAGCCACCTGAGGGGCTCTTCATCCGGTGGGGGAGGCTGTTACATCTTTGCAGGAGGTCTCCTCTCTCCAGGAACTCACTCTGCAGGTGGGGGAGAGATATAGGAAAAGTGGAGGAAGAACTCAGCCTGGGCGTCTATTGTCATGTGTAGTCTGGGAGATGAGTGGATGATGGGGTGGGTGCAGTTTTCTCTGTGGTGGGGTCGGGTGGGCTGCCCCGGGCTTTGTGGGGCTGGGTGGCAAACCCCAGTTACACAAACACCTGAGAGCTGGAGAGACAGCAAGAGGGCATAGCAAAAACAGAAGGGGGGGGGGGGGGGGCTCTGTGGAGCAATAAGTGCTGGAAAGTTTCATGTTATTTATATCTTTAGTTAAGTAACAGTTTGTTTAGGCTCAGGTAATGTTTTTTTAATAGACTTTTAAAAAATTGAAATAATCAATTCAGCTTTTTTTCAGTTGCAGTACAATCTGCCACGATCTCACTCTGTCCCTTGCATCCTCTTCTGCCACACCAATCCTCTTTGTGTCCTTCTTCACTGTAGCCAAGCTTCATATCTTTATCCAGCATATCTTCAATACCTCCTCTTAGTATGTCATCACTTTGTCTCCAAGCTGCTCAACCTGATCTGTCTCTCTGATATAGTCATTTCTAATCCTGTCCCTCCTGGTGACTCCCAATAAAAATCCTACAATTTTCAGCTCCACCACCCTGAGCTCGACTTCCTGCCTTTTTGTTAGTGTCACTGTTTCTTGCTCTTGCTAGTGTCACACTCTTGCTTCTGTCCTTCTGTCACAAATCAAAAAATATATAACAAATACCTTAAATAAGCAGACACTAAAAGGGTTAAATATGTTCTGATTTTCTATGCAGGCTTTTTGTTTATTGTGGCTTAAAAATGTGTCTTTTGACAGTAAAATTTACAGACCCCTGTGCTATAACCCCCCCCCCCCCCCCGCCAGTGGTTCAGGTTCAGGTTACTTTATGTGTACCTGTGGGTTTAGCCTGCAGATGGTGAGTCATCCATCCACATTCTCCAAAACAGACAGACAAAAGATAACCATAATACAGCATAATGAAGAAAAATAATAATAATAAAAAATGCCCAGCATGGTTTTATGTTGTTGCTTCACAGCATGTTCTCTCTTTGCTCCCGTGGGTTTTCTCTGGTTGCTCCAGTTTCCTCCCGCACGCAAAAAATATGATTGTTAGATTAATTGGTGCTTTTAAATTGGCCATAGTTGGAGATGTATGAGTGTGTGGTTGTTTGTCTCTCTGTTTTAAAACTGCGATGGATTTGTGACCTATCTGGGGTGTACTCTATCTTGGCCAATGGTGAAGGATCGCTGGCAAATACATTTTAATCATTGTATCATTGTGATATTAATAAATGAAATTAAGACATCACAAAAGACTGCTGGAAAATAGTATTTAATTTTATTCACACATACTATGCATTTACAATGCACCACACCAGCAAACTGCCAGTGTGTATAGTTATTTGTATATTATCAGTAAAGTCGTGTGAAATAACACGTTTCAATTTCTTATTCAGTTGGAATTGAGAGTTTGGAGTCTATGTCAGGAATGCACCTACCAAGCTTATTATTACTGCAGCCATAACTTATGAGATGAGGTGCAAAGGTTGGAAAAGACTTGTTGGGTGCATCCAAACTGATCGACACAACATGTGTATGTGTGTTTCCATCATGTAAAAATCTGCCTTAATGTGTCCCCAAAATAATTCCACCCCATTCAGGGCATTTTGTGATGAGCCACCTGGTCTCAGCGCCACATCAGTCAGGTGGAATAATTTTCTTGTTAACCAGCTCCAATAAGCCACCTGAACACTACAGACGCAAGATGGAAATTGGAGTATAATGTGCTAAAATAGATTTAGATTTGGAATAAAACCTGACATCCTAGCAGCTCCAAACCAAAACTCTGCCGTCACAGACGTTTCATTTTCATAAAGCACAGTGGCGTGCTCTCAAATTCCAATTATTTCTGGAGTTCAGCTGTCAGATCAGCTTTCTTGGAACAAATCGCAAATAAGTAAAATAAGAGTAAGACGCTGAAATGTTTAATGTGAGTCTAGCACTTTTTTTTTTTTTTTTTTTTAGATAAACAGGGATGGAATAAATTGGTAAACTAACAGTGAGATGGAGTCCATTACAAGTGGTGTTTTTCTAGTAGTGATCTCTACTTTGCCCCAGCAGAGTAAAGAAGTGAAGACACACTTTTTAATCATGTTACCACTTCATCTGGTCTAATGTTGGAGGCGGTATGTGTTAGTGTTGCACCAAACGTCTGAGAGTACAGGTGAAAATTAGTTTTCAGACTCTGTGGGAGTTAATTTAACTCGTCAGTCCCCGCCGAGCAAAGTAAAAGATCAAATCAAGCCCTTAAATTACAAAGGATGCAACGGCGTGTATCTGTTATTTAATGTCTTGTGGAAGTCACACAAGTTCACATGATATATCGGGTTGAGTGTGGAAGCCTGTGGAAAGCTGATTTAAATGCATTTAGTAACTCATTAAAAGTTGCTACAGTTTTTTTATACTTTTAAAAAAAAATTCATAATGGATTTTGTGTATACTTGGTACATAATATATAGTATTTAAAGGCACTGACAGGTACTTCAGCCCACCACACAGTTAGTTCCTGATGTCACTTGTTTGCCTCACTTGAGATCCATGCAGGATTCTTGATTTTTGGTTTCACATAATCCCAAGAACAGCAAACAGCACCAACATAAACCTAAACCCCAGACTTCAAATAGTCCCTTGATGAATTTATGGGTGGTATTACAGACACTGTGTCTATGTTTTTCTACAGTCTGTACGTGCTTTTAACATCCTGATTGCATCAGCTGTCTGAGCCTGTACAGAATTAGAGTGCCGTGTTAATATCTCACCAGCTTTGGCTGGCAGTACAAAGGCAGTCACAGTAAAACATCTCCCTCGTATGTGAGACTCTGCCAGATAAGCAAGGGTTGATCTTTTTGCATGAAACCAAGCATTCTACTAATTTGAGTTGCTGCACTGGAACAGAGTTCAAAGCAGAGCTGCGATTTGCGGCTGCTTTCTCATGAGAGAGGAGGCCAGCTCTGTTGGCAGTAAGACGAGCCGCTGATTGTTCCACTCTCCATGGGCCTCTCAGATGAAGATGGAGAGTATTGCAGGACAACAATCATGTGAAAGTACACAAATTTTACTGAGCCGAGCATTGTAAGACAGACCACACAAATAGCAACACTCACAGATAGGCAGTAGGGAGAGAAGAGAGAAAATTTGTCGCTCCAGAACTGGTGTTATGAATGTTGTGAAATTATTATTGAATCCATCTGTTGCAATTTCATCTAAATTCTACATCTGCAGCTCCATATCATTGGACTGCATATCACTTGAGCTTTTGGTGAAATAAAACACAATAATTTAATACTTAAAAAAAAACCCCCAGAGATGTTCACAAGTGAATATGACTTTGAAATTATAGGCTCAGTCATACCAGGTAGTGATACAGCAAACTCATCTGGGCTTTGTTGCAGAGGCTTACAGAATATATTATGTTTTTACAAAATGACTATTTTCAGAGATATTTTATAAGCTACTGCAGTTTTGAAGCTAATGGCTAATGCACAAAAAGGACAAAAATATTCTTAAGTTTGTTTCTTTCTTTCTTTCCCTTTATCACTTGTTATCCTGGAGTTCCCTCAGCTTATTCTTTAGCTTTAAGGGAGGGGTATTAAACATATTGCATTTGATGTCAGTATTAACATACTGAAGTGTATGGAAAGTAGTTCAATGAACGATAAAGAGGTTAAATGCTACTTTTTGTTTAGGTTTTAATTTCCTGGGATGTGGATGTTATGAGCAGTGTTGGTCAAATTACTTGAAAAACGTAATCAGTAACTAATTACTGATTACTTCCCCCCAAAAGTAATCCCGTTACTTTACTGATTACTTATTTTCAAAAGTAGTTAATTACTTATTACTTAGTTACTTTTTAAAAACACGATTTACAACCTGAATAGGTGATAAAGTGATAGATCTTTCAGCCCAATTCTACTTTTTCTGCATAATCCATCATACAAAATGCAATCAAATGAAAAAGTCTCTTTTTAAAACTTGTTTTATTAGTTTTAATTTTTTAACTTTATGCATGAAGCAAAAATTTAATTACATGCAACATTCACTGACTGGAAGAAATTTGTTTAACATTTTAACCTATTTTCTGCACATTCCAGCACATAAAATAAAATATTTTTTTGTGTTTACACTCAGTCTTTCAAATAGATGGAAGTGAAACTCAGCAGAAAATTAATAAAATCAAAGACTAGCGGTCCTGTTGCTCTATTTTCACCTGTAAAGCAGGAGTGGGGTAGGCGGAGGTTTGCCCTGGTGCAGGTGTGCCGCAGCTTTACTCGTTACTTGAAAAAAGTAATCGGATTACGCGTTACTGCCCATCTTTGGTTATGAGACATACTTTAACATTGTACTTGCTCTTCTGAAAACATCTCAGGAAGCCCATCGGACCGTAAATGTAAATAGATGGTTCATTGAATATGAACATTTTTTCATATAAAGGGAAAAGTGTAGTTTTCATTTTTCATGTTTCCATGCAGTGTAGCATGAGCACTAATGACTTTGAGATGTCTGCTTTAAGGTTATTGTGCACAAATCGGTGGTTTGGCAGTTAGCTGATACTGTTACTGATACTATCATCCTGGTTTCACACATTCAAATGTCAATGCAAGTGTAATTGTAAAGTTGAAATGTGGTGGTGACGACAGCACAAGCTTTGTGGAAATGTTGTAGATTTTACAGCTATTCATCTGATTGTGTCCAAATTATTTTCCTTTACCTGACTAAGCAGTTTTGTTGTCTAAACCAAACCAAACCACAAACAAAAATGAAAACTACTTGTCTGACTACTACAGAGAGGAAACCTCAGCACCAGTGAATTTCTTTGTCCAGGACTCTTTGCAGTCCTGTGAAAAATTAAATAAACCCCATGATTTAAGAGCCAAGTAGAAGTAGATTTAAGTAATCGTTTTCTTTATAATGATCTCACAGCACTATGGAGGAATTTTGCTAGAACTGCTTTATTTGCATAGATCTCTCAAGAGGCACAGGAATTCATTTGGGTGAGATCTGGATTTTGACTGGACCATTGATTCTTTTTCTATCCATTTTCTTGTGGATTTGCTTTTTTGTTGATGGTGATTGTCCTGTTGCATGACCAAGTTTCAGCTAGGCTTTAGCTGTTTTACAGATGACCTCCCATTTGACTCTAGAATACGGAGGAGTTCAAAGTTTACTCAGTAACTGCAAGGTGTCCGGGTTCTGTGGTTGCAAAGCAAACCCAAACCCTTCCACCACCGTGTTTGACAGCTGGTATTTGGTGTTTGTGCTGATATGCTGTGTTTGGTTTTCACCAAACATGCCACAATGTCAGACATCGCCACTTAGATCTCATCAGTCCAAAGAACATTGATCTAGAAGTCTTGTGGTTTGTTCATGTGCTACTTTGTAAACCTAAACTGTGCTATCTCCTTCTAGAGGTCTTTCTCTTGGCAGCCCTTCAAAACAAGATATACTTGTTTGATCTGTTTCAAATTGTACTGTCATGAACTTTTTGGAGATGTTGGGTTTTTCTCAGTTTCTCTGAGCATTGCACCATTTGACCTTTGGATAAATTTGCTGGGACGTCTGCACAATATCGTACAATTGTGTTAACACCACACCAGCAAACTGCCAAAACCTCTGTTTTTATAGATATGATATTAATTAATCAGTCCTGTGAAAACAGTCTCCTTGTTTTCATGTGACTGTGTGAATTTATTCAATAATAAATAAATACAAAACAGTTGTGCTTGTTGTGTCCCACTACATGGAACCAATGGGAAAACAGCATGCATTTCCAAAAAAACAAGAAATAACTGAACTTTGACATGGTGTGTATATTTCCATCAACACAACTCAATTCAAGACAAATAATAAAATTTTGAATTTTCTGCATTTTCAAACACATGAATGGATACTGGTAGACTGATTTTGTTTGTGTGGGTTGGTTGAGTTTGAGTGAATCCAGTTAAAACTCAGTAGATTCCACCTGTGACTGCCAAGTCATAGCTATGGGATTTTGTGTCCTTGAACTGAAATGAACCAGACTGTATATCTGGGTGTTCATATTATGCAAATATGGCTAACTCCTGATTTTGTTGTCCTGTTTTTCCAGAATGCAGGAGAGGGACCTACAGAGCATGTACGGAAGGGCGCTGCTGCTGACCGTCTGTATGGTGTCTCTCTGGGGACAGCTGACCAGTGCATCGTCACATAGAAGCCACATAGGTACACTGCATGTCCTTCCATTCATTAGTTTCCCATTGACCAGTGGCTGAACAGAGTGCTATCTTTCATAAATCATTGTTCATTCATACTATACAGAAACTCAGAAACACACACACAGCAGGATGTTCTGGGCAGGACGCCCAGAACAAATACAGTCTGTTACTATGTCTGATCAACCTCTGTAGTGAAGAAACTCAGGAAAGCATATAGTCACTGTATTATCCCATTAAAAGCCAGCAAAATCTTGTGAAATGATTTTTTTTGAAAATAATGAGCTTGTTTGACTTCAAGATGGGCAGAAAAGCAAAAACCAGGAGCAGCAGACTGTGACAAACACACCAGCAGAATACAGATTTAAAGGCAATTCATGCTCAGTCAGAACAAAAACAAACACATGCTATCACTGTGCTCACATTGTCCTTGAAATGTCTAGTTAAGTAGATTGTAATGATTATTGAGAGAAGCCAATAAATTTCCCTGCTTACACTTCTTTGTAATTTACTTCCCAGGGATTTATACCAGTACCTGTTAGGAATTATGCATGCATATTGTGTTATTAATTTTTTATTCTGAGCTGTAAATCATCACTTTAAGTTTCTATTTTACTTGCTATGATGGCCTAACATTTCCCCCCAAAAATGTAACACCTGATGTGTTTTCTGTTGTGGAAGGATTACAGTTGAGTGCTTTCACTGGATCCATTCTGACCAAATTGGTACCACAGTCACAGCATGTCACACCCAATTCCTTATAGCTCAGCCACATGTTATGGTCACATTTCACCTCAATGACTTTTTACAAAGAAATTGATATGATTTGTTCAACTTTCTTGGCTTCTAAACAGCAAGGCAAAGATGTACTTTAAGGTTGTGTTTTGTGCACATTAAAATTCAACAGTTTAGCAGTCTTGTAAGTCAAGCATCAAATGGAAAAAAGTAATACCAGTACACTAAGTGCATGCATGCGTCTCAGTGTGTGTGTATGTGTTTGAAGCAGAGGACAAGACCTTTCAAAGCGATTTTCCTTAATGGAGAGATGGCCTGATCCCTGGGCGTAACGGTAGAAACTGTGACTACACATTGAGATAATGAGCCTTATTCCACTGGAGGACAAACAGCACACAGTGGCTAGAGGGAAACAGCTCCATGTTAGCTGAAAACATATAACCAGCAAAAGACTTTGATAGAGCCGAAACAGGATAGACTACACAAGGAGACTGCACATATTATATGTCACCAATGCATTGCACTACATACCTTGTCTGTGTATGTTCAAATCAAATCAAAAACAGAGGCTGAAAAAGTTTCGACAGCAAATATAACTGTATGTCAACCTGTTTTTTGACTTTACTATTGCTAGATTAATAATTTGATTCATCATTCACTTCTAGGTGCACAGCTATTGAATATCTTCTTGTTAACTTAAGGTATACGTTTTAGTAAAATGTAATCATTCAACTTTTTAAATCAGTATGGAGAGCTCCACCACATCTAACTTTGTGTTCCTGTGTCCTAAACCAGCATTATTCACATTTACTTATTTCACTATAACAGATTCAGTGTTCTATAAAACACATTTCCATTACACAACCAGTGATATTGTATTGCGTCTTAAATCATTTTTACTTTATATTTTAAGTGCATTGTATGTAACTGCACCAACATCAACCGAACAATCAAACATAATAAAATAAAACAACTAAACATAATAAAAATATAATTTTTCCACTGTGAACACACAACATTCAAAACAAATACAATGTGAAATGTCTACATGATGTGCAAGAGTGGAAAGCAGTCTCACCAGCTTTTCCTTAAGAAATATGAAATAAAATATGGAACATTCCAAAAATATGGAACATAAAAGATAAAATACAATATATGGACAAACGCTCCATACCTTTCCATACTCTTCTGTGTGCTTTGGCGTTTCACATTTTTCATTGTTTGAACAAAGACCCCCGGTACTCATAAAGAATTATTTACACATTGTGATGTACGATAATGTGCTTTTAGCTCTGTGACAGCAGTGCGGGACAGGGCTTTTCCTGGTTAATCATGACCATGCACAAAGTCCCATAAAGGAATGGTGCTCTGACTTTGACTGGTCTGCACAGGCTGAGCTTACCTCACCCAACATCTTTCAGATAAATTGAAACCACAAGCCACACATAATAACGTAATTACATAGTGTATATAACCCAATCACTTCTCATTTCATGATTTTTCCTAAAATGGATTTATTTGCCATATAGTTAATTTTGAGGTGTATGGGGAAACTACATCAGTCATTTTCTCTGTTATAATATGAGTCAGAACTAATGATATGTGACTGATGAATTCAATATGTAGGAAGGTATAGTGAGATAAAATAACAAATTATTATTTGTTGGGGAACCATAGATGAACTGAACAGAGAGTCCAGAGTGTGGAGAACTTACCCGAGCAAGCAAAGGGTGAAAGCTGGAGCACAGCAGCAGAATTGGATGTGTTTTAGGTGATCTGTAATGATAATAATTATCTAAATCATTTCAATCCTATTACTGAATCCTAACAGCTGACTTTGTCAAATATTTATTATAATTAGAAAAACTAGGTGACACTTAACACTGTAATTCCTTCAGGAAATTACTTCTTTGCCTTTGCTGGGGTCAAAATGTCCACATACTTTGGCCATGTTTCATATTGTTTCTGTTTTGGAGTGAGCATCAGGACAGCTTACCTTTTCGCCAACTCGTGTAATAAACTAATCATTCCGATCAATATGTTCTGTATATATCTCTGTAGACTGACAGTAGAACACCAAATCCGACTAGTTTGAGCGCAAACATGCTGGATAAACCATTAAATCATCAGGCTTACATTGAACGCTCATTGTTTTTGCATTTGCCCCACTCATGTGGTTTGTGTGCTTATTCCTGTGATTTATTAAGAGAGAGAGAGGGCCAATGAAAGTAGTCTGGCCCTGTTCTGCCCGGGCTGCGCTGACACTTCTGTAATCACGTAGCCTGTCCCTGAGCTACAGAGGTCAAGCCAAGGTGCGCCCAATGAACAAACATCTTTAGCCCTTCTGTTTACTGAAGTGGGGGCTTTGCCAAAGCAATTGAACCTTTCACCATTGCCTGACTGGAGCATGCTGAGCTTACAGCGTGCACACATAACCCCTGTAATAAGACCACTGCATCCCCCAAAGCACTATCTACATTCATTAGCCGGTCATGAAAGAGTGGAGAGGGAGATGAAGGGCGAGAGAGGGCGCAAGAAGAAGAAGAGTGGTCCAGCAAGAGAGAGAGAGAGAACCAGCGTGATAACAACTACCTTTCGGCTTTACAATTTGTTTTGGTCCCATCGATAGGATTTAGACTGATGTTGTGGCCTGGTCAAATGGGAAGCTCATTACTCAGCTATTTAGATGCTTGAACACTTTTTTTTAACAGCAGCTCAATCTGTCTCATTTAAAAAGCAGGAATGAGGCTCTTTGTGGATTGTTGGTCAGTGTCTGTGAGGGGAAATGTAGGAGAGAGGAAAACAGGCGTGAAAAACACATTTCCCACTGAGGCTGTGCGATGCAACATGGCAGCAGCTCCCACTCGTTGAGAGAGGGAAAAGAAAACGCTCTAAGCAGTGCTGTTTACAGGTCGTAAACTTTGCTAGATTTTAAAATATCAAGCATTAAGCCACATGGCTCATGGATAACTACACAAATTGCAAAATGACTTCAGGGATCAGCTTTACACTCCGGTTCTATATTCACATGCACACAAGGGGCCATGCCGCCTTATTAATAAGATGAAACTGCACTGGCTCTCATTTGAATAGAGTAGAATATTTCCATATTTGCTTATGGTGGAGACTTTCTAAAAACTGCGTGATGCACTCTAATGGTTCGTTCTCGAGCTGATTTTTATGCTTTGGGGGATTATTTTTGTATTCTATGCAAATTGGTTTCAACTTTTTTCACTCTTTCCCAAATTAATGGCAGAATCCAACAAAAAAGTTTTTGTTCCCCACACTGTCCCCATCAGAATAATTTCTGGAAAAAAGATATATTAGGATGTGTCACATTAATACAAATTATGAATTAAAATATGCTTACTAGATAAATTAGACTTGTTTTCCTGTGCCAGCCTGGAGGGAAGGAAGACTATGAAAAAGAGCTTTTCATGCTTGATGGATCTTGATGAGAATCAGGCGGCAGCAGAGTGCTTTTTCTTAGTGTTTAAAGGCTTAGATCATTTTAGAAACTCAAAATAATATAATTTGTTACTATCCAGCTTTGAATAGCCTTGGGGTAGATTTAGTCATTGTGTTTTGAACAGTGATTTTTTTTTCTTCACAGTGGAAGAAATATTAAAATGAAATTGCTTGATTATTGAAAAAGTTGTTTTATCCTATGCATGTCTCTTTGGTTTATACTTAACTCATTTATGCTTCTCTCTGTATTCCCATTTCCACAGATCACCAAATAAGCAAAAAACACTGAAAGTGAAAATAAATATAAAGTTATCTTCCACTGTGGCTGCTAATGAAGCCTGCATGAAAAAGTGAATACAGTGTTGTAAAGATATTCATATTCAAATATTCTTGATGAGATGAGGATTAGTCTTCTTAACTGTTAAAATACCTCAAAATGGTAATATTCATGTTTATTATTAAACTTGTTCCCTTTGATATAAATACATTTTTGACAAGACCTTCCACGTAACTTCACTTAGCTAACTTTAGAGCAGCATAATGTTTCGCTGGTCTAAATTCTATTATTGTTCAATATCTTCAGCCCTAACAATGTGTTGATGCTATAGATTTATAAAAATATATAAAAAAAGCCATAAATAAACAGTATCCTACACACACACACACACACGCACACGCACACACACACACTTTATAATAAGAAGTGAAAACCTTACTCAAAGATGCACCCAGCCGCTTGAATGAAAAATGCTCACTGAATGCAAGTTTTCATTGCCTGTGTGGCCTGCTGCATGTATAAATGTGTTTCTGTTCAGCTAGCATACTTTAAATTTTGATGACATAGTGCAAAAATTGTAATTGCATTTTAAGTCCCAGGAGACTTTCTAAAAATGTCAAACAACCATGGATTAAAGATACAAATGAGTACAAATAAGAATAGCTATATTTTGGCTTAAAGGTTTTTTTAATGATTGCAAACTGACAGTGAGGCAAAACCCTTTTAAAACTTGGACTAGACAATAGATAAATAATGAAATAAAACATAATTTATTTTATTTTTTTTTAAAAAAACATAAAAGTGGTCTATTAAATGTGATTAGAACCAGTGATCAATCAAGATGCGAGAGAAATATTTATGATTTTGGGAAAAAAACCAGTTCATTAAATTAACAAATTGCTGCTAATGTAGTTAAGTTTTTTAGTTTTTTGTTGTTTTGTTTTTGAGCTCCCCAATCCCAGAGAGGGGATTTGATTCTCCCACTTAAAACGAAAGACAAATATCAGGTTGACTTAAACAGACTTTTTAGCTAAGACTGATGAATAGGCACATCAAAGTGCGGGTTTTCTTGGAGATTTCCAGAATGGGTCACACAAAGCAAAAATTGTTAAACCTGTGCCAGTGTTAACTAGCACTGGCAAGTTAAAATATCATACAGCAGCACTGCTTGACGCCAGCATTAGTCCTGCCCTTTTGCCAATTGGCTAATCTTTAGTGCTGCAGAATGCATTGGACTAATTGCTGTTTAATCCCGAGACTGCAATATCTTGTCATAATATCAGTGGATTTTAAATAGAGGTCTCCTTGGGATTGATTTGAGTCCACCAAAAGGATCAAGTGGATTTTTCTGCGTCATAATCTTTTTTTCGTTATGAGACTTCATCATATGTATCTATTCCAATTTCCTGACTTGTATAAAGACCTGTAATGCAGTAAATTTACTGTATCTGGGTCTCTGTTGGTGTGTGGTAGTATTCATTAGCCTTCTGCACAGTCCACATAGCAGGTCAGTGTGGAACCCTTGCCCAGAGATAGCATGACATTATACGAAGCGGCTGAGGAACAGGTCATCCCCACCCTGGGGATGTGCGGGGATGCGGCAGTGGAGCATTTGTCCTGACATTTGGAGAGCAGGTGGACAACACAATGGTGGGGAGGTAGTAAGCAGAGGGAGATTGAGATGGAGATGTGGGGCTGTTTGAGATGCACTGTGGGGATGACGGGGGTCAGCTCGCCCCATCTCCCAGTGGCAGGTCCTGAGATTAGAAAACCATCAAACGTCCTCTGCTATACACATCTGAATGGCAGCTATAGATGAGCCGTGAGTGGCTGTGTGTGGCCTTGGTTCTATCCTCTGTGTTTGTGGTTGTGTAGCTGACAGAGGGGAACAAGGGGACACTGTATGTGCTGAGAGAATATCAATAGTTTTATTCACATACACAGAGGAATCAAAGTTCAAGCATGATAGTTGGGAATTGTAGCATTGTTGCATTAGTACAGGACATAGTGTTAAAGGACAATTTTTGTTTTTGCTTATGTGATTATCCTTATTGTCTGTTCTAAAAATATAAATGACTGTTATACTATAAAATAAAACATTTTCCCCCAAATTCTGTTACATTCATCACATCACATTTAGTGCTCTCTCAGATGGGTGCCAAAATAAGTCTAGACTGTAACCATCAATTCTATGCGTGAAAAGGCCTGCAAATTTAGATAACCTACAATGTGAAAAGAGCACCAAGTGTGTTAGATGTCCAAATATCTATTTTATAATACGTTACATAATTGTGAGCGTATTAAAAATACAGTTATGGTCAGAAGTTTACATACCCATGATAGCCCATTAAGAGTGTAATTATGGGCTTTTAATGATTTCTTTGAATTGTCTTTCCAAGTTGGGATAATTGTATAGCATACATCTTTATTGACTTTAAAAAACAAAAATTTATTTCAGATTTTCTCTAATCCACAAGATCAAGAGGGTCAAATGAATACAAATACTTAAAAACTGTACATTGTCATTTAACTTAATAAGATCTTCGCTAGCATAAAATGGTTTTGTTTTACAGCATTGATTAGATTGACCAATACTCAGAACAGTGGGAAAGTCCAAGGAACTATGTACTGGAAACTGCTGGAACACCAACGTCGCTGTTGACAATAAAGCATATTTTTTTTATTGTCATAGACAGAGACGGCACTGACAATGAAAGAAGCCCCTGCTCCAAAATCGACACCTTTAAGCTCAACTGAAAGTCCACATGGACATTCAACATGACAGTGTCCTCCTGTATTTTAACCTATTTTCAACCCATAACCAGTTTAACAATAGAACCACCAGTAGGGGTATAAATGACCCCCTTGGCGGTTCTAAAGTTAAAATGAACCCCAAATGGCCAAATATCCAGCCAGAATTATGCCAGAAGCTTGTTGATAGTTACCAAAAGTTTCTGGTCAAGGTGCAACTTGCTGAAGAACATAGGGAAATTCAAACTTGTTCACCCAATAAGATATATATATGTATGTAGGTAGGTAGGTAGATAGATATGCACTCACCCCCATTTTTTACCTCAACACAGGTTTGTTTTGGTTCCCTCCCTTATTTGTTTGCAGTCTCAACAGACCAGTTAGATGGGTTCATGAGTATGACTCCATGGGGAAAAGATTGTCTCTGCAGAGAAAACAATAGCTGTGGTGGTTCTGTGGCTGCCCATATAAATGTGGGAAAGACATGGCAATGCTAGAAATGTATTTAGGTTTGGCATCCTGACAATTTAACAGTTTACCAATAACGTTTAACACTTTCTGGTAGGTACTATCAATGATATTACAGAATATTGTGACAGTGTGTATGCAGATTATTACACTAATGTGTAATCTTGTTTGTCTGTTAATTCAGCAGACAAATGCTTGGTATGGCGTTATTTGTCAGTAATGGCTGGGGAAATGTGGATAAACTGTTGGCTTGTTCACAACCTCTGTAATTGTCTCACTGAGCTGTTACAACATTCCATGGTCCCAACAATTAACTTGACGGAGAGCCAAAACAAAACAAATATAAAGCACAATAATGCAACAAAACAACAAAAAAAGTGTCCAAAGCTACAAAAATGAATAAGCTATACTAAAACAGATTCATAATTATTGTCTATACTTTTACAACATTAGGGTCAATCCACATGTAGTCAAAAGTTTCTGGAAAACAGTGTGTTCTCAAGGCAACACTGACTGGCATAATAGCTTAGAGTTAAATTTGTCCCAGTGTTTTATTGCAGCAGAAAGGACACATACTGTGCCAAAATCAGATCCGCCAGAAGTCTTCCATCTCCATTCCCTCTCTAATTACAGCTCAAATGTAAACCCATTATCCCTCGCCACATTATGAGTTACCTCTAGCTATTCTGAAACTCAAAGAAATGAGGATTTTTGGATTTTGATAGAAATCGAAGGAGAGCCTGGTGATAACAATTTGAGCTGATGAATGCAATTAGCGAAGAAGTGCTAACAGCATGGTAGTAATTGGGTCTTACAAACTAAAAGCCTGCCCTTACCCAGCAATTAAAGCAACCCCCTTTAAAGTTAGTCAATTGTATTGCTGTTAATGGCCTATGCTTGGCTAAAGCTTAGCGTTAGGAGGCACAGACCCCTTTCATATTGGCAACAGCGCAGGTCCTTATCACAAGGTTTCTGTGCCGTGTTGGAATCTTAATGCGTCGAAGAATTTTTGAAGTGATTAATTTGTTTGTGATGGTGATTCTTTGCTCCACAGACTGTGTTTTATGAGAGGTTTGATGCATACTGCTACATAACATTAACTCTGAAATTAGTTACTTACAGTTTATATTTCATAAAGAAGAATAGTCCCATTGTTAAGCTTTTAACATATTGTAGTTAATGTGTGGGTAGTGTTGCTAAAATTAAATGAAAGAAAGGGAAGCATCATGCTCATAACTCTGATGGTTATTTTTTAATTTGCAATTACGCAGCTTAATGTTTTAGCCCATATTGAATCCTTCAGTTTTTATACATTGTAAAAACTGGCATAATTAGTACAACATACCACACGTATAGGGGATGGGAATTAATGAGTTCACAGGGTGTTCTGGAGGTAAACCTGTGAAATATCAGGGTGAAGGTTACATAATAATTTGGTGCAGAGGTCAGACTTCACCCAGCTGCATCATGAATTCTTTTTGATGTTCAGACAGTTATGTTTTTTCCACTTGTGGAAAAAAAAAACCCTCTTCATCCTCCCAGTTTTTGTCAGTGAAGTAATAGCAGCACGTATACCAGAGTAAATCGCAGATTATTCACTAGTTCTCTGATATGTGTTTTCAAAGGAAATTGAAAGACCAGTTATATGAGATGACGGCTCATATACACCAATCAGCCACATATAATCTGTTGCAAACCAGGTTCAGCAGGTTCTGGTACAGAACAGTTCACTATGTTCAGGGACAGCATCCTTATAAACCCGATGACCAATCCAAAATCGACAGTAATAAGACGGATCTGTATCTCGGGTCAAAATGCTAGACATGAAAAGCAGGATAAATGCAATTCTGACCAGCATTAGCATGAGTATTTTAAAGGAGCAACTCTAGGCTATGAGATTATAACATATTAATACTTACTCTGAGTTATGTTTTTTCAGAGTGGCTCATTCTGTAGAGTGTATCATAGCAGTTTGCTAGTTTCAGAGGAGCAGACAGGAAAGCCTCGTCATGAAGGAAACTGAAGCAGACAGGTGCAGCCGTACTGAAAGCAGGCTGAGATGTGTCAGTGCAGAACCAATCAGACAGAGGCAGGAGAGAAAGGAAACTGAAAAACACAGTACAGACTTTCCGTTTGTTGACATTTTGAGAAAAGAATTTTAAATTCAAATGATGTACTTGCATAGAGCGGCATGACGTGCACACCTATGACAGTGCATCTTAAAGCTGTGTATCAAAAGCTAACACATATAACATTTCTGTAGTCTGAGTAGATAGCCTAGCAGTTTGGGGGGTTTTGCAAATTCAGTTTTAACCACATCTATCTTATCAAACACGTTTGATATTTACAACTGCACCATTTCTTTCGTGTGCTGTGATTACAGACTTCAAAGAAAATGTCCCACCATCGAGTCTGTAGTGAACTCAAGCCAAAGAATCATGAATGAATGTCTGCAAAACAAAACATACATAAATCTTTTTGGTATGGTCCTAGTTAGAGGTTATATAAAGAGAAATATTTGTTGATTAATTAAGAATCTCTCCTTAGAAAGCTCTAGGTGTGAACACTAGAATTCATAAAAGTTTAAGACAAATTGCACGGAAGCGTAGAGCTGCCACCCAGGCAAAAGAAAAATAACAAGTGTATCACGTTATAACGTGAAAAGTTTATTGTTCTAACAAGATACTTTTTCTGTTTGTACAATATACTATCATGTTTGTACAAACAGAAAAAGTATCTTGTTAGAACAATAAACTTTTCACGTTATAACGTGATACACTTGTTATTTTTCTTTTGCCTGGGTGGCAGCTCTACACTTCCGTACAATTGCCTGTAGTCAAGTCAGGTCAGTAATATTAAAGAGCAAGTCAGAGTCAGAAGTAGCAGTCAGCAATCAGCGCCCCTTTGCTACAACCTGTTTCCAAATATGAGGGATGTCTCTTTCTAAATTGTCATGTGGTATTATTTGAAGATGTCTGACAAGATGTTGGGAAAGTTTATTATCCTTTCTAAGAGCTAATTCCTTTTACTTAATGTTACAGATTTTCAGCTCCCAGTCATAAATTTAACACATTTCCCTTAAAAACAGTCCCAAGAAACCTCTTTTCCAAGCAGTTTGATAATATAAATCGTAACAAACACTTTATGAAACTCATCATCCATTCAGCTTGGGGTAGTTTCCTCTTTTCTTTTAAAGCAGTGCTATGCTAGGTCTGGTGGTTATTCACTAGAGGCTGGATACTGACTGAATAAAGTGAAATATAAGCTTCTGAAATGTAGTCTATCAATTGCTTGCCTCCATCTTCCGGCTGCGCTCCATGACTTTTCGCCTTCTGGCTCACATTTCCTCAGGAATGAAGTGCAGTGCTGAGTGTCCACATCGGACCATAAAAACAGCAACCGAGGCTGAGCATCAAGTTTATGTGAATGGACTGGAGCATAAAAAGTAATGGGTGGGACCATTGGAGTTCTTCTGAAATGGCTTTTTTAAAAGGTTTGTCGACATATTTTTCAGCAAGATGGTCTATTAAAAAGAGGAACATTTATATTGAGCTGTCAGTGGGTGGACGGGTCAGATGCTCCTTTAATAGTGTCCTCAGGCGGCCCGCAATTCAACAGGGGATCAGTGCCGGTGGCTGCCTCACCACTAACGAGATAATATTGTTTTCTAGGACAAGGTTTGATTTAGAGCAACTGGTTAAATATACCTCTCAGTTAGCAGCATTGTTAATGTAATTACATGACAGTTTGATTTAGAGCAGAATAATCTCTGATCCTCAGCTATGAATAACTGGAAACAAACCATTAGTCTTATTTTCAGACTGAGCTTGTTGCTCCACTTTTACCACAGGCTCCTATGTCTAATGAAGATGGATCTTTCTGCAGTAGAAATGATTGTGGTTCAGCCATTGTTATAGAAATGTACGATTTAACTGAGGTTACTCATCTCCTTTTTCCCCTCTGAACCAATCCTGTTTCATGATACTGCACCTGTCACTCAGCTCTGAAAGGCATCAGTGGAATCTGCTCAACATGAAAAACATGGGAATCCAGTTGGAAAGCAGAGATGGCAACCATTTAGAGCAGACATGACATCTACTTGACAGATAACTACCATGTGTGCATGTCAGATGAGAGACCACAGATAGTAAAGGATCCCTGGCTTCTCTCTCGTCTGCCTCTGTGGAGTCCAAGAGATGTTTTTCGTGGACAGCCACTAATAATGCTTCTAGAAAAATCCAGGAATATTTATAATGTAATTATTGTAATGTTAAACATCATTGCTTTATAGGCATGAGATCGGGGATATAAACATTCTCCATTCAGATACATCCAAGAGTTTTGCTCTTCTTTGAGTGTGGAAGCTCAGATGAAGACATAAAACACAACATTTTCTATGGATTTATTTTGATGTAAGAAATTAAATTCTGCCAAGAAGATCAGGTTTTCACAAGTACACTTATCTACTTTTGGCTTCACAGCTTCAAAGTGATCTAAACTCCATGGATATCTACTTTAGTAGAAAATGATGTTCCCAGTGACTGCAGTTTGTGCTTTCAGAAAAATATCCAGACTTTAAAACAGAAGATTCAAAAGTACAAGTTGGAGTTTTCATTTTAAAAATGAAAGTATTTAAGTATTAGACAGGAGTAATCAGAGAGGCCCCACTTCATTTATAGTAGTAGGATGAGGAAAGAATCTGGAAAGTGTTCTCTATAACAGCGGTTCATAACACACGAGAAAGGAACCCGGGAAACCGAGTTAATGATAAAAACAGTACCCCCCCCCCCCAATAAAAGCCAATAAAAACCATGAAAGCCATAAATTTCACACCAGAGCCTCAACTCTTGCAGCCCAGTATCAAACGACTCATGGAGCGGTACCAGTCCATGGACCGAGGGTTGTGATACTCAGTCAAGTTCAAGTAAAGATTTGATTTTAGATCAATTTTGAAGCATAAGAATAACGATAAGAAGAATGAAGAATGAGGTGGAAGCCACGTATTTCTTCCATATTTAATAAACCACCCAATCTTTCCCTGATTGTATGCGTTTATGCACAAAGTAAACTAAACATTAGCCGAAAATGTGTTTGGCTTTGCTCTGATGCGTTTGAACATCTATGTGTGCATGCCAAGCAATAGAAAAAAGATAAAAACTAAAAGGAGACACACTCATCAAAGCATTGTCACACAGAGATGCACAGGCATATACTCACTAAGTCAAAATAAAAGATACACACTCTTTTGGATGTGCCCTATGCTTTGTACACATTTTGACTGTTCAGTTCTTTATTTGCTAAGCACTACATATATTTGCAAATTCAGTGTGTAGATTTAAAAATAAAAATATTATACCGCGCATATAAAGTCACTCATCTTGCAAGAAAAACCTCATAGAATTTATTTCTGTGTTGTGATATCTCTGGTTTCTGTTCATTCTTAGTAGCACACAAAACAATTCAGTAGGTCGCCTCGACCTGAATGAGAACACAAAACGTATTTTAAGTTGAATCATAAATGTGACATCAGGTTATTTTGAAAGATTATTTTTCCCTTTTCAACGACCAAGACAGCATAAATACATTTAGCTGTTTCTGTTCATTAGACCAGAAATGTGCAAATCTTTCCTAAACCTCAAACAGTTTATTAGTCATTACAAATCTATTAGTCATATTACAAATCTCCGTCAGTCACTATAAAGCAAAGAGCATGAAAGCAAAAAAGCTTTTATGGTAATTAAACCTACATTTTGCAGTCAGAGCTATAACAAAATGCCAAATCCTAAAACACGTGAATTTAAAATTGTTTATGTTAAAATATTTTCTTAGGAAATAAAACCAAAAGTCCTAACTAAATGTTATGGAAGCAAATAGAGCTGACCAGAATGCACATAATTTAACTTTATTTTATAGGTTTCTAGATCTGAATGTGCAATAAAATAATCAGAGTGGCACACAGTGGTGTTATCCATAAATGCCAGACTGCTTTGATTGAAGTACCTGCAGTAGGTGACACAAGACAAAAAAGCTTTGTATTCGATCATGAACTCTTAAGATTAAAAAAGGAACATACATGTAGCATTATATTTTAAATGTAAGTGTGTGTCTGACTATCCCTTATTACATTTGCAGTAGCTATACAGAGAATAAGTTATGGTGTAAAGACAACACTTTCTTTGCAGAAGGCTTTGATGCCGTGTATAAGTCTGTTTCTGTCTCACTGCTGCTGCCACTGCTGTCCCTGGATTTAATAACTTCAGTAGCCTTTCACTTATAAGGCTGTATGATTCCTTGAGGGACTTCAATTGATCAGTCAGTGGTGGGCTCTTACACTGTGGCAGCTAGATGAATGGTACTGACATCGACTTCATCTAAACCACTAAAGCATACACTCTGGGAATGTGAGAGCCCACTCATCTGTTTCTATATTCTTTCTCTCTAACGATTGTCCTCAGTGAGTAGAAGATTAAATATAAAGGAAAATTCAGCTTTTTTTTAATGTTTTTTTTTTTACAACAAAACTGTGCTTGGAGAATAGCACAGATGAACAAGCAATACTAGCTTTTTTTTAGCGACTAGTCTCTGTGTTTCTCCCTTTTCATCTAATCTCAAAAGCACCATGTTGCAGATGATTATGATTAGCTTGGTTTTTGGTTTGATTTCTCTCACAAATGCTAAATATCAAACTGCAAGTGCTTTCCTTAAGACGAATGTGATCTTTTTTGATGTTCTTTTCATATTTCTTTTTATGTTGTCAAAATATTTGGTTCCTCAATGTGTTCTTTTAATAAAAGACTAATAGAAATTGTCCAGACGTCTATCTACAAAAAAATGAAAATCATTGCAGTCATCTCATACTCTAAAATGTGGCTGTTATTATAGCTCATTTAGTTTGTAATATCAGCTCACATTGGACCTTGCTGGATCTGCTATGCTGTGGAGTTTTTCACCACCTCAGTACAGAAAACCGCAAAAAAACAGCGACAAAGACCAAAATATCGCATCTTTGTATGGTGAACATGTTAGCAAACTTTAGCTTCTTAATACAGCTATATAACATAGACTAACATTCATTATCACATATTGTACGTCTCTGCCTATCTCTCTGTTGTTCTTTTATATTTTTTTTTAATTAACACTTGTCTAGTGGGTAGTAGTTGAAAGTTAGCCACACTCAAAATAAAGATCCTGTTATTTACCCTGTTTTTAGCTTTGTTTTTGTCTTTCCCAGTTGGGAAATATCTCATTCTCCTACAGACAGACATGTTGCAAATTAATGCATGATCACTACAGTGGCTGCTCTTATAGGAGCATCTTTTGGGTTCACTTGTCCTTGGAGAAGGAAGGGTCACTGCAGTACAATGTATAATGAAACATTTCTCGTCTAATTGGAGTGGGCTCTTTCAGGATGACAATTCCCCCATCAATATTGCATGAGGGGGTCACAGAATGATTTCATGAGTATGAAAATTATGTGAATTATATGATACGAACTGACAGGAGGGCTCTTCACCTCCTCAAAAAACAAATGAGGGGAATGATGCTGATGAGGGCGATAAAAATGAACCAACACAAGAACATAGTGTTCCCCATCAAAAACACAAGATAAAACGATACTTAGCAGCGGAGACTTTGGTGTTAAATGTCATCTTGACCAATGTTTGTCCCAAAAATATGAGAATAGCATCCACAAAGATAAAAAGTAGAATTTCCAGTTAAATTAAACTGATTCTGCCTCTCTCTCAGAGATGAGTGTGTCTCTGCGTCGTGCTGGGCCTGACTGTCAGCTCAGCAGGTTTACAGCATGGAAGAAATGAGTCAGTCTTTTCTGATATGGTAATCCAATTAAACACTGCTCTTGTGAGAGATCACTTTGTATTTCTCACCAGGCAATAGGAATGAATGTTTCATAAGCCAATACTTCAGTATGTCTCTGGTGTTTTTGATGCCACAATGACAGATTTTTTTTAATGTATCTATTTCAATTGTTTTACCAGGATCTATTTTAATGCCCACTCACATCTCCTTTTAATTAGTGTTTTGGCTGTGGAAAGCTGGTAGCTGTTGTCATTTGTAGCCTCTGTTATACCTGGAAAATATGCTGCAGTTAGTTGTGTTCAGCATGTAGAGGCTTTTGAGTTGTCAAAAATGGGTTACCGGCCTTTGGAGCAAATAGTATGATTTGAATCATTATTAATTCATATGGTGTCTCTATTGTATGCCCCACAACCTCAGGTTTTTTTTTATGGCTGCTGCTGTTTCTGCGGTTGGGCCCTCTGGCCAGAACCTTACTCTGTTTTCAGTGTTTTGATCTGCCTCTACGTTTGCCAACTGTAAAAGGCTGACTAGCTGCACACTGCATGAGGCAAGATTGAAACAGAAAATACACACTGGATTTTTTTTGTTCTCTGTCCTTCTGTGGTGTAAGCCCACTAAAGCTTAATGTGCTTCATACCTTATTGAATAACAGAGATTATTTCTTGTCAGGTGTGGGTCTTTTCACATCAACAAGAAGATTTGATTTGATGTTAATTCAACTTAACAACACTAGGGTCTGTCAAGTGCACTGGTTTGAACTGGACACTTGGAGTTTAGATAAGCAGGTTCTTACTCACTCTAGATGTATAATTGTTAGATTAAAGCTAAAATTATTTATTAATTATGTATTTTCTTCTAAATGATATAAGCTCCTTTAACTACATAACTAATTTGATTTGATGGGTCATTAATAAATATCTCATTTTGTGCTATATACATATATCAGTGTTGTTCCTTTGATGTTGCGAAATGAGCATGAATGTCAGTGCAGCTAACGATGAAATAACCCGTTTGGAATATTTCCCCACTTAAGGTGATGCCATTGATATTCAAGACTCTGTGGCGTTTCTTGTTTGTCAGTTCTTTGATGAACTGACCTCAGGCACCTTGAGGAACACTCAGTAGATTTCATTTTGCAAACAATACTAGATGTCGCATGACCTTCACTGTTTCTTTGACTGCGTGTTGATGCATTTTATTTTTACGGATTCAAATTGTTTACATTACAGGAGCTGTATGCAAAGAGATGCTGGAGGTTCAGCTCAAAAACTCTCAGTAATGGTGACTACAAAAGAAACAATAATATATATTTTTTTAAATGCTAACTATCATAAGATATTTTTCAAATGCTTGAAATATGTTCCTTCTATTTTTGTTTATATTTGTCTCATACCTAATAATACAGGATACAGAGTTGTTACATGACATTTGTCAGTTTCATGAGAGTTATGTTTTATATGTATTTTTTTGTTTGTTATTGAAAGTAGAGAGAAGGAGTGTAACAGGAAATAAAAGCCTAAGCTGGTATCAAAATAGAAATTTGTTACTGGCTCAAGGTGTGTTATATTGTAAGTGTCATGAGCTGGTTGTGTGGCAGGCAGAGAGAGGACCCAAAATGCAGGACTTGGCAAACAGGCTTAACTTAAGACAGAGCTTTATTCGCTGGCAACTGGCTGATTGAACAATATACTGTAACAAACAGAGCGAAACTGGAGTAAACTAACTGAAACCACAAACCCTGAGATGCACACACACACATACACACAACATGAGAAGATGACAACGACGTGACAAGGAACAGAGGAAAACTGAGGAGCTAAATACACAGGATATCGAGAGTCTGAGCATTGGGTGGAAAACACAGCTGGACAAAATCTGACCAATGAAACAAGGGAAGCAAAACTAAATGTAACGCACATGAAACAAGGGATTGTCAAAAGGAAACAAAGTGACAAGCACATTGAGACTCAGGCAAAGACACGTGAGCTTGACACTAGGACAGGGGATAACAGATATAGAAACACATGATGGACTGACATAAAAAGGGGGACAGACATAAAAGCAAGCAATAGCCAAACTACAACAGGACTGCTGAGGGGGATGCTGATGAGGACATACAGAGAAAAGACTGGGAAACTGGACATGAAAGGGAACTAAATTAAACAAGAACCAAGAACTTAAATAACAAAAAAAGAGGCTCCCTTAAAGTGAAGCTCAGAATTTCAGTATTCTGCACAAATGAACAACAAACTCAAAAAACCTGGGTCAAAGCCCCAGGACCATGACAGTTTAAGTTTTAAATCTTATGATCTTTAATTAGAAAAGAAACACCAACAATCACTCGGAAACAGTTGGGAGGAAACCCATTGCAGCATGACTAAGGGATGGTTCAGCATCACTTGATCCGTCCCTAACTATAAGCTTTTTCACAAAGGAAGGTGTTAGGTTCAAATATTGAGGAGGGATAGAGGAGGTAATCAACTTCCATAATAACAACACTGATCCGGCCAGGTGAAGTCAAACGATGATTTTAATGACACGCGTGGGAAGACCGCCACTGTACGCAGACAGTGCTGATCCCCGACTTACAGAGCATAAGCAGGTGTTTTATACCTTTCAGGGCTTAAATTTACTACACCCCTTCCACGTCACTCAGATACAGTTCATACATAGGTTTCAAAACCACAATGACTTAACACAGTTTAAAAATAACATTGTCTCCATCTCCACGACAGATGCTTCCTGTCAACATTCTGACTTTCACTTCCCGTCTGGAACACCAAACTGTTCCTCTTTTACAGAGACAATTTTAGAGTTACAAGCAAACATGATTAACCTCTCACCTATAAATGAGATAAAGTCTACTGTGTGTTTGTCAGCATGAACTGCACTCAGTTTCAACTTGTAACCTTTTCCACCAGACAGAAGGCCAGCACATACACATTTAAGATTATAACAAGTATTCAAAAGCATTTAAGATTATAGATTCAACTCAACAGTTTAAAGTGGTTATAACTGCACCTGTAATAAAGGCTAATTGGGTACCAATATGTTTAAACATCTGAATACAATATCAATACTGCAGATTGTATTATTAATGCAATGGGGATAATGATGATGATGATGATTAACAATAGCAGCAAAATAATTTCTAATCCCCCACAAAGGTTTTAAGCCGAAAAATAGAGTGTCTGTCTCCTGTATCCAAACTGGGAGCTGGTTCCATAGTGGAGGGGCCTGATAGCTGAAGGCATGTCCACCTCTTCTGCTTTTGAAAGCTCACAAGTAAGCCTGCAGTCTGACACGAAGTACTCGGTTAGGATAATAAGGTACAGTGGAGGTCTTCGAGATATATTGGGGTGATTATTCAAGACTATGTGCGAACAGAACAATTTTACATTTAATTCTGAATTCAACAGGGAGAAATATGGTGTCTCTTTCTTGTCCCAGTCAGTGCTGTCGCTGTAGCATATTGGATCAGCTGAAAGTTATTCAAGGTGCTTTTAGAGCTTTTCACAGCACTTTTAGAAATATGCTTACAAAAATTCTACAACAAATAGAAACACCCTATTCCAGGATGTCATTCATAGTATTACCTCAGGTTAAGTTTTTGAACTTGTAAGAGATGATTCGATGCATTATGTGCCTCAGTTTTGCCTCTTCAAGAAGTATTTCTCCTTTTTGCAGTCTGTGAGGTCTTCCAGACACCATTACCACGTTCCTCTTTTTCATGTATTCTCTGTCGTGCTTCTATTACTGTATGTTGTGCTTGACTGACCAGGTGATCCTGATAGAGCAAGTCATGCAGCTGACAGCAGGAACAGCGTGTTGTCCTGGACGCCTCCTCACCTGCATGTTAGATCAATTGTTTGATTGCTGTAGAAGCTGAAAGCAACCTGTTGCTTTCTCCTAACACTTGCGATCAGTTCTTTGGTAAGAACAACAGGAGAGCACTTATCTAATGATTGCCAACAAGTTTTTTTTAGTAGAGAAATGAATGTACAGCTCTGTTCCATAAGGTTCAGTTTGCAGCAGCGTTTCTCAAGGGCTTTCTAAGCTATGACCTGATTTATTTTGGGTTGCAGGACAAATTGCAGTCTGCTTTTAATGTATATATGTGGCCTAAAAAGTGTATTTTTGCAGAAATCAGCAACACTCCAAATATAACTTTAATGTCAGATTGACCTTAGGACTAGTCAGTGGGCTTTTTTTTTTTAAAGAATTACTATTACCTCAAATGTGTGCATATCATCATGTATGACTTTAGGTGAGTGTGACTGAGTTCTTGAATTAAACAGATAATGTTCTTATGTTCTATTTAGCTTTTTCAGAACACAAAAAACTTGCTTGTAAAAAGAAAATGTGAGAATGAAGCATGACTCATGGGGACATTTTATAAATAAAAACAGCGGCTGTGGTTCTCTTTTTCCTGCCTGCCTTTTGTCATTGTGTTGGCACTAAATAAATGAATAAAAATAAGTCAGAGCTAGTGGGCAACGTGACGGGGAAAATACGAAAATTAAAAGAAGAGTGCATCTGTCATCTCTTTCCTTTTTGCATCAGGGGATTCACACTTTGCAAAGTCTCTTATTGTAAACTGAAATGGGCTCATAAAAAACGACGAGTTTACTCATGAAGAGTACTATGAACTTCATAGTACAATAAGTGTACAGTAGGTCAGTTTGAGTTTTTCAGCCTTTAAATAAATCTTTTTTGTGACTCTATTATTAATATGAAAATTATTTAAATTATCATCAGTATCTAAACTATCCACAATTTGGGATTACAAGAAAGACACTAAAGGAAATGAGTGACTGAGTTTGTCAATTGTGTTACTTACAGTCCAAATAATAGTTTTGTAAGATGCCATTATTAAAGTAAAGACTATGTCAGCTTATTACCATTAACTGGTGAGATACATTCAGTCACCTGGCTTTCATCTGAAATAAACATAGCTTAAAACACTGAATGAGCTTTACCCTCTAAATGAGGCCACAGAGCTAGGTTTTCTCCTTGCCACCATATTTACCAATACAATAAAGCGTAGCTGATGCTAACTCGCACTGACATTAGGGATTTTAGTCATCAGACTATACAATTCGTTCATAAAAATAAACAAATTCAGCTGACAAATAACCAAATAATCATCATTATCTCAAGAGTGACTATACATCGGTTTAAGGTTCATGTTTTATGACCCATTGCTAATCCTAATGATGTTGCTGGAACACAACCTAGCAAGCTAGAAAAGCTTTATATTTGTTGTACTAATAATTCACAATTATTTAAATGTCATATGTAATTGTTCAGCAATTGCAGTAAATTGTTTCCTCCATACTTTTGTGCAGGTTCTGGTTGAATTTTGGCATTAATCAATCAGGTTTCGATGAATGTCATTGCAGAGGAGATTAGAGTGGTATTGACTGGCTGAAGGGTTGGGCCTTGTGCCAGCTCTCATTAGTGGTCTCTGTCCTTTCACCTCGGTTTGTCTCTCAGTTTTCCCTGCTGCTAATGTTTGTGCCTGCTGATTTAAACCGATGGTAGTCCTAAGTGCTTTAATAGAAATGTATTGATCACAGGGCTTGCGAGCCATTTATGTGGCTACATGGATATTTTCACACAGAAAAGACAACAGGCAACCTATTTTCTGCATGTATACATTGCATTTTATGTCTTTCATTCTGCTGTTTTACGGTAAAAAAAAACAAAACAAAATGTAATCTTCATGTGAAACATTTGTGTTTCATGTAAGCAGTCTGAATTCGGCCTTACCTTGAGACCTATGTCCTATCAGTACTTGGCTAATGCAAAAAGAGTCTTAAAGGTTTTAACTCGAAGTTTGTCTCTAGTTTTCCAGTTTTTGAAAAACTCTTTCTCTGGTATCATTATTTCCCAGGACTCCATGCCCACTATGTAGAAGCCATAGTAATCACACATTCTTGTTTCTTACTCAGCTGACCCCTATGGCCTGCTCTCTGACCGCTCACCCCTTCCACACTGCATGGTGTTTTTAGAACGAGCCTCACAGTCAGCGACCTTGGTCAGCAGATCCCGTTTTAATCAGTGGTTGTCTTCAGATGGGGTGTCCAAACTAGCCGCTTTCTGTTTCCTTAACGAGTCTACAGTCCCATTCTCACTTGCAGCCTATGCTGTAGCTCTCACTTGCTTTGTTTCTTTTTACATCAGGGTGATTGCCTCTTTATGAATGTGCCTGACCAGCACCTAAGGAAATTGGATACTAATTACCATTGCATGTTTAGTAATATTAATAGCTAAGCTAGCTAGGTGGCCATCCCAATTTCCACTTAGTCATATATCAATCTGGTTTTATATATAAACTTTTATATACAAATCTGCCCCTGGACTGGTTCCTTACTATCTGTTAAAATATAAAATATGTAAAAACCAAAGTCACTTTCTCTCATAATAGTTTACAAATTTTTATGTATAGAATAAACAACAAAACGACAATATTTGCTTTTGTTATGCTGCCCCACTTTACAAAATAATAAGTCAGTTATAAAAGACTGGATTCTTGTAGTTGCTCTTCAAGTTGCACTGAACCTGTTTTGACCTTGATATTTATTTTATGCAGTCTGCATATTGTGTTAACTCTTGTAGACTGCGACTTTTAATAATTGTTGTGATGTCTGTTGCCCTCTTGGCCAGGTCATTCAGGGAAAACAACAAATATTTTCTTTAATCACACTGAGACTTTTACCTAGAGAAAAATGGCAGAGTGGAGATAGATACAGAAAAAAACCTATATAAATGAAGCACATCAGAGTTCAGACAGGGTTTGAATGTGATATCTAGCCTTATCTTTGAGTTAATGCAATTATATTGTTTTGATGTAAGCCATTATTAATCCATTATATCCATTATATAAATTGTGTAATGACTAATCAGTTAATGCTCTATTTGTTTTCCCTCACAATAAGGTAATTTACAATGACTATCTTTCCCCCATTGACCCTCTAGGGATCACCTATTGTCCGTGTGCATCTATCTCTTAACAAAGTTTGAATATTCTGACAAAGCTATTCCAACTTTTGAAATTAACTTTGACCGGGGGCGTGCTGGTGGCTTAAAGATAATCACATCAAGGGCATGCAGCCTGACCTGTTTTTGCATCAGTAAGTTTCTGCTCACTGAAAAGCACTTAATCGTCAATTGTTGTCTTGGCTTTTGTGGGAATGTGAATAGCACCTTATTGATTGGAAGCAAAATGTTTTTAATGTTGTAGATGAGATTTCAGGATTGCTAGCTAATGGGAAGATGGAAGCTCGCTGCAATTTATTTTCAAGAAGAGGCCCAAATTGGAAAATCTTTACAGACATAATTAAGGCTTATCTGATAGTATTGTCAGAACTTTTCAGATGCTGTTTTTATTTATTTATTTTACCTATGCAGCAGTGTTTGTTACCAAAACACAAACATGCACAGCATTGAGATTGGTCTATCCAGAAAAGTAATGAATATAATGTAAAGAGCAGTATTGATGTTTCATCAAAGCTAATGACAGTAAAAACAATGTCCTTGTAACTGGTATTGCATTGTTTTTCCATTATTTTGCCAAATAATTTAAAACTATGTCATTTGTTGATGTTATATTATCAGTTAGATTAGGCTTACCCTAATGGAAGGTGTTACTTTGTCCTCTGGCTGCAACTATGGGTCAGTGCATTGTGTATGCCGCTCAAGGATATGGTATGTGGACCAGTGGAGCTACATGGAGTTCAAAGTCAGGCTCCTCCACCTGGGGTATGACCTGGATATGAAGTAGCCATGGTGTTTTGGTGTTTCAAATAAGATTTGACTATAACAGATAATTGGTACTAGTGGGACTCTCCTTATAATAATATAGGTATGAAAGCACTCTGCTGGGGAAATGTTGGTCAGTCTTCTATGGGGCAAAACTCATGTCCTGACAAAACATTAACAACAGTCTCTCTTGCACCTTTTCTCAGCACTATGCTTTATACTATCTTTAATACTGGATGACTACTTTCTCTTGAGCTCTGCAGAACACTTGTTTTGTTGGAAAGAACTGTACAGTGGGTTTTCATATTACTAATCCATGTAATCCAAGTAATCCAGAATTGTGGCTTGTAACGCTTGAAAATCAAACATTTGTTAAATTATTAGAATATGCCATTCTGAACTTGAGTAAATCACTATTCAAACAATATAGCTGTCTCAATCTAGTTCAATGAATGTAACCACAATCATAGGGAAGACTGTTGACTTCACTGTTATCTGAATAACGATCATCAAAACACTCCACAGAGAGGGTAAGCCACAGAAGGTCATGGCTGGAGAAGCTGGCTATGCGACTGCTGTATTGAAGCATATTGATAAAAAAGTTGAAAAGTGTGGTAGGAAAAGTTGCACAAACAACAGAAGCTGGTGTCAGACCATCAAGAGCCACCGCAAACAGATATCCTCAGGAAAGAGGCTGCAACTGTCAGAGCTAATGTCAACCCACTCCTGAGCCAGAGACAACATTGCTTATCTGAACTGAGTAGAAAAAGAACAGTGCCAGATGCCTTTTTGGACCAATATTGGATTTCATTGGAAATGTTCTGTATTGTAAATCCTTCTAACTGATCATTGGAGCTATCCTAAAAAATTAGGATACTGGATTTCTCATTTACATGAGCTATAAGCCATGAACATCAAAAGTAAAGCAAAAATGACTTGAAATATTTTAATTTAGAGGTAACCAATAAAGAATCTATGAAATTTGAACTTTCTGAATTTAAAAAAAAAGTTTTTTTGAGCTGTACTATTAGGGCTGGGCTATATCATACCGTTCACGGTAATACCGGTGTAATTTTGGGCAACAATAGGAAAATGAAATATCGCGATAGAATATGGGTAAAACGCGCTTGCGCAGTGCCTATGTTTACATACGCACATGGCGGTGACGCAGAATGAGAAGAGCGAAAGCAGATCGTTGAATGAAACGGATGAACCAGAACTGGTTTGTAAAAATGCTGCAACTTCAGTGGTGGAACTGGTTTAGCTTTCGTCCGTCAGATACACAACAAAGCACTATTTTTGGTAGAGCATGCTAGCGGGCCGTCGTTAATACCGTGTTTTTTGGAAATTACGGCACACTTAAAATCAATCCTTTGATTTTTCTGAAAATTGACAGTGCCTCTTATAATCCCGTGTGCCTTATGTATGAATTCTGGTTGTGTTTACTGACCTGGAAACGATTTTATGTACACAGCGCTCGAAAATCTGTCAAATGTTTTAGTACGACTTTGCTAAGCTACGAACCCGCACCGCTTGATGGATTGTCGGAGCATTACGGCTATCGTAGGCAGGCACCTCGCGGAGTGATACGTACTGTGCTTCAACATAATATTACCGTATTGTGTGTGTATAACCTCTTTTTAAGTTTTGTGGATATTATACATGGTTATGCTGAGGATATGTCGGCCACTTTCCACTGGAAATGCCTTTTGGTTAAACTGTCAGCAAAGAATTTGCACTGTTACATTTTTATATAACTTTAATGCACATAAAAACCAGCTGCTTGTTTAAGTGAAAATACATTGATGGGGTTTTTTGCACTAATAAAGTTGTGGAGTTGTAAAGTATTTTGTCTAGTTTCAATTATATCGTCAGTTATATCGTTATCGCAAGTTTTCAAATGTATATCCTGATAAATATTTTTGGTCATATTGCCCTGCCCTATGTACTATACTTTAGTAGCTGGGTAGTTGACACCATATTACCAAAAGATGCCAGTGTACCTTGTTTTTATTCATTTTGTTAGCTTTTGGGCATCTTTAAATTTCTTTGCTCTCTTGCAAAACTGATAAAACTTACATATCTGTACAGTAATATGAGAGTACCACCCGCACCTGGTTAGTTTAGTGTACCACAAATGTTGGAAATGTGCTGCACTATTTACTATGTTCATCCGTCACCATAAAAATGGGCACTTTAACTTATTTTTAGCCAATCCCACTGCTGACTGTAATTAGTCAAAATTGTATATTTAAAATGATTCCCATTAACTGCACTGGAGTCTTCTGTATGATTAATTTCCCTAAATGATACAAGAAAGGTAAGGACAATTAGATAATCTGTATTAGAAAGTAACCTTTGCAAAGAATTACATTTTTAGTGCAACCACATGGGAATGGGGCAGAATATCAAAAACAAGTTTGGATATTCAGAGAGTAAATGGAATAGAGGTTCAGTGGTTGAACGTTTTGGCTCCATGCAAGACGGCCCTGAGTTTGTACCCTTCTGCTTGCAGTTATTTTCTATGCGAGCTCCAGCTTCTCCCACAATCACAACATGTGCGTCTCCTCTTGTGAGCTTGACCAAAGTACTGGCTAAATAGATCTCCTAACGCAATGCTCCTTTAAATGATTTAATGTGATTTTCATTGAATCCAAAAAATATACGTCCAGATGAACAGAATCAACTTTTGGAGATTTACTTACCTGGATGATTGAGAATGCATCAATACATATCAGACATTATAAGAAAAAGAAAACACCCATATATTAAAAAATACAAACTACCCATTTAGAGTCTTGGTATTTGTAGCTTTGTTGTTGTGGTGAGAGATATTTCAGTTTGAAAAAGGCTGTCTCATACATTCTAACCACTGTGTATATTTGTGTTTCCAGTTCATGTGAAAGCAGGAACCTGTGAGGTAATTGCTGCACATCGATGCTGCAACAAGAACAAGATCGAAGAGCGATCCCAGACTGTCAAATGCTCCTGCTTCCCTGGACAGGTGGCAGGAACAACAAGAGCAGCTCCATCTTGTGTAGACGGTATGCCAAGCTTCTCATTACAGTTTTGGTGATGATTTGAGACCAAATTCTGATTAGGATAGAAATGTGGCACGGTGTAAACCTGTCACACCTGTCACTGTGCCTCTGGTGCTTATTTCACTGATCGTTTGGCACAAGGAGTTTCTCGTGAAGCAAAAAATACAATGTTGAGATTGCTGTTGTATAACCCAAAGGCTTCATAATCTTCAAATCAAATCACTTATCAGTTCATTCGCTCAGCTGTTTGTCTTCTTTTGAAGTTATATCAGACATGTTCAGTGGAATAGACAGAAGGCCAGGTCATTTAAAATTATGTCAAAAGTAGCCTCAGTTACAGGTGAATCGATCCCTATCTCCTCTTTTCACTGTAATATCTCTGACAAGGCTTCCATATTTTGACAGTTCTCCCTTCACTTTAGAAATGTCAGGGAAAGCTGTTTCTGCCCTATAGGCCTCCTTGAAGCAACAAAAAATCTTGACACATAAGCTTGCTGCACGCTTTTGTTCTCCTCCTACATACAAACATTCATCCTCCACACACCTTAACACACCTACTCACTACTCTCACTGGCTTCACATTGACCCATGCCCTGTAATTCAGGCCTGAAAACACTCTGGGGCAGGACTGACAGGACTCCACCGCCAGCTAGAGATCAAAATGCTCTCGTTAATCACTGTGCTGTGTATAGAAGTCAAAGGCACTTGCTGTTACTTCCATCAGAGCAGCAGAGCGCTGCATATTTAAACAGCATGGTGCTAATTGTTTACTCTGCTGTTTTTCTCTTTTCCTTTATTTCCACTTTTATTTTACTCCCAGCATCCATAGTTGCACAGAAGTGGTGGTGCCAGATGCATCCCTGCATGGATGGAGAAGAGTGTAAAGTGCTGCCTGATCTCAAAGGATGGAGCTGCAGTACAGGAAACAAAGTTAAGACAACTAAGGTGTGTTTGAAAGTAAAAAGTGGGTTCGCGCCTTCATTCATTAAATTGCTAAAATCAACACAATAACACAGTGATAACAAAGTCACAGCCTAGAATAAAAGCTGTATGAAAATGTGACCCTAAAATAACGGGGAAGTGCGAGGTGAAAGAAAAGGAAGAAAACCTAAGAAAGCACTGAAAGTTTTTTTTTTCATTAACTTCAGATGAATGAGATCAGAGTAGGCAGAGTAGAAGGCAGCAGGAGAGGAAGATGTGACTCACAGGGGAGAATCAGTGAAGTGTATCTTGAAGCGATCAGCTTCTGCACTGGAAGGGGGTGAGTTAAGTTCAGCAATCTATTTACTTTTAGACCTATTTTGTTGTCTACTATAGTCAGTTTATTGTATTTTACTTAAGCTACTAATTTGGTTGCAGCATTTAGATGAGGTATTCGGCAATGCAGCAGGCTCTGGGGCAGGACCAGGATGTATAGGGAAGCTGCTGCTGAAATGTACTCTTCCGTGCAATACAATTAAAGCCAAAGAATTCTGGCCTCAACCCTCAGTTTATTTTGGCACAACTGAACTCAAAAGCAATTTTATCCACAAAATACCAAGGAATGTGTAAAATGAAGATTGGTATAGCTAACCAGAAAATAAATCTAGTTTTGTTATATTAGCAAAATGGTAGCAATAGAACTTAACGTACAATAGGCTAAAGTAGGTAGTTTGGACAATTTCTGATATGTTTTCTGACTGTGTTCAATCATCCAAATTCTAGATAATGTTAGGAAAATTCGGTTGGTTTATGTGAACAAACTGCCTGGCTTGAGCTGCAGGAGGCAGGACACGGGATGATCACTCAAGTGTTGTTAAATACACCAGACAATTACATCCTCTTTTCCCTCCTTGGCACAATCATTGAAACTTTGTAGGGAGCTGACAGGCTAAAATGTGTTTAATATGTGATCCAACTGCATCAGCCATGGAGTGAAAGGTGCCAGTTTAAAACTGTTTTGGACTGAAAATCTCAATCAGGCTTTCTGGAAAACGCTTCGTTCCAAGTAAAGAAGGCAATAAAAATGCATGGTATTGTACACTGACTGGATATTTTATAAGGTACACGTTGCTGGTATCAGTCTGGATCCTCTATTGCTTTTGTGGCATAGATTTAACAAGGTGCTGGAAACGTTCCTCAGAGATTTTGGTCCATATCAGCATAGCAGCATCATACGGTTGCTGCAAATTTGTCAGCTGCACATTGCTAATGCAAATTCTTTCCACGACATCCCAAATGCGCTCTGTTGGACTGAGATCTCAAGATTGTGGAAGCCATTTGAGTGCAGTTACTTTCCAGAAACCAGTTAGAGATGATTTGAGGTTTGTGACATGGTATATTAATCCTGTTGGAAGCAGCCATCCAATGATGGGTACTAACATGTGAATTTTTCAGCAGAAAATGATAAAGAAGAAGAATTATTAAATATCAGATGTCCAATTTAAGTGATTCTGTGTGAATTGTAGCCTAGCTGACAGGAGTAACATTAATGTGGTCTTCTGCTGCTGATGGAGGCCACATACTTCAAGGTTCAATGCTGTTGTACATTCAGAGATTTGTTCTACTACTAGTTTTTGCACCATTCACTCTAAATTCCAGCGATGGTCGTACAGGAAAATCTCTTTTTGGCCTGTCTCACACCAAAAACCATGTCACATTCAAAGTCACTTAAATGAACTTTCTTTGTACTTTTGATGCTTGGTTTGAGTCAAAAGTGGGAAGAAAGTTCCCACTTTTCTTCCCATCAAGATGTCAGCAGGTCATCTTCACCATGTCTACATGTGATTGACTGAATAGTTATTTGTGTTAAGACGGAGTTGAACAGGTGTACCTAATAAAGTTTTCCATTAGTGTATACATATGCTGAACACATTATAGTAGATGTCAAATTAAGAAATGAAGAATATCACACATTCATATACTGATGATAGGTATGTTATCGGACCGATATAGAGATATGTTCCCTGAGCTACATCATAACAATGCATATAAATAGAGATACTGCCAAACCTTCACCATGTTCTTAAACAACGTGAGATGACCTGAGATAAATAGCATATGCTGTATATTTTATTATGGCTTTAGTTTATTTTATATTTAGCTCCTATTAAGCAACATTCAAAAGGAATACGTATTTAATCAGAGCTAATTGTTGTAACATTAGTCACAACTGGTTTCTTTAAACTTTTTCTGTCAGAATGTAATTTTTGGGGGATTTAAGAGATAATCTGACATATTTAAATAGCACTTGTGATGAATTACAATTATTAAATCATGAAATGAGCTCAGGGTTTTAATCACAAGTTGACAGCTGAGCTTGTTTTAAGACAGCCAGACTGCAAAATATTTAGTGTCAAAATGATTACTGGATATTCATTTTGTGCTTCATTAATATATGCAATAAGACATTTGTCTTTTTTCTGCATGCATAATTTCACACTCAAAGAAATGAAATCATTACAGGCTGAAAGTCAGATATAATCTTTTATATGACTAGAATAAATATAGAAATACAATTATCATGAGAGTCTGCACTGTCAGTTGGTAGTTGACTACTTTGTAAGCAAAAAACAATTATCGTATCTGGAACAGACAATGTGATTGTACACCACTGAGGTCACTGATACAAGATGGAAACTGCAGCCTCTGATGAACGAAATGTCTCGCATGACTGATCAGATTCGTATACCATGTTGCCATCTCATCCTCAAGGTTTCTGCATTAAGGTTAAGTGAGAGGAGGCTTGAATCACAGCCTGCCTTTGAATAGGCTTGCATTTGACTTCCGAAGTGCAAGAGAGAAGCAAAACAAAGGCAAGCAATGGCAGGAGAAAGACAAACAAACAACGAACAAATATTCCCCCAGGAAGCAAAATTGTCGAGTGTGATATGCTGAAGGAGCTAGGAGGGCTCAAGCTGGAGCACTTCTGGAGATTAATAGAGGTTATCTGGAAGTGTGTTTTGGGTTTGAGGGTGTGGTGGACCTGAAGTGGATGGTAGGTGAGGAGGGGGGACACAGTAGGCCCTTAGCCATCCATCATGGTCCACTGTTTGACTCACCAAACGCCTGTAGTTGAGCTGCCTCTTCCATTATTCATGCCTACAGGAGGCCGGGATGAAGCAGAGCTTTTTATTTTAGCCAGGTTAATAATTCATGCCCTCTCACACAGCCATGGGAAAGCAGAAACAGAGGCACAGACGAGCAGGGGTCCAGGTGGCTAGTAGAACCCGTCAGAACCTCGACTCTTTTTTGATTAGGGAGTCAGCGGGGGTCGCTCCATGCTCATGGCCTTGCTACCTCCCACAGAGAGCAAGCCAGGGACGGCTTATGTTTGCTAGAGGGCTCTGTACCTGAGTATCTCAACAGTTAACATCATTCCGAGGAATGAAGGGAGGGTTTCCTGAGGACTGAGCTCAGGTTCTTAAGTGTGGCATTGGTGCAGTAAATGTTTCTGGGAAGTCTATTACTCTCTGAATAGAAATCCCAACAAATGAAACTGGAGCATATCCAAAAATAGTATTTCAATGATACAAAATGTAAGCCTTTTGAGTCTTGGTTACAACTTAAGTTGAAAGACATAAACCCTGGTGAAAATTATATTTTACACCATTTTTTTTTTAGATAATATGTGATTTGGGTAAAGTGTAAAATGTCCAATAACAGTCATAATTACATTAATTTAAGTAAGTCCGTGTACAGAACGGGAAAGGTCAGAGGTAGCCTGGTTTTACAGTACACTGCATATTGGTTTCTTTGAACTTAGGACTTGCAAGTTTACAGTTTGTTTTGGCTTCACAGCTTTTATCAGTGTCTTTACAAAACCAGTGGGCAGAAATGCTTTAGAGAACAAAAGGTAACCTCACTGTTGTTTACAATACTGCTTAAAGACTGAGCTCAGTTTACACTCTTCAGTCTGTAAGTTATATTTCATATTTGGAACATTAAGGGTCCAGAACAGACTTTGCAATACATGCCTCCTACAGTACTTATTGCCCAGCAGTGTTGCTTCGATTAAAAAGAAGAAGTGTCAATTCAGTTATGATGAAGTCACATCAGTAAAGTAGATGTCTTAACACCTCCCTAGGCCCCTTTTCAGACAGCTCCAGTTGTTACCTCTTTCTCAGCATGTCCAGCAGCAGCTAGTGTTATGGTCCTGCTCGTAATGTCAGGAATTATAACCTCGGCTGTTCCTGCTTTTCACTTCTCATCAATCAGAAGACAAAACAAAAAGAGAGGCTTTCCACTAGACAGGTGCCGCTTGTAGAGAATGTGTTGAAGTGTGTTGATTGATAGCTGTCCAAGAGAGATTTTTTTCCAGTAAAAAAAAAAGTGAAAATATCTCTTGTTCTCTCTAACATAACTGTGTAAAGTGTATGCATTTTAGCTACAATGTATCAGATAAATTATAGGTGCAGTTCAGCTGAGAGAACAAATAACCTTAGCTGGAATCTAATGTTTTCCGAGACCCCAGATAATATCCACATGAGAAAATAAGTTTTACTGGCCAAAATATAACGGAAAATGTGTATTGTTAAAACAACAAGAAAGAAATAAGCGTGAGACTTCCTTTAAATAGATGGTTTATACTCAAACACAGAGGTAAATGCATTGGAAGGTAATGGAAAAGCAGAACAGTGCTGATGCTGGTTATTCACACTATATCTGGTCTCAAAACAAACCTGTTAGTCCAAAGCTGCTAGTCCAGTAATGACAAGCGACCTTATTGGAATTTCTTTCCACCGACCAGCCCTGAAATAAACTCTCATCATTACACATCTGCCAACAGGGAACCCTATACCATCTTCAAATTGATTAAAATGACTGTAAAAGAAAATATCAATGAACACAATGGTAGTTTTTTCTTCAAACTGAATCCCAACTATATTGCCAGTCGAAAGCATGAGAATAAAACTGGTATTTAGAGTTAAAAGGCAGGGAGGTGCTCAGCAAATGTTTAATCACTAGACAGCTCAGAAAGATGAGCTAAATAAGTTTAATGACAGTTGCTTTGCTTTTTAAATCATTGATCGAGGCTCACATCGACTGTGTAATTTGCACAATGAAAACTCGAAAATTCTCCAATATTTCTCGACGAGAGTAAAAAAAGTTATTAGAAATGTGAATTTGTCTTTTTGTTACTTAACAATGATGTGCTCATTCTCATGGATATGGCAATAGTGTATACACAAATGTGCTCCGGCATACGTGTGCTTCAGTAGCTATCCATCCAAAGTGGAGTCTTAGATTGTTAATGTGACTGACCTACGGTTGAACAGTCAAGCTTGGTCTTTTGTCCTGAAGCAACTTAAGCATTAAACCCGAAGGAGCTGACTTCTGCTGATTCCCCTTTGTGTGTTTACTCCCCAGTAACCATCACAGTGACACCCAGAAACCAATGAATGCTAATTGCTTTGATAAGCTTTTGCTAGGCTTCAGGTTTTTGTGACTGCTAACATTGTTTTGCTGTGGTTTTACTCTGTTTAGTGTCCAAGCTTTTTCTCTCTGTTCACTAGTTTTTTAAGAGGTCAAATGCCCGTTAGAATCTGCTTCTGCAGTCGCAAATGTGTTTGTACTTGTACTTTTCTAACTTTCCTTTTACAATAGAAAACATATTCAGTGTATAAAATAAGTTGTGGGGTTTTCACAGTTACTGCGCAATAAAGTGAAATGTAATAATTAAAAATTAAATATTATAAATAAGGATGCAATGTGTCATAGAAAAGACTGTGTGTATGGTGGTAATTTACCGGCACAAATACAGGATGCAGAAGACAGGAGTAAAATATTAACAAGCTTTTAATGCTGATAAGTCAAGAAATTACAAAGTCTAACATCTGGGGATGAACAAAGAGCAAAACCACGGAATCCAAACATCCAAAATTTATTGGAATGTACAAGAAGCACAGGGAATCCAGACTCAGAAAACACTAGGAATCCCAATACAGGGAATGTTCTACTACAAGGACACACAACTACACATACAACACAACAAACGACAAAGGGGAGAAGTAATGGGTGGGGAACTAACACAGCTGAAGATGATGAACATAACGAGACAGGGCAAGTTAAAGTCAGTATCAGACACAGAACAGCTAGCAAATCAAGCAGGAAGTAAAACACAACTGAACAGGGAAAGGGATTAAGTAATTCTGATTCAACAGATAGATTTTTTTGTTTTGTTTTGTTTGTTAGTTTTTAACAATACAATAATAATAAGTGCAAATCTAATAATGGATGGCCTGAAAACAGAAATACAGATGAGGTTTTTGTAAAAATGTACCAATTTATTGTACTTTTAACATAACATTTTATAGTAGTTTCTTTAGAAAGCATAAAATAAAATAATCTTCCCCCCCAACCATGGAGATACGCACGCACGCATGCACGCACGCACGCACACACACAATGCTTGAAACATCAAGTTAAAACTGAGGGGTATCTTCCAATTTACACGTAGTGTAAAAACTGCAGAAAGGGTTTAAGGTGTCCTTTGAGAAGGAATGATAGTAAAAAACAAAATAAATCAGTTTAGACTTGAGGAAAATGAAATGCTGATGCTCACAAATCGGGACATGGCATTATCACAACATTTTAAATTGTCATGAACTAGAGTGAGAAGTATCATGAAGAACTTCGAAGAGTGCTGCGCAGTAGAAAACAAGCTTGAAGGAGGTTTGATGCAAAAGATTTCAAAGACTCTGGAGAGAAATACTGTAGCCTCAAATAAGACAATCATGAGAACCCTGAACAGAAATTACCTGGGAGGTTGCCGAGCTAGAAAACCTCCACGTCTGCAGAAGAGACCTTCAAACCGCTATTAAATGTTAAGGCCAACTTGGAGAAATACTATGCATACTAGAAGTGTGTTTTTTTTAGACATCCAAAATAAAACTAGCATGTTTGGAAAAGCTTTTGCAAAAATTCCTTGTTCTGTTTAACCGCACTTTGGAAATACTGAACTTTTCATAGGGGGCTAATAATTCTACTCTCATGTGTATTTGTGCATTTCACTGTAGGTCACACTAGGACACTGTGGCAGTAATAATGTGCCAACATTTTTCTCTTATACTGTTGACAAAATCGCCAGACCTAACTTCATGTTAAGCCACACCATGAATCTACTCCATTTACAGCTTCCTGCAAAAGTAATATAAGACCTACTAATTTTCAAATTCTCTCTCACACCCGTGATTCCCAAGGACTGCCACATGGAAGTGAAAATTAAATTGTGGCTCCCCAAACAGCAAGCTCTGTATTATCAGCTGCAGCTCTAAGCAGCAGAAAAATCACACTTCAATACAGCTTTTGGATTGCTTTGCTCAGAACACTGATTGTGTGTGGTAAAGTTTTTATTGATTCAACTGGTGAGACCCCGCTAACTTCTAACTGAATAGCACTAAAGTGCAAATATTCACACAGGAACACCTGTTCTTATATCAACCTTTCTGCCTGTCTGTCTGTGTGTTTGCATGTGTGTGTGTGTGTCTGTGTTGGTATTAAAGTGTGTCTAGCATCACAGGCCAAGTCACAGAGTCACTTGTGTTCTACTTTTTAAAGGGCAAACCAACAAAGAACAGCATTCACCTCCCAGAGTATTTTTAGAGATTTGCTTAAAGTGAGCGTAGTAGCTACAAACTGCATCTTTCAATCCATTATATTAATGTTCATGAGAACATCTGAGAATACTTATTCCAGTTGTATGCCATCATGAATAATAATATTCCCTCTGTCTGCATGGAAATCATTGACCAAGATGCACACTGCATTACATCTGACTACTACCGAGTGCCTTTTTTTTTTTTTACTAAGTAAGAGCTCAGGTTTTACAATTATAAACATACCGTGCTGGGAATATGAGCACCTTGAACTTGTCAGACTTTCAAGAGATATAAATTGCTAAAGATGTAGCATCAAAACAAGAACTTTTTTTAATGGAAAAGTTATTATTCCAAGGCGAGTCAGATGGTAAAAATCTATAGCAATGGTAATGGATATTTTTTTAATACTAGTTTGATTTTTGTATATTTAAAGTTTGATTATTTACTTTAATATTAAAGTATTATAACTATTTCTTTACTAGTTTGATACTTGGTGTTTAGTAATTAGAACCAGGCATGCTCAGCTGAGGTACACAGCAGTGGCACTTCTGAAGGTATTTCATCATAACCTAATTTATTTAACAGATTGGAAATTTAAGCTGGTGCTGGATGAAAATGTAAGACATCACTATAACTACAACAGTTAATTCTACAAAGAACACTGTCTGGTGATTGTGTTGTGAACATCTGTGCTGTGAACATTTGTATATCATGTGAATATTGTTTTTTGAATTATTTAAATATTTTTGTCTCGACTAATGTACTGGATCAAAAGGCAAACACGGCCATAAAGCTCTGCCGCTAAAATAATCAGCAATCACCAATGCTAATGTTCATTAAGCTTTTTATTTATGCTCAACATCCACATGCATTCCAAGGTCAATGTGTGCAACTTTTAGAAGTTCTCAGTCATAACGAAGCAAAAACATTAAGCTATTTTATTATAACAGCAGCAGTGTGGTATTTTTTGTGTGATAATTTCACATTTTGATTATGAGTGATCATGAGTGTCATGAGTGGTTTTGTAATGAATAGATAGGTTAGTCTGTTTCAAATCATCAAATGTTTAAAACATTTAGAATTCTTTTTTAAAACATTTTAATTTTAAATATTTCTAGAACATCTTAGACATTTTCCTTAGTTATATATAGTAACTCAGGTTATCTTCCAACTGATAGTTTTTTTTCTGTCATATTTGCTCAACCCATCATGACAGTTGAATGGAAAGAGCCTTTTCCTCATGTTTGTGACTATGAATGTCATGCTTTTTTCATATTTTAATGAGCCAATACTCATTTGGCATTTGTCTTCACTGGTTTTTGAGATATCCATGCTCAAACAATGTCTCAGATTTCAATGTGTGAAAAAATACCTGAAAGTGGGCAGGTTTAAAACAAACAACCTAAAACAAACAAACCTTCACCAACAGTTTATGCCATAACTGCCCTCATAAATAGTCAAATAAGAACACAACCTTCTGCTTCCTAACTTCTTATTCCTTCCCTGTCTCTAGGTCACCCGATAGTCGTCTGTTTCAAGGATAACCTCATTTGAAACCAGACACTGTTTCTTTGATCAACACCGTTGGACAATTGGATGTCGTGTTTTGAGAATTGGTGGTAACCAGGGACCAATGAGGACAACAATCACGGACATTCCAGTGAATGAATGGAGGACCAGGGAGCATCGTATAAGACTACATATCCAAACAAATTCCTGACATTTGATCTAGCATCAACAGTAGCTGTCTCTGAACTCTACTGCCCACCAAATCTCTCTTTGTATTATAGTTTTATTCCTTTGGACTAGAGATCTCAACCGTGAAGATATATATTGACTAAAGGACTCTGGATAACAGAAAAAAAAAATCACTCTTGAAACAAAACCATGTGATGTGAAACTTTTGTGTTATTTTCTTGCCACAAAGAGCCACAGGACTCTTGATGCATATCTGTGTTGATCTTGTGAGATCATAAGCATTTCCGTTCCTTTTAGCCTTATGGAGCAGATATCTCTTCTGTTACTTTTTGTTAATTTAAAGTGTTTTGTCTTTTTTCAGTTTGTTAGGATGTCAAGTCTTCTTTCTGAAAGACAAAAAGACAATGCCACAACAATGAAACCAAGAAAAAAATGTAAGATGTTTCGCTACAGCTCACCAAGGGTCAACATAGCTCAGTTCTGCCAAAATGTTTTAATGGTATCTGTTGTTTTCAAAGCCTGGTGACTACTATTCATTACAAATGTCAGTATTATATCAATAAATCTAACTTAATGGATATTGCTGTTTAAAAAAGAAAGTTTGATTTTTATTTTTTTTATTTTTTTACAGTTTCTGTTTCTGTTCAGGCATTTTGCATACCAGGCCATAGTGCTGTATAGGCAGGAGCTGTTGGGACTTAAAATTAGCAGGTCAAGCAAATAATCTGACAAAAAAGCAGGAAGAGTGGGAGAGCTCACAGCTAATCAAGGTTGTGTTCATGGTGGATTTGAAATCTGAAAATCAGCAAATGCAAAAGTAGGCCATGTTCAAAAATACAAATGGGTGAAATCTCATTGCACTGTTCTTCTCAAAATTAACAGACTTAAAAAAAAAAAAGTACCTGAAATCTGGTCCAGGGAGATAATTATCTCTTACCCTAAACAACCTTAATCCTATTTGGTTCATTTCCCAAAGTAGATGTTAGTGTCATCCTTGGTTTATTGCATTAAATTAATGCTACCCATCACAATCATATTATAAGATTTATTTACTTGTTTTTTGAGATCCCATGAGGCTTTTTCTGTTATAAATCCAAAATCCTTGTTACTATGTGTAGTAAAATAAAGCTTCTGAGGGAATTAGACTGAGGAGTGTACAACAGGAGGTTGGAAGACAATCAGTAAAAGGCACAGGATTATTTAGCCCTAATGACATAGCCATTTGAATCAGTGGAGTTCAAGATCAAATAAAACGTCCGTTCATCTTGACACATATAATATAGTTATTATAGTTACTGATGGACGGGAAGCTCTATCATGAAAATTGGTTAGAACTGGGTTTCTTTGAGAAGTCATAAGAAAGTTAGGGATGCAATTATAGTTCACCTGCATGTGATGTATACCTTAGGGACAGTAAATCACAGTATATAATGTGCCACCCTTTTCTGCTATGATAATAAAATAAATTATAATGTATATTTCCTCTATAGGTGTCATGTTTATGACTCTAGGAAAATATCATATAATCTGTGCAAAAATGGCATTTTAGTAATTTCTTTCTGTAAAATTTTTTTTTTAAAAAATCAAACATTACTTTGTGCTACACTTTTATAAATCCAGAGATTGCAAAAGAGAGAGAGAAAAAAGAAAAACCTTCAGTCTAGACTCAAAACAAACCCTCACTTTATGGGGAATTTTATATTTTCTAAGTCAATTTCCATCTGTAAGTGAAGCGGTACATTTGCCACAGAATGCTTCTTCTAAACACAATTAATTAAGCAAAAAATGTAAAAAGCTTGCTCCCAAAGACCAGACCCCAGGGACTGATGCTGAAGGGGAGGAATGCGAAGGCTTGCTATGGTTAAGCGATCCAGGTTGCCTCTTGTTTGGTTAGAAATCATTAAATTACAGTAATGACTAATTTCTCATTCCTGCATGCAATTCACTGGAGACCACCATGGATTTAATAAAGACCTGGCGATGAATTACAAACAGTGAATGGCTGAGGAAAAGCTATGTGATTATACAGAGTAATTCATAAGTGCATTAATAAAACAATACAGAAACATTGCTAAATCATTTGAGATAAAGGCTATTTGCATAATTCATTAAGATTAATCAGACCAGGCAATCTAACACAGTGCTCCAAGGAAAAGAGGGAGAAGACATGAATCTGTTCCCCTGGAAAACCCTTTCTATCTACAAACAATGATACAAATCTACCCTTGGATCAGAGAATTAACCTCTGTGCACTTACAGCCCCTGCAGTGCTGAAACACAATCCTTCAGTCATTCACCTTTATGCAGGCTAATATTCTATTAATAATGAAAGATCTTTTCATACCATTGCTCCTCTGGGTTTTGTTGCTTTGCCATAAAAGACCTTCACAGAAGTTGAATGGAAATACAGTTTTTGTGTTTGGAAACCACAGTGCAAAGCTGCGGTCAGGCTGTTTGACAATTTTGTCATTTACTTCTGTATTTCTGAAGTTAAATAGCTTCAAAAACTTAAAAAAAAACTTGAAACTGCTGTGGCCCTCACTCCAGACTTTATCGCAATCAGCTCTAATTGGGCACTAGTGTGATTAAGCATTTGTTTGTTTAGTACCATTATATCAGAAAGATCTTGTAGAACTACAAAATTGATTTTGCTTTACAACTCTGAATGAGTAATATATCATCGAATATTTTTCTTAGCTTTCGATATATAAGGACCCAAGCAGGAAGACATGCAAACAATTACTGTTGTTAAATGGACTGATTCTTGAACAGTTATTTTCTACTCTCCTGGAGCACTCAAAGCGCTTTTTACAACATGCCACATTCACCCATTCACACAAGTACTTTCTTATATGCTTTTTAGTGCTTACTTTCTAACATTCACACACATTCATACACCAATGGATGCACCAGAGAGCATTTTTGGGATATTTGGCCTGCAGACTGGGGGAGCCAGGGATCGAATGAGTATATGACCTGCTCTACCTACTGAGCTATAGCTAATTGTTAAATCTAAAGAACTAAAAAGTCAAAAAACTTACTAGAAACTAGAAAATAAAAGGACTACACTTACCTGCCAGTTCATTAGTTACACAGTTTTTAGTACCTGGATGCATTTGTTTTCCTTTCAGAACTGCTTTAATTCTTTGTGGCGTAGATTTAGCACGGTGCGGAAAACAGTAATTTTGATCCATATCACAAGTTTTAGCTGCTCATCTGAATTTCCCAAATCCACCACATCTCAATGATGCTCTGTTGGACTGAGATTTGTTGACTGTCGAGGCCATTCAAGTTCAGTGAACGCACTGTCAACATCAAGAAGCCAGCACGAAATAACTTTTGACATGCCATATTATCCAGCAGGAAGCAACAATCACACCGTGGTTATAAAGGGATGGCATGGTCAGCCACAATACTCAGGTACCCTGTGATGTTTAAATGATGCTCAGTTGGTATGACGGGGACCAAAGTATTAACCCCTCCACATTATATTGAACTATTGATACAAGGCAAGACAGATCCATGCTTTCAGGTTGTTGACATCAAACATGTAACATGTGAGCCTGTAAAAATTGTAGCCTCAGTTTCCTGTTCTTAGTTGACAGGAGTGGCGTCCGGTATGGTCTTCTGCTGCTGTAGTCCACTAATTCAAGGTTCAAGGTTGTGCATCCAGAGATGCTTTTCTGCATACTGGTGTTGTAACAATGGGTTATTTGAGTTTTTATAGACTTTTTGTCAGCTAGAAGCAGTCCCTCATTCTCCTTTCACCTTTAACCTTTTAGTGTGTGTGTGTGTGTGTGTGTATGTCTCCTGTAAGGATTTTTCATAGTAGAGAGTGAGATGAAATGATAATCTAGGAATTTCCCTGGATAGATAGCCACCAGCAGAGAGAGGGAGATGGGAGAGAGAGAAAGAAAGAGAGGGAGAGAGAGAGAGCTAGTGAGAGTGAGAATGATAGAGGGAATGGGAATACACCAGGATAAAATAGTTATGGCTGAAAACAACTGCAAGACATAATTGCTTCCCATAGTTACTATAAATACAATAAAAGTTATAAATAAAGAAAGTGTAACATACAAAGACAGCACAGATCCCAGAACAATAGATAGCACTTTATGAGAAAGTTTGAGAATGACATGACCTATGCCATGTCTCCTGTGTTTTTCCCAGCGACCCCCTCCTGCCTCTGCTCTGTCTTTGTCTTACATTGTCACCTTGCACCTTGTCACCCACCCTTCACCAGATCATTTTATCAACCTCAGGTGTATCAGTTGTTTCAAGGTTTTGGTTCTAGTTTTATGTTTTGTTCTTTATAAAGTACTTTGTTCTAGCCAGGTTTACCCTTGCCTGATGGTCTGCCCTACCTGCTTTGCATTTACAACCAACCTTTGGTTAGCCTCCCTCCATATTCCACTTCCATTCTAAGCTAAATTCCAAAACCAAGACAGAGACTGGTTCCCATTTCTCTCCTTATTTCCCAAAACTATGCTCTCCCTCCCGCAGTCACGCTTTCTACAGCTCCCTACGCCATCGATCATCTTTAAACCCAAGTTTTAGCATTAAAGTCTTTAAAAGTTTCCCTGAGTCTGTTTGCTTTCTTTGCATCCACAACAGTAAAGTAATTTTGCAACTGTAAAATTACCATGACAGGAATCACAGGATATTTTTAATGACAACTGCAAGTAGAAATCTGGTTGTCAGTGTAGCAACTTTGTTTTTTGATATTGCATTGCACTGGAATGCACTGGACAAAACACATCACACTAAATGTTTTTGCCAAGTCATCACAAGTGTTTCTGACACCCCTACTGTGGAGCCAGACTGGTCTGATTAGCATGCCAGTTTTTCCAGCACAGGGATGATGTTGGTCTGTACAAAACCTTTGCTGTTTTAACCTGTTAAGTTTATAATCTGGGCTGTACAATTACTATAAATGTACTGGATTTGGTTTATGTGCTTTTAAAAAATTTTAATTGTGTGAATAATGAATGTAAATCATAGCTGAGATGAGAATATTAATCTTTGGAACCAGGTGACATCAGTTAGTGATACTGGTAACCAGTTTGAACATTTGTTTGAAAATAAACTGAACACCTCTGGTGCCACTCTCGTAGCTGTTGGGTAAATATATTCCTACAGCCAATAACATTTCAATTTTGTGCTGAATTGTCTTTAAATGCTGCAATTTTCCTGTCAAATTATTAAACCTCCTCCCTATTTTTTTCTTATCAGGAAGAAAAATAGCTCAGAAATTGCATTTAAATCATCCTGCACATTAAACTTCTCCAGTGTATCTCCTGCTAATGGAATTCTTTGAGGTGTGTTATAGTGTGTAGGTTATTAGCTTATAGCTAGTTTCATTGCAATTTTTACAGACTGATGCCTCTGAAGCTGTTGATTAAAATCCTCCCATAACTCCTCCCAGGAATAAATTCCCTGGTCAGCCATCTGCAGTAGAAAATAATGTCAGTAAAATGGCATTTCTAGCTGTGGTCAGGGAGATGCACACGTCTTATTGGCAGTGGATGAGACTGACTCGCCAATTCTATTTTTATTGGAAGGCCATTATTAGACCTAAATTTCAGGTAAACCTTATCTCCGAGTAGCAGCTTCCCATTGGTACCCCCCCTCCCCTTTGGTAACATCTAAATGTAATAAAATAATAAATCTAAATAATTGAAGAGCACTAAACCAATTTGCTCGTGTTTTGGGCTTATCTAATCAAACAAACAAACTGAAAAAAATATACAAATCTAATTTTCCTACTCATAAAAAAGAGAAACAAAAGACAGTGCATATTTAGATCTAAATCAAGCGGGGTCTTGCACGATGCAAAATGTGCTCACTGAAAACAAAGCTCTCAGTTACACAAACACCATCTGCTGGGTTTGCCCAGGCTTTATCTTGACAGGATGAATTAGTTTGAAAAACTGTCAGATACACCCAGCAAAATTAGGTTTTCTCATTTCATAATGAAAGCTGACAGACTGTAATGAAAAACTGCTCGATCTTGAAAACAGCCAAGATGAACTGTAAAAGTCTAACTGGAAAAACTTTGCTGTTTTTTAAAATCTAATTGTACTAGTCTCTGTTTTCAATATCAGGGGTGTTTTTCTACCGTAAATTGGATGTTCTAATCCAGTTTTGGTCAGAGTTTGATGTTATTTCTGACGTCTGTTTTGTGTTATTCTTGTCAACTGTAAGCAGTTTATTTTGAAATGAGTTTCGCCCCTCTCTGTGTGTGCACTGCTGTGACCTGAGGCATAATGGGATTATCCTGCTCAAGGCAAGACGTAGATGCCTTGAATTCTAATATCAAAGTATTCCTTGCTGTACCTGACACCTCCTTCTCTCTGTGTTTCTCATGCCTGAGTAGACTGAGAAGCGATTAGCCCATGAATCGCAACACAGCCCGTGAGCTGTTTCGGCAAGTCATTCACACATTCTTTTGAGTGTTTTTTTCTTTTCTTTTTCTGGTTATTTACAGCAGCATGTACTGTACTTTTGCATGCGCTAGCAGCAGGTTTCTGAGCAAACCAAGTGTCAGCTAATCATATGTAGTTTTTATGTTACCCAAAATGCTGTAGAGAATTCTGAACCACTGTGCTCAGCAAGTCTGAAGCTGTGCTGTGTCCTATAGGCGTCGTTTCCAAGTATGGTGTTGACAAGACATTAGTGCTGGCCAGTGCATTTGCTCTTGCCTCTCATCAGAGACCCTCTCAGCTCCCACACTGCATTATCACAATGCCCTCGGGTCAGTGAGAAGGCCTGCTGTAATTTGAAAAGGAAATTATCTTTTGTAGAACTTACTCAGACAGACAAAAAGTAGGTAGAGAAGAAGAGGACGGGTGGGTGGTTGTAAACAGGCGGTGGGGGAGGGGACTTGATAGGAAGGTGAAACGTTCAACTTCACTGACAGTCTCCTAAAGGGTTAATGGGAGCGAGGCCTTCAATGAGCTGACATCTAACTGGATGGGCAGAGAAGGAGAAGCAGAGACATACAAAATGACATTCTGATGGATTTCTAACTGCCTTTTTTCTCCTTGGCCCCATTTCGTGATATTTACCTGCTCATTTATTTATTTATTTACATCATTTCTTGATGCTCGAGACAGAATCCATTTTTTTTTGCTAATGATCAGGTTACACTGCAGGAGCAGGTGGAGTCTCAACGAGGCATTTGATGATTGAGGGGACCAGAAGATGATGCTAATAAAAATCTTTCACTTATTAGGTCAGTGGTCCATTGCCTTTGTCTCTAAGATGAAGCTGGATTGTGTTTTGTGTAACCCAGGGGTTTTAGTCCAGAGAACGATCATTATTACAACTAGTATAAATGTTAAGATGAATTTCTTTTCAATTATGTACAGAAATTCAAAGTCCACTAAGGATAAAATCATCTGGCTTTGGTGACGTTGTGTCATTTTGTTTTTTCATGAAGCATCTTCACAGCTATTGGATGGATTGCTGTGAAAGTTTTTTGCAGACATACCCACAGAAATAATTTGGAACTTGGCTTTTCAAGACATAATCATGGAACTATAATAAAAGTCAAGCTAAAACATAAATTTCAAAAAAGCCAGGATGCTGTATAAAATGTAAATAAATAAATCTCCCAAACAGATATTTTGTTATTAATAGAACATAAAATACATGGCTCAAGAGTTGGGAGTTCGCCTTGGACAGTCTCGGTCGTGGTGTCCTTGGACAAGACACTTCACCCGTTGCCTACTGGTGGTGGTCAGAGGGCCCGGTGGCGCCAGTGTTCGGCAGCCTCGCCTCTGTCAGTGCGCCCCAGGGTGGCTGTGGCTACAATGTAGCTTGCCATCACCAGTGTGTGAATGGGTGGATGACTGAATGTGTAAAGCGCTTTGGGGTCCTTAGGGACTAGTAAAGCGCTATACAAATACAGGCCATTTACCATATTAAACATTTAAAGTGAGACAATGCATCGTTTTAAGAAAAATGGTCACTTTGACTTCTTTTAAAAACAATCTGAAAACATCTGAAAACTGAAATCAGCAGCAGGTGGACATTGGGAGAGAAATGTATTTCTATTCTTGCCTAGTATAGGATTCTAGCTGCTAAATCATTCTGGGTTTTCTCTGTTGTATTTTTCATTTCATGATGCTCCAAATGTTTTTAGTTGGTGCTAAACTGGACTTGCAGACAGGCCAATTTAGAGCCCAGATCCAGACTTCTATAAGGTAATTTGCAGATATAGATGCAGTATGTCCTTTAATATTGATTTAAAGGACATACTTTTCTAGGACTTTCCTGAAAAATACATCTCTGGATGAGAGCATTTGTAGCTCTAAACCTTTTATATATCTTTCAACATTGATGTGCAAACTACCAATAGGACTAATATACCCCCATAACATCAGAGGTTTTCTCTTTTGAACTGAGTGTTGATAACAAGCTGGATGGTCCCACCCCTCTTTAAACCAGATCCAGTATCGATTTTTCAGTAAAGAATTTCACATTTAAATTTGTCTGGCCACAAAACAGTTTTCCTCTTTGCTTCAGTCTGCTTAAATGAGCTTTTTCCCAGGGAAGAAGCTGGCACTGTTGGATCACATCCAGATATGTCTTCTTCTTTGCATGACAGTGCTTTGATTTGCATTTGTGGATGGCACAGTGAGCTGTGTTCACTGACAATAATTTATGGGTTTCTGATTTATCATTGTCATGATTTCTGGTGTTCCTGAGCCTGTGATTTCTATGACAGAATCATATTTGTTTTTAATGTCCTGCCACCTGTGGTCCCAAGCAAATATTGATTTTCAATTTTCTGTCTTTTGCACAGACATGTTTCCAGATTCTCCATTTTCCAGAGCCTTTTTTACCCTGGTCCCAAACTTGAGATGTGTTGCCACATAGTACATTTTATTTGGATATATTTTGATATATTTTCCATGTTCTGTTGTAACTATCTCGGTTTATAAGATTTGTTCCTCAGTGGTAAAACTGAAAGTGTAAATCCTCTTCTTTTCCATTTCATGAAACATGCAGATGAATGTCTGCATATTAAAAGTACATTGAAAATGAAGCCATTCTCAGACTATTAAGACTGAAATGAGAGAATAAACTTTAAAATTAAATCAATGAGCCATGTCAAAGCTCACACAAAAAGAAAACTACAAAAGCATACTTACTTTTACTTGGTTTGATGCTAGATTAATGGTTTACTACACTGGAATTGGACATTCGTGTACCACCTCCTCACAGCCATATGGAAGTTTACAGGTGACCTTGGTGATTAATAAAAACAATTTATCAAAGTAAATAACTGAAGATACAAATTTTTGACTCTAAGCCAATGAGTGATTTAAGATCTGCTGCCCATGAGCTACAGGGGAACTTCCTCCAGCAGATGTCCCTGACTAATTATCTATTGTTGCAGAAATCCCACAATCCCTCAGTTCCTCTGCTGTCTTCCGGTGGGAGTCTGGTCATTCCTGTTTCATATCCTTGTCTCCACTTACCTGGGGCACTCTTCTCCATCTGTGAGGACAACCAGAGAGACACAAAGACTAGCCCACCAGCAGCATACAGGATTATACAAACCTTTAGCTGTCACTTTCAAGTGAAAGCAACTCTCTATCCTCTTGTTTAACCTCAATAGAAGAAGAGTTATATAAAATGCAACAGTCTAGAGCTGTTATGCTGAAGTGTGCTTGGCAAAACATTGTGATGGTGTGGTAAGTGAACGCCATGTGGCTATTTATGGAAACACACCTTTGTGAGTTTTTAAAGCAATTTTAAAGCAATTCAGTTTCAATTTATGTACTTGGATTCAACAAGTAGATTTAACTTAACATTATCACGAAAAAAGAAAATAAAAATCTAGAATTTTTACCCATTGCAAGCAGATTCAATTGAAGTTACTTTAACAGCAGCGTGCAGACTTAATGTGATGTGAACCCCTTTTCAAAAGTGTTTAGCATCTGAGACCTAAATGAGTTTTCTGCTCTTAACACTGTTGCCTACAATGAGCATGTTGGCACATTTTATAACCAATGAATAATTTAACAAAAGAGCATTAACATGGAGAGAAATTGAAAAAGTGCACATACTTCTACAAATACAGCCTGAATATTTCAAGAGGGAAAGGTCTAAGAAAATCAGTAGGTTTAGCTGCATAACATGAAACGACAGAATACTTCTGTTTCTGTCAGCTGTCTAAAACTCCCCAGCCTGTACTAGCATCTTCCATTCGGACTAATGGACCAGCTGGTTGCAAAAACCCTTCGTATGTGCAGAGAAAACTCCAGCAGCACCTCAGACAGCGCAGGCCGAAGCAGAGCAGAGCTAGAATGGATTAAGATATGCCTGGCTGCCTTTCGCAGTCCTGTCAATGTGGGCTGGGTGTCTTTGCTGCACAGATCAGAGAGACGCAGGAAGGTCATCGCCACTGGGAAAAGGAGGCAGTGAAAATATTGTCCTGACAAGATGTAGAGTGACTTTTGTAACCTGAGGCTTGTGTTTTAGATTAAACTATGTTGGCTGATAGAAGAGGTGAAGTCAAAGGAGGTGTAAGAGAGGGAATTGAAGGTGTTGATGTCGACACCTTTGAATTAGCAACTCTCTCCTTCAAATCAGTTTTCATAAGAATTATGATGTATAACTGATCCAAGGTTGTTTATTTGCTGCTCATTTCTGGACTAGAATGTTGAAAATGTAAACCTTAAATAAGTAATAAAATTCACAAGACTGCAATCTACGAAGCTGAATATTACACATATAAACTGTATTATGATATATTGTAGATCTCTGCAATTGTGTATGTGTGATACATAAACCCCCCAAAATTGATTCTGTTCATCTGGATGTAGCATTCCCATTGAAAACGCTATGTCCACATGAACAGAATCAAACTTTTGGGATTTACTTACCTGGATGATTGAGCACACATCAAGACACATGATACATATATACTGCTCAAAAGAAATAAACAGAATATAGCATCAAGTCAATTAAGTAGAGGCCACTGACAATTTTTCCTTCTTTATTTATGTTGACTGTTTTAACCCCTTAATTTTCCTTTGGGCTAGGGTCAGTGTTACCACAGTTAGCACGAGGCAATACCTGGACCCTACTGAGGATGCACAGGTAGTGTAACCCTTCCAGGATGGCACATGCCATTGCCAAAAGGTTTGCTGTGTCTCCAAGCACAGTGTTAAGAGCATGGAGGAGATTCAAGGAGACTGACAATTACTCTAGGAGAGCTGGAGAGGGTCATAGAAGGTTGTTAACTCATCAGCATGTCTGGTATTAAGTCCTTTTTGCAGAGAGGAACAGGACAAGCACTGCTAGAGCCCTAGAAAATAACCTCCAGGAATCGGAAACATAGTTCATTAGAGTGGCCTGAGGGCCCGACATTTTCTATGAGCCCTGTGCTCATGCCTGCACCATGGAGATCATATGGCATTTGCCATCAAATACCATAATTGGTAGTGCTATATAAGAACCAGCCCATTTACCATTTACCATATGATTTACCTCTTCAGGCTAGGCACTGCCACTCTGATTGCCATTAGGTATTGCGATGACATCCTTGGGCACAGTGTCAGACCCTACGCTGATACAGTGGTTCCTCTTGATGTAAAACAATCCTAGCCTGATGTGAGACTGTTTCCTTCAGTAGTATCGATTCATGAAGGAATTGACACCATTGACTGCCCCATGTCCCGACCCCTGCCCCAATGCTTGCCTGTACTAAATCAAATAGAGCACCTCTGGGAAATGTTTCCATCCATCCAGCGCCACAAGGTTGCACCTCAGACTGTCCAGGAGCTCAGTGATCCCCTGGTCCAGATCTTTCCCAGTCTATATCAGTATAGATAGCATCAGGATAAAATGATTTTTTTTCTCTCCACTCAGAAGTTTTCTTAAGCAATCCTTTAATTTCTTTTCTGCTACCATTTTCACCTTTTTGAAAGGTGATTTCCACAAAAGTCTTTAAAAACGTTTGTCTCAAACCAGCTTGCTTTTAAGAAAAATTCTTAAAATGTGTTGCAATTTTAGACATTTATTTCTTTATACCTTAATAATGTATCTAAACAGCTGGGTATCACAGGATTTACTCAAGCTGGATTAAATAAAAAATATTTGTAGAAGAATATTTTCAGCCACAGATTAATTAGTTTCCTGATAATTCAAAAAACATTTCCAAGTGCAACACTGTAGCCCACCGTATTTTTGTCATTGATAGATGTTTATAAGCTACATGAAACGCTTTATTGTTTGTTTGACTCTTTTCATTTAACTGACTGATGGTAGGAAATATATACATGTTGATTTTTAGTTTTGAAAGAAATTGTGTTATTGTCATTTGGGTGGTATTAAAGATCTGTGTGCATGCTGCAGTGAGTAAACACGTTGAACACAGAGACTTTTGAATCTGATTTCAAAGTAGCTTGGCACAAATCTTAAATGACACATTTAAATGCATGTAGACTCATTTAAAGAAAAAAATATATCCGATAATGGACCAATAGTATTGACTTTAGAGGATACTTTTTTCTTATTCAAACTGCTTTACTGCTTATTAGGTCTGTTTTTTATGGAACCATTGTGCCGATTTGGCAGTTTAGGTGCGGTTCTGGCAAGGTCCAGAATATCTCAGCAGCACTCTCGATTAGTTTGGCTGATTCAGGGTTGTTAGCCATTTTTTAATTTCCCATTAGACCTACGAAATTCTATTCATGTTTCTCTCAGGTAACCCATTAATTTGCTGTGATGCATGTGATATGGTGAGTGAGGGCTCTTTGCCAAGAGTTGGTTAGCATTTTATGCATAAAAGAAATACAGAGTGGAGCAGATGGTTACATTAGGGACTGATGATACTGACACAATGCAGCATGTGAATGTGTCTTTGTGTGCAGGTGTGACTAAATTACATACTTATTCTGTTTGTTTTTATTAAGATATTAGAATGTGATGATGTGCATAGAGCCTGTTTTTTATGTGTGTCTTTGTATTTTGTACGTGCTTTAACTGTATATGATACAGATTGAATTTGCACAACTGCAGAGAATGAAAAGTAAAATCAAACACCGAGCAATGTATTAAAATCCATCAGTGTTTTGATCTGCAAAGATAGGGACTGCTTGCTCATGGAGACAGCACATTTTTGCCTGTGGTGTCTGAACAAGTGAGGCCTGACAGAAGGCTTGGCTGACTCCACACTGCAGGACTTCACTTTCATTAAACTCCATGTGAATCTCAGCACACTTTTCCTTTGTTGTCTGCACAGGGCCACCATTTTTCATTTTGCTATATACTGTTGGTTTACCACAGCGTGACTCCGAGCTTATGAATGTGCTGTAACAGAAGTTTGTGGATTTAATTATGTGATATAGCGTCACAGCGAGGGGCAAATAAAACAGGCCTAATCACTAATAATAAATCTAAACTGTACATTTCACATGCATCTGGGGTTGCAACTAATGATTATTTTTATTGTTCACAAATTGTACTCTTAGGACCATATTGATTTTTATAGGTACAGGCAGTGTTGTTCAAGTTACTTGAAAAAAGTAATTAGTTACTTATTACTGATGTCTCCAAAAAAGTAATCCCATTACATTGCTGATTTCTTATTTTCAGAAGTAATTAGTTACTTAGTTACTTTTTAAAAACATGATATACAACCTGAATACTTAATAAAGCAATAGACCTTTCAGCCCAATTCTATTTTTTATGCATAATCCATCATATAAAATTGAATCAAATGGAAAAGTTTATTTTTAAAAATTGTTTTATTATTTTAATATTTTAATTTTATGCACATTGCATTAAGCAAAAATTTAATTATATGCAACATTCTCTGACTTGAAGAAATTTGTTTAACATTTAAACCTATTTTCTGCATATTCCAGCATATAAAAGAAAATATTTTTTTGTGTTTATACTCACTCTTTCAAATAGATGCAAGTAAAACACAGCAAAAACTAAATAAAATCAAAGATTCAGCGACACTAAGTCCTGTCTCTCTTAAATGTATTTTCACCTGTTTAGCAGGAGTGGAGCAAGCGGAGGTTTGCCTGGTGCCGCAGTGATCATGTCAGTGGGGGGATCCGGGGGTTTCACATTCCTGTGGCAGCGTGCTATGGTGCTTGCTCAGATTTGAATAAGTTTTCTTCCCGCACAGCGTGTACAGTGGACACTATTGTTTTTTGTCACTTTTTACAGAATCACACTCAAAGTAATTTCAGTACTTCCACGCTTTTACCGCTACATGGTCGTACTCTCTCCCACACTCCATATTATCCATTGTTGATGTACACACGTCTGTTGCTGCCACGGACGTCGCACGAGACACTCTCGCAAACAAAATCACGGTTTAGTAACACAGTAACGCAGCGTGCTTACTGGAAAGTAACAGTAATCTAATTACTTTTTTGTAATAGTAATCCCTTAGATTACTTGTTACTTGAAAAAAGTAATCAGATTACAGTAACACTTTACTTGTGACACGTTACTGCCCATCTCTGGTGCACATCTCTGCCGTCTCTCGGTTACTGCCCATCTCTGGGTACACATATCACAAGTTTTGCAAATGAAATGTCTGGTAATGATCAATAAATGATGATGTGGGTTGTTTTCAGTCAGAGCAACAGCTAGGTTTGATTGACACAGAACATTGATCTCAGATGTCAATAGTTTTTAAATAAGAGTGCCAAAGACAGAAATTATTGGCAGAGCACAGGGGTCTCATTGTACTGAATGCATATATGGCTAGATAGATGAACAGACAAAGGGAAGAATCAAATAAGTGACAGAGAGGTTTATTGACTTATTTTATCCCCATTTAGTGACATTTCCCTACTATTTAATTGCCATAAAATGATCAGAGGAACAAAATGTCATAATGCAGTCCTTTCAGTTCAAGCGCCTTTTGTAGAGGGCCAGATAAAAAATCTTTATGTCAATTGTAAGATGAATACATTTGACAATAGCAATACCTTTCCAGTTTCCATAGCCTACTCAAATAAATATGTTAGCCTGAATTCACTGCTGATATTCACTAGCTGTGCTTTTCTTATTACTTACTTTACTGAAGATGACAGCCCATCTAAAATGTTAATAGGCATCTAAGCATCTAAGTATCAGATTTCAATCTATCATGCGAACCCTCCTCCCAGTAATGAAACATATATTTTCAAAGGTGCATATCATGGTGTTATGTTTGTCATAATTTTCAAAGGTGGCAAACATGAAAGCCGTAATCAGTGTGAAGATGAAAAGAAGCAAAGGAGCCCTCATGGAAGAACCTCTGAGGGGCTGGAGACATTGCAATTATAGAAACTATTGACTTGTGTTTCCCAAGGTATGATCAATTGCAGTGAAATAATGACATCTCTGTGTTGTTTTGACCCATTCACAGCGAAGGCAATTTATTTTGTGTGACAGGAGGCTTGCAAGGGACAACTCAGCTGATGTGTGCCAGAGATCAGGCAGAGGAGAGATCTCAGCTGGAAAGACAGAGAAAAGAATCAGAGGAAGGTCATTACTTTGTACACTGGCCTCTTTTACCAAATGTTTTCTTCTTCTTCTTCTTTTTAAGTACTCAGCCTCTCTTTTGATCATCTTCAGAGTTGTTGTAATTTATTGTAATTATGTATTTGCATTTTCACAAGATTCCTGTGAGTGTAGAGTGTTTATAAATAAATATTCCCTCGTTATTCTCCAAATTACAGCATTTTAATGTCACTGATGTCATGTAAACACAGACTAATTAAATATGGAAATAATAATGAGAGTCAGTTGAGGAGTGTGGCAGGATCTTTAACACTTTACCATAGTTTTGATAATCAGGATGTGATAGATTAAACGCTAGGATTAACAGATCAATGAAAACCTCATCACCTCCAACCAGTCACCGCAGAAGGCTTGCCCTCCCTGATCTTGGTTCTGCTAGAAGTTTCTTCCTGTTGAAACTGAGTTTTTCCTTCCCACTTTTGCAAAAGGGCTTGCTAATCACATAACCATCTGATTGTTGGGGTTTTCTCTGTTTTGTCTGTATTATTGGTATTATTGTAGGGTCCCTACCTTACATTATAAAGTGTCTTGAGGCAACTTTTGTTGCTATCTCATGCAATATAAATAGAAGTAAATTGAAAATTCAATGTACTGATTATTATTATTATTGCTGTGCAAATCGAGACCTTTCAGCTTAAATTTAAATGGTGTTTCCCCCCCATATGCATGTACTTTCACAAATAATTCAGGATTTAATTTAGACATTTTCAAATATATGTTGTCTAATGTTATGTTATGTTACATGTTACACACAGTTTCTGTGAAACTTGATAGGGTCCCTCCCTTATGGAAGACTGTTTCTGCAAAATAAATAAATAAATAACCTGACATTTTGACTTATGGATGGCAAAAAATGTTTTGCAAAAAACCTTTTTACAGTGGTGAAAACAAGCTTGGAGCCCTTAACTGGACACTCAGGAGAACATGGATAGATGGTTTGATGGACAGATGGATGGCTCGAAGCTGAAGTACCCTTATAATAGGCTGATATAGCTAAAGGTGTATGTAAGGCTACAATCTGACACTGGTTTGTGTCTTTCTACCCTACATCTGTACTCTCATATCTCAACTCTGTGATTTTTTTTGAGTCTTCTGTGTTACTTTGAAAGAAAAGGGAAAAAGAAAACCCTCCAAAAATTTATTCACTGTGTTATTGTGTCATAATTTAACTTCTCTACCTGTCTACTCAGCATTTTCCTGTCCCTGTTGGCAGCCAAAGACCTCGGTGAATCTTCGCAGCTCTCCAGAGAAGCTGAGGTTCACTGCTCTTCATCAGGTGTGTGCTCTGGTCCATACTTTATATTGTGCTACATGTGAGAGTATTTGTTTAGGAAGTGACAATATGAGATTAGCTAGTGTAGATTAGATAAGACTCCCAATAAATCAGTGAATTTTGCTCTTAAACTTGTTCAACTAACATGCATGTTATGTTACAAAAGCACCGAATGCTAGGAAAATGAGCAGATCACGGGGGAAAAAACAAAACAGCAAAAAATGTATGCTGACTTCAGGCGTGGGCATATTGTTAAACGAATTTGAAAATTAATACATACTGTATAGTATGTAGTGTGGATTTGGGAGATGGAATATCTGTGTTGTTGCTGCTTGTGCTGATCATATTGCTCTCCTTTGCCCCCTCAACTGGGGAACAGTTCAGCTATTGCCTGACTTAGCAGATAACTGTTTATGGAGATTACTGCCCCCAGATCTGCTTGTGGTTAATGTCTTTGCACCTGCTGGCTGCTAATTTCTGCTCTTAAGCTTATGCTGATCTGCCCGCAGTGTTTTCTACAGAATTAAGTAAGAATTAATTTTCTTTGCTTTCTCAATTATATATTCTGTGATGTTATATTGTGTAGAAGAGAAATAATGTAGCTTTGAATATTTTCCTTTTGGGCCTTTATTATCGTTTTGTACTGAATTAGTTTTGCATCATTGTCTCCACTATTGTTTCCTCCATTTCAGAAATGCTCTACTGGTTAACTTAAAACTTTGTAATATTGGCATTTAGGAAATACAAGTATGCTCATAGTCAAATTGCATTTTTTCTTTACTGTCCAAAAAGAAACTTTATTGAAGAATTTGTCACAAATTGCAGGGGTAGATATTTTCTCTATGTACAGCATCTGTGAAATATCTTGCAGCTTTGACACAGACACATAGACACATGGACGCACATCTACAAGCTAATATCTGTGGACTGATGGTCTTAAGGAGCCCCTGTTTGTACCTCTCATGTAATAGAATACATTTGTGCTGAATTCAAAGGAACTATTACTTTATCTCAAAAGGTCATTAAAACACATTTCTGTTTTGGATTCATTTCCAGAATCATCAAAGACAGCATTATATTAAGCATTTCTTTCATCTATTTTTAAAAGGGAAAAAAGGAAAAAAGTTCCTGGGATTTATTTAGCATATTCTATGACAAATCATTATACACTACAAAAGCTGTTATTTTATAACTGACAGACTATTATGACAAATCTATTAGACCATCACTCTATGTAAGGTTTATGCCACAGCTTCCCTAAATTAACAGTAAGCAGTCTAATACATTTGGTAAGCATATATTCACGAAGCTGATTAGTGCTCTTGTTCATGCATAACCTCTGCTGCCTCAAAACTTACAGCCCACTCTGTATCCGCTATCCTGTTGTCACAGTATAAGCTATATGCTTAGCCCACAAAGCTGAACGGAATTGGGGTACTGCAATAATATGCAGTAATAATTTTTAATATGCATAAAAAAATACAATTGATTAATTGTATTTCTAAATTAATTAAATATATATATATATATATATATATATATATATTAGGGGTGCAACGATACTCGTATCGATATCGAACCGTTCGATACAGTACTTTCGGTTCGGTACGCATATGTATCGAACGATACAACATTTTTAATTTATTTTATCAACTTTCCTTCTGACGATGCTGTCTGTGTTGAGCGCTCAGTGGATCTGCGCTCGACAGTGCAGCCTAGGCGGAGTAGTCGAACACAGATTCACTGAGCGCAGGGCAAGCTACCTAGACAGAAGTTAAGCTTGTTGCAACATGGCAAATTGAACCTCCCTCACCCTCATTCAGATCTGGCGTTTGGAACTATTTTGGTTTTCATGTGAGTATGACCCTAAAGGTAAGCGCGTCATGGACAAAAGTAAAACAGTATGTTGGATGTGCCAGCAATGCTCAATTGGTGGGAACTAGTGTGTTAGCGCAGTTAGCTCGTTAATGTGTTGACGTCTTCCAGCCCCACTCATGAGGCGATCCGCGGTAGCTCGTTAACGGAGATTTGCCGTGTTGTGACCTTAACGTCATTTCAGATTAACGCTGACAGCACTAGTGGGAACACAACCAATATGACTGCACATTTACTCCGACATCATCCTAGTGCAAAGACAAGTGGAAGCAGACAAAAACAAGCACGCATGCTACAAACTTTACCCGAGTCATTTAGACAGCCGTTAGCACATGATTCTCCTTATGGGGACCTGATATGTTTAATATGCTGCTGAGAATATAGCCCAGAAGAAGCGTATAGTATAGCTTTTATTTTGGAAAGAGACATTTCTCCATAATAAACTCTCTTTTCCAAAGATGAGTGATTCCTCAATCAGATACAGGGCTCGCAAAATCACTAGCCCGACGTCCTGGGGCTTTTTTCCAGTCGGGCAACCAAAATCTATCTCTGCCCTGCCCGTCGGCCTATCGTAGGAAGGAAAAATATATGTCAATGCTTTTGCATTCTTTCGGAAATGTAGCTGGGTAATTATGTCATTGGCATCGGCCACTGTCAATATGTGACATACTGAAATCGCGTTTGAATTTGCGCTTGTTTTTTGCTTTCACTTTGCAATCGCGTGAACTGTGTATAGAGAGCGACAGTACTGATTGGTGAGTGATGATAATTTGCGCACCAATTCCTCTGACATCGTCTTATCAATCGTTAGCTTACTATGCAAACATGACAAGTGAAATCTCCTGCAGCTTAAACATGTGAGAGGTTGATCGCGCAGAGAATCGCTGAGCGTTATGTGAATGCGTGTGTAAAAGCAGCAGGATATATATTTTAGTTCTGCTGAGCCAAATAAGACAGGTCAGGGTGAAGAAGTGACAAAACGGAAAGGTTATGACAAATCAGACTATAAGGCAAAAAGAAAGTGCAGCATGGACAAAAGAATTTCTGTGGCTGCAATATGACGAGCTAAATAACCAGGGCTGCACATAAGTGGTCCGCAGGTGCGCATTCGCTGTCAAAATAAAAACCCGCACAAGATAAGAAGTTGCAACGCGTGTTTGCGTACATAAGATTTTCAGGAAGAGGACAGACATTTGTTTAGAACTCTTAAAGATGTCGAAGAAGCTCCTTTAAGCAATTACTGTGATGTTCCTCCACCTCCAAAGAAATGTCAGAAGGAGTCCGAACCACAAAAGAAGCGCGTATTCTCGGAAAAGTGGTTGCAGGAGGTGAGCTGGCTTCAAACAAATGATGAACGCACAGAGATGTGGTGCAGAATGTGCATGAACATTTTTTTTGTATCGAAAAAATATCGAACCGTGACACCAAAGTATCGAACCGAACCGAACCGTGAATTTTGTTGTATCGTTGCACCCCTAATATATATATATATATATATATATTAATGATTCATGAGATTCTGGTTGTACTTTGGTTTTCTCATTATTTGAACAATATAATCATTAAATACAACATATACGTTACATCAGCCCGAGAGTTTCAGCCTGAGAGTTACGTGGCCAAACCCAGACCATTTGTTTTCCAGGTGGAGGATTCTTTCATTTTTTAACAATTTATATCATAATAATTTACAGTTCATATTTGTGATACACAGTATAAACTATTTGTTTTGATAGGCTAAAAAAATTTGCCTTCCTACCACCTTGCTTTTATGTATCTGAATACGATTTAGAATCTATCACGTCTATTCTGTGCAATATTTTACACTACACATAACTTACTTTAAATGACTTAACTTTAAAAGACTTTTCCCTACCTGTCGCCTCAGTCATGGCCTCCGCATGCTTATTGGGGACGGGCTTATCTGTTGCTTTGATGCTACAGAAGCATTCCATTAAAATTTGTTATTCGATATTACACGGATCACTGGGACCTTTAACCCTTATTTATGTCTTAAAACACTAGGATGTGTGTGATTCATCATATATCTACTGAGCTCTAGCAAATAAACTAGGCTAAAAATCTTGGTTATATCAAATGTTGTGCTAGCCTTATAGCCTATGCTGGCAATGCAGCATTTTGCATTTTCTCTGTACTTGCTGAAATTTCACCCTTTGCCTCTCCAAAGCGTGAAATGCCAACACGATGGGGATAAAAAACAAACAAACAAAAACATCACCCAAGATAAATGATTAATTTGTTGAGTGATTTTGCTGCTTCATTGGTGTTTTTACTATTGGAGTGTTTTACTGCATTAGCTTACTGTTCATATTGTTCAGTTATCAGGCCACATAGTCTCACATAGTTGTTTGTTTGCTTCTAAATTTAATACCACTGTCACGTAGGAGAAGTTTGAGTCCCCTCACATTCCTCTTCTTGGCATTGCACCATGTTTTTCATTTCTCTTTTACTTCCCTAAAGAGACTCACGTGTTGGGAAATCTTTCCTTGGGGCTTCCTGTAGACATTATACTGGTATCTCCAAATTAATGTAGTGATGATTTATTGATGGTAAAATGCCACATGTAGTGCCTTTAATCAAAGCTAAAATGTTTATCATCAACAGAGCCTTCCTTGTGGACTTGCACTGCATGTGAATTTCTCCTTTAGATGAAGTAGCAGTTCGAAGTGATCATCACTTGTGCTTTTCAGCAAAATGCTCTTCAAAATGAACTCCTTTCTTACACTCACACATCTGTATTTTGCTCTGACACAGACAAATGGGACAATTGGGGACAGTAGAAAAAGTACTCCAAGTCCTCTTGCTTCTTCACAGAAAACGATCCATCAGGCACCCCCGACCCCTCTGCCCATGCCTCTGCCTTGTCTGCAAATCGCTTAAATCCCAATCCCAGTTCCACCCACACATCCATCCTCCCTTTATTACTACTCTCTCTCATGTCTGAATGGCACATCTTGGGCACAAGAACCCTTTAATCCTTTTACAGGAAGACCTTTCAGAAAAGCTAAGCTTGATTGGTAAAACGTTAACACAGAGTTTTTAAATAAATACAGTAAAATATAGTATATTAAAATAATAATAATATAGTAAAACTGATAATATACTTAAACATTTTTGTCATTATTTGTTAACTCCTTCACTACCCTCTATGGCTGTGATATAATCTTTGATTATTTGATTACTAGCTTTGGACGGTATTATGCTATTGAATAATGCAGGGTTTATAGCAATCAGTACCTTGAAAATAATACATGCTTTTCTTTTGATTAAGCTCTACAGAGCCTTCATCACTCAAGTGAAGTATCTGCTGGTGGATGAACAAAGCTGAGCTCAGTAAGCTGTGAAAATCATGATTAGTAAAGATATAAACTTAGGGATTTTGTTTCATTTTATAATCAAAAGCAAGCCAACATGCAGGAAGATACCCACACAACTTGCTTGTTAAAATCTTTGACTAAAGAGGGTAACACTTTAAACTGGATCTCCATTAAATGTCATCAAATCCTATGTATGCACAAAGGTAGCAACTAATTTTGCAAGTTATGTAGTGAAAATGTGACTCTAAAAGTCAAAAAAAATCACGCAGTGTGGCTAACATTGGAAATGCTAGCACTAACAGTTTACTTTCTTCGTAGGTTAGAATCCATCAATGCACTGAATCTGTTATTGTGGTCCCAGGTCATAGGCCCAATTTATCCAGACACAGCCAACATGCATCATTTTCTAGATCAAAATTCTGCCGGACCGCATTGATTTTACAAGATGTCATCTGTCTCACTTTCTACCTTGTTGGTTTACAACATCCATCGTCATATCGCATACCCCTGGTGGAATGTCAAAATTGTATGACGTATGAAAAATGAATACCACCCAAGTGTACTAGTTACTTTCTGTGACTGGTAGCACAGTCTGCCATGTGTTGGGCACAAATGAAAGCAATTACAAGCTATTCTGTCCCCTGTTCAGTTCGTTGTCTTGGAGTGGTGGAGCATGAGAGACATCGCATGGCCGACTGGAGGTGATGTGGGACTCAAGGCCGGGTAACGACAGGTGACTAGAGTGCATTCTGGACTGCCCTGAGCCGAGTTCTGCTGCAGCTGATTCCAAAACCTCTGCCTCAGCTAAAGCTGCTGCAACTTCTTTCTCTTGCTTCAGTGTGGCCAGAGCAGCCTCCATGTGTGCTTCTTCTACTCTCAACTGGGCTTTTTCCACCATGAGTTCAGTTTCTTTATTGACAAAGGTGGAGCGGGCACACACTGCTTCAGCTCTTGCGCGTGCTTTAGCAGCTGCTAGGCTTGCTGAAGACTTGCAGGAGCTGTTAGAAGAACTAGCAACAGATCTGGTCACATATGACTTCACAGATGTTCCTGGAGATCTAGTCTTCTGTTGATCTTCTGTATCCGGCTTATTGTCCATGATGACTATTTGGCATGTAAGGTACAACTAAACGAGGCGGGAAGATTAATGAGAGGTAGCGGTCTCTGCTATCCAGACTTGCTGTATTATCCCTGGTGTGATGCTGTTTTTTCACTATTCTGTCCCATGCGTGCGTCGTTCTGGTACACGCAGTGACAGATAGCTAAACATATGCCGTAGGTACTGAAAGCGTTGAATGATGAGTCAGATGTGAAAGTAAAGTTGAGGGCTGTTTACTTGTTTGTCTTCATCAATGTACATCTTACAGTGTTGTCCCAGAAAAACAAAGCTTCTCCATGGCATAACACAAGAGGATGCTGAAGGATTAAACAGGGAGACTTCTGGTACGCCGCATTGCGCAAATCCCAATACTAAAATGGCTTCCTGCATTACCCCACTCATGTGACTCTAAACATCCAATAGAAAGGAATACAAGCCAAGCCACAGAAAAATTAACTTGACCGCAGTCTCCAAGCTAGCCACTAGGAGTTGCTAAATTCTCAATGTGCACATAAAATTACACAAGCATTAAAAATTGACTAATTACATTGTTATTCTTTGTCTTTTCATGGTTTTAATTTTTTGAATTAAAAATAAAAAAGTTTTACAAGTTTGATGTTAGAGTTATCGTATTTGCATACTGTAGATGATGCCTTTACAAAAGCCCAAGGTTAAAGTCACAGATTCTGTGCTCCTCGCACCTCATGTACTTGTGAAGTCGCTGCTTCTGGCCTATTTCTGTATCTGTGAATCAGAAACTGTCATGCGTCATCTAACTGCCATTTAACAAGAATCATATCATCCGTTCCCTTCTTCCTATATTGCTGTTTCATTAGAGCTTTTCACAAGAGCTACATGTATGTTATAATATAACTTGATTTGATTTATTGAACTATAGAGGTGATATCTCACCTTTTACTGTAGATGTTGTTTTGACCCTGATGTCTGCCTCCAGCTGTTTCCTCTCATTTCCATCTGCGAAACACTGCGAGATAAAATTCAAAGTTTTTCACACTTTCTTAATTTTAATATGTCTGATGTGTGAAAAACCCTGCAAAGGTCTTAACACACCAAACACCAAGACGGATGCCTTGTCATAAGTGCAGCACTGAGACAGGGATTGGTAATCACTCTTCTGTTTTCTCAGTGGTGAAGGACTAAGGGGTGATAAAAAGGAAGCATACATTTCGTGATGCAATTTCTTTAATTAGTCAGTAGAGTCTTGAGAAAACACACACACAAAAAACAGACAGAGGAAAAGAAGTAGAGATGGAGGGAGACGAGGTTGTTAATTCCACTGCTGTCTGCTTGCATTTGAGTACTCATTAATCTGAGACAGGGCACACCCTGTTGTCTTGCTGAGCATCTTTTATAAAAAAAAAAAAGAAAGAAAAAAAAAGCATTAGCACTTCTGCTGCATTGAGAAATTGTCAGTGATGTTTCACAGGAGAGATGTGCTGAAAGTGAGAGAGGGAGAGATGGATGCTGGTAGCATACTGAACTTCTCAGGCCTCCCTCATCGCCACACTCGGGGCCTTCCACCCAGCGAGTGAATCCATAACACCCTTTCCCCGCAAGTCAAGTTCCTGGACTGTGACCTTCAAAGTTTACGAATACCAATCAAGTGTGACCACTTCAACGTTAACCGCATCATATTACAGTTAATTGAGTAATTGTTGGCATAGATGAATGAGCTTGCTCCATTTGTTTTGCCATTAGCACTGATGTGATATTAGGAGTGATTTAGACATATTTTCTATTCCCTCAATTAGAGTAATGTAATCTATGTTTACAGAATACATCTCCATGCACTAAAAATATCCATTGCAATTTCAAGCCAGACAATTAATTAAGCACCCAATAAGTCAATGGAAATTGAACAAAGGGTTATGTTTGTGTCATTAACTCAGTTCAATTGGCAATTCATATTCTCTATGTTGAACTTGTGAACATAATCTGCGCATACATGCATATTCATTACCTTGGCAAGTCAATTCGCAGAGCAGGAAGACTGAATAAAGGTGAATGAGAGGTTGAACCTTCCTACCATCCATTATTACGCTTTAAAGAGCTATTCTAATGGGGTGGTTTCAATCGTGGGTTAAACATGATACCTTTACAGCATTTTTGTGTCTGTTATAGTGCCTGAATTAGGCTGGAGAGAACTTCACCTCACCAAATCCTCCCTCCACTCTACCTGGGGGCACTGGCACCTTCTCCTCTCCTAGAGTCAATACTACCTCTGCTGCCTCTATTCTGCCCAGAGGAGCGCACCACTCAGCTGGTTCCAGGGTGCAGCCAGACCCTCCTCCACTACTGCCATTAATCCACTCCTTCGGCAGACAGAATCCATCTCCCCTTGGCACCTATTTGACAGAGGGTAAAAACAGGGATGAGATAGCAGGGTGCAGATCAATCCCTTCGATCCCCGTCTCCATCTCAGCAGTCATTCATCAGCCAGTGGTTGTTGCTGGTGATGTTGGTGGTGTTGTTTTGCTTGACATTGCTCCATGTCCAGTCAGTGAAAATCAAGCAGCTGAATTACGGTAAAGCAGAGGGATAAATCCACATTATCGTTGCCCTGACATTTAGAACTAAAAAAACAAAAACAAAAAACAAACAAGTCAGTTAACCTATTTCATAAATGGTTGATCAATAACATTGATAATTATTTTTCAATGTAATTTAGCATTTTTGTGCACAAATACCACAGCTTACCTCCTTCAGTGTAAATATATAATTTTAGAAATATTTTGGTTGTCCAGAAATATTTTGGCTTCTATTGAGGTTTGGATGGAGAAAAAATATTTTTGCCAAAATTGCTAACAACTTTTGCATATTTGATTTTTATCAGATAATAATTAAACACCACATGCAGCTTTTTATAAAGATGAACTTAGGTTAAGAAATACACCTGCAAACTTCAGTGAATTAACAAAATGTGAATACTGTATTTAGAATTTAACAAAATTATTTTTTAAAATATTCAATTTTCTCAATATCCTTACTTAGTTTTTTGTCTTTATTGACTTTATTTGTTGTTATCCAAGGAAGGAAGAATCACCTTTTCAATTACCTTTGTATGTAACCTGTATGCCCTAATGTTCCTGTCTCTTTTACTATGTCCCTTAATGATGCAGCACAGCTGACAAGTTGAGACCTTAGTGTTGATGTTTGTCCTTTGTGTGTCCTTAATAACACATTGCGGCTTTCAAGTGACAGTGAATGGTGGGGCAGTGGTTCTCCTCTAACCTAACTTCATTTTGGAAGTGAGAAGGGGAAAAAAAGCAAGTATCAGACAAAACAATCAATGAGACTGGGTTGATGGGTTAATATACAAAAGTCTTTAGCCACCCTGCAGTTCTTAATATTTTTTGAAAGTGAAAATGTTTCGTGGAAAATAGCTGCAGTGATTCATTGAAACATCTGCAAAGATAAATGCAAAAGCAGAGTTTGTACAATTGTATCAAGCTTGAAAGTCAATATTTGGTACGACCTTCATTAAAGCATGAAGGGTTCTTGTAATTTGTTGAAAAAGTCGTCAGGAATAGTTTTCAGGTTTCTTGAAGGACATTCAAAGTTCTTTTCTTTCAGGATGATCCCACAGTACTTCAGTAAGATCAATAATGGAGAGGCCGATCTATGACTGATAGCGTGTGTTTTTCTTTCCTTTTACTGAATTGGCAGTATGTCAATGCCAGTCAGACCACTCCAGATTATACTGCAAGGTGGATCAAAATCTGACTCTTCTGCATTCATAATCCCATCCATTTTACTAAGATCTCCAACACCTCTGGACCTGTTACCACTGATTTTCAGTCTAGTTTTAGTGTAATCTATTCTCTCTGTTTCTTTTTCTTAAAAATGGCATCCTGATGTTTACCTTTACACTGAGACATTTTCTGATGAGGCTTGATGATCAAGGTCAGATGCATCTCTTAGGTCCTGGATTTTTCCATATTTCTTAAGGACATGATATTCAGATACTGTTTATCTGCTATAGATAGTTTTTAGGCCAGTCACTTTTTCTTTTGTCCTCAACTTGTACACTTTCCAGATTATCTAAGACCTAGTGCACGTAATGTCAAGATAAGTTATATTTTTAGCTAATAGCTCTCTGGAAATGACATTGATGATAAAAAATACTGGTTGATGCCTGTGAAACTGTCTTTGTTTCACACACACAAAAAAACAACAACATTCCTCTGAAAATAGTCAGGCACAAGATACTGGACTTAAAATGATTGAAAAAGCAAACAAACAAAAGTTCAAAAGACCTTGAGAAAGCCTGGAGAACTATTGCTCGAAACCACTTTTAAAAGTTAAAATAAACTCTGGCTCCTTGGAAGCAAAGGATAAAGAATATAAAATATATATAAAGATCTTTGCATGCTAGTCACAAAGATCATGCACAAAGAATAAATAAAAAAACAAAAACAAAAGAGTAACAAAAACATGTTAATCACTGTACACTCTCTCGAGCCATTAGGTCAGGAATTAGATGAATAAATTAGTGCTGTGATCACAAAAATAGCCTTAATGTTGGCATACAAACCAATCATCAAAAAAATAAACCAAGGCAAAAAATAATCTCACAAAAACAACAACATACAAAGTTCAAGGCATCTGACAGAGTGGGAGGATAATCTTTTGTGGTTCGCATTTAACTTTTTGGATTACTCAGATATATGTGCAAGATGCTTCCGTGGTCCCTTGCTACTCACAGGGACATATTTCTCACATCTTTCACATCTTGTGATGATGAATGACCCAAACACAAACATACTAGTCAAACACGAGAAGACACATTGAAGAAAGAAAGAAAAAGAATGCAATATAAGGTCTGATTAAAGCCTTGTGTTGCAACCTTTAGGGAGACGGTTCTACCGCCTGTTGCACACATTGCAGCTGAAACAGTTTGCACTACCGTAATGATTCCAAGGACCAATTGGTTACAAAAAGCACGAGTCCTGCAGCACATCTTCAAAACCATCTACAGTCAAAGCTGGGCTTTGCATGAGACAGTGTGACTAAAAAAAGGCTTTGAACTTTAAAGCTTTGTTGGAGGGATGGCAATTAGTGTTAAAAAGGTGTCAACAAAAACAGCCTACAGTGAGTTTTGGTAGTAATTTAGAGAAAAGTTAAAGAAAACATTTTTCTGTGACCTGGTGAATCAACTGGTCAGTCTGTCCAGTGTGTGTATAAAAAAATAAAAGCATCTCCAGCGAGATCTGATTTTGTAGACATTTAAAACTGCACTGCTCTTTATATTTACATGTATTAAATGGCTTAATTGTGAATGAATGAAAGAGTTACAGTACTCAATCCCTTAGTTTGATTTAATTTGTTGGTGCTTGTTTGTATGCGGCAAATGACAGAAAATGACAAAGCTGAGTAGTTCTTGTTAGTTCTTGGTGCACAGCCTTCGAAATGTATTATATTGTTAGGTCCTCCTACACTGTTCACCAAAGGCCACAGAATGAAATGTGATCCTTACTGGATATGTTTACATTGGTGTTTGTTGAATCTTTTGCGCTATTTATTATTAAAACAAACAAACAAAAACAAACAATGAATGTTACTCTAAAAATAAGTCCATGTATTGTTTGATTTTGACAAAGGGCAGGCTGTTTTCCCTTGTTTCTCTGTTCCAAGCTAGGCTAAATGTGGATCATGTCGGTATTGATCTTTTGGTCTTATGAGGTATGATGGTAAACAAGTGTATTTGCCAAAATTCTACTCCGTTGCAACATTTTGGTTGATATACTTCATGAATCCATGCTCTGCGTTTAAAGGCTTTACCTCAGTGTTTGGAGGAGCAAGTATCAAAGCTATGGATACAATGAAACCCGAAAAGTGTACAGATGTAGCAGAACAGATGCACAGTTCAAAGAAGTAAAAAAACTGGCAGTAGTGGTAGAAGGGTGAAAGATCAGTTGACTGCTGCAGTGTTTAACTAAAAACGATTTAGCAAAAAAGCACAATAACTCTCAGTTTGGGCGAAGCGCATTTTTATGTTGGTTATATCCATCATCTAGACAGCTTCCAGTACCAAAACATCTTACTCATTTATACCACCTAAAATTACATGTATGACAACACAAACTTCCAACACAAGCAAGTAGTAAATATCTTCAATTTGTTTCTAAAAGTATTCAGTTTTCTGCTGTGTTTTGTCTGCTGCTTGTTCTCTTCTTGCGGTTGCCTGGCATTGCTACTGATTGCATTGCTCACAGAATGTATTATATACCTCCAGCAGTTTAATGCTCCTTTTGCAGTACATAAGCTACAGGGATTTTTCATAGTCCAGATTTGCCATCTGGAATAGGAGGCAACTCATTTGAAGTGTTAGCATAGTTAATAAATTATTAACTGTAGAGTTAATAATTGCTTTGCAGAAAAAAATAAACCCTAATGGAGCAAATATAAGTAAAGGCCAAACTCACAGGAAATCTATGGCTAGAAAATTACATGTTATTGCTTATTTTTAAATGAAAGGTTTTTTAATGGAGTGCTTCAGTGTGTTGTTAGGCCTTTAAGTGTTTTCGGTGCATTTTATCCGAGCCTCTCAGACTTAAAAAGCTTGAAAATTCAGGAGTTTCTAATGGCTGCTGTAATGTTTGCTGTAATGCCAGAGTAGAAAGAAATTCATGACTGAAAACAAGTTTACAGCATCCCATGATGTCTTTACTGCAAAATAAACCAGAGAGAGAAGCTGTTCAAAGTGAAAAATGGGAACTGTTAGACAAAAATTATTCAGAAAAACGAATAAGAGTGAAAGTGCTTCCAGACAAGGAATGACTGGTCGGTGACAGACAGCCATGTATTATCTAATCAGCGGCAGACCTCACACTTTACTGTACCTGAGTATGTGTGGCCCTCTTCCAAAAGCCTGCAACACATTATAAAATTTCACTTGTAAAAAAAGGACTAGGCTTAAATACACTAGAGTATGATACTGAGTGCCAGGTGTGGAAGCACTTTGGGTTATATTTGACCTGCTGGCTTGTAGATACTTTTTGTGTGGATGGTAACTAGTGTGTAAGTTATGAGGAGCCTTGATAGAACGCTAATAACAAATAAGAAAACAAACTATAATAATGTTAGCCTAAAGTGATACATTTTAAATTAAATAAGTCCAACTTATTGAAAAACACACACATACACAGAAATCACCATGGTACCAAAGCCGTCCAGAAACCTTAGGGATAAATACATTTTGGCAGTAAAAGCCTTCTTCATTTGCGACTCATAGGTGATAAGAATCAAATATAATTCAAACTTTTTACTCACCTTGAAAGAATCTTTGTTTCTTTTTTTTGTTTTTACAAGTAATTGTCAGTATTTTCTAAGCGACAGTGATGCAAACTGTGACCGGTTTTATGCATGCTAAACCACTGGAGTCTAAGATGCCCTTGTGCGACTGAAGGGGGGTCATCATCGCACCCTGGTGTGATATGCAGGCTTTCACAGTATGGTCTGCGTAAGGTGAGAAAACTGGGAAGTGCTGTGATGTACTATATCAAGAGTGAGCTCAGAGTGCTGCTTTGAGCTAGGAGATGAGAAAAGTGACAGCGGATGTGAAAGTGTTTCACTGTATTATAAAAAAAAAAAGTCCTGAATAAAACAGTCAGTGAAGGAATTTTAAATTTACAATAAGCATTCTGTGTGGGTTGAACCGCCAGTGTTTCATCCTGTAGAGAAAACTAAAACTAAAAAATATCAAAAGTCACAAAAGAGGCTAGATCCTGTGGTACATCATGCACTAGAGGGTAAATCATCATTAACATAAGCTGGCAGTGGACCTTTAAAAGTGTCATAACGCCCAGTATTAGCTGTTGGGATTTACACAGGGTGTGACAAGGGACTGATTCCACTCTTTAGTAACCCTAAAGAGTTTTCCTCTGTCCTCCAGCAAAAGATCATTATTTCTCTAAAGAACATAAAAGGAATATGTTACCAAGCTTTTAATGACTGGAGTGGTCTTGTATAATACGTGACAGACTTGTTGGTGTCAGTGATAAAAGGTGTGATTGCTTCAATAAATAGAAACCTCTAAAGCCCAAGGAATAGAGTTAAATAATTGGACCAATAACTTTTGCTGAAGTTTCCCCTCTCTCCCTATACCATTTATATGCTAACCATGTCCCCGAGGGTCCCTCCCTTTCTGTTTAATTTCAGCTATCCCTTTTTAATCAGTTTCCTTTTATCTCCCAGCAGTTTGAATGCAGAAACATTCTATTTAATTTTTTTTTTAATCAAGGGTACATGTGTGTGAAGCATCAATTATTTGATGAAAAAGGATTCACAGAACAGGATCACACTGATTAAATAGTCTCTCACACTGAGAAGATTATGTTTTCTTAAAGTAAGTGAATGCAATGTATGTGCGGTTTATTGACTCATAAGGTCAAAGTCAAAAGAAACCTTTGAATAAAGGTAAAAGACAGGGAGAGAGTAATACAAGTGCAAAGAAAAGTGCGAGGATGAGGTAGGGATGAAATGATCCTGGATACACACAAAAAGAACATCTAACCTTGCTGTTTTAATGATGGCTAGTTTGAGGATGGAGCATGCTAAGTGACATTAAGAAGGGTAAATGGGATCCAAATATGGAGTATCAAATGAACTATAGTCGGAATATCTTATGTAATATGAAGTGCCAAAAGAAAATCCCTGTGGCTCTTTTAGGTGAAGTATTTAGAGTTCTTATTGCTGGGACAGAGACAACGCTAACATAAATACATTCTCAGGTTGCCCCACAGTGGGTTTAGGGGCAAGCCACCCACACTCATTTCAGTTCCTTCCAGTAATCATTGCTGTCTCCTTTGACCCATTTAGTGTAACATTATGCTCACCCAGCTGCTATGATTTCAGCCTTCTTTGCCCTCCCCTGCTATTTCCTCCACAGCAAACTACCCAGATGAGAAATCCAAGGTACTGATGAACAGGCAGGATGTTAAAAACAAGCAAACAAACAAAAAACAAGCAAACAAAAACAAAAAAGAAAACTTTATATTGAGCCTTCAGAACATTAGCCTTTCTCTTCTTTGCTGCTGTTCTCCCAGTGGAGGTGCCAGAGCCTTGGTTTGCGATGCAGCAGCTGCAGCAGCAGGCTGCCACTGATCTGTGTGACCCCCAGAGAGGGGTCTATGGTCCTGGCTGCCTGTGGAGAATACAGATCAACCTCCTACATGTCCTGAACCCTGTCCCCTCCACTCATTACCGCTCACATTCACTTACCAGGAGGAGGTGGTGATGCTGAATAAACCTCCCATTCCACATATTTAGTGAGAATGCGCATGGATGCTGGTGCACGGTGAGGAAAATAGACCACTTTGATGCAATGTAATTTTGCACAAGTGTGTCTTTGTGTTATACAGCTGCTTGAGGGTGGAGGTTTTCTCTGGTGTAGGCTTTTAACGTAAGAGTTAATAAACAGCTCACCGACGTGTCAGCTTCTCTAATAGCCTACAGGAGATCTAATTCCACAGTCAATCAAACTGATGGTTTATTTCCATCATTTGGGAGATATAGTGCATCAGCCTGTTAAGAACCGGCTCCAGGCATCCTGCTGAAGTCCAGTGTTAACAATTAATGAATAACAATAAATACAAATGAAAGCCGTTTACCTGATTTTACCTCCGGGGTTCATTGTTTTAGTGCTTTGGTTTCATCTTGATTTTATGAAAAGTTTCTACAGATATGCATTTAGCGGTTACAGCATAAGCACAAGTGGAACAAAGTTATAGCTTTGGGAATTGCACATTAAACTTCAAGTCTTGGCACTTAAAGTAAATGCCATTTATAAAACACCTTTCTAGTCTTGTTGACTAATCAAAGGGCTTTTACACCACAAACTCCATTTACCTGTATGCCACTTTATTTTACCAAAAGAGTACTTTATATGTCAAACACATGACATGCAGACCGGAAGGCCTCCTACTCTGAAGTCCCAGTTTTACAGGTTAGAGAGAGAGTATTATAAAAAGTTCAGTTTTTCCTTTTTAAATGGCTGCTGTTACATTTTTGAATTAATGTCAGATGCAATTTTTCCAACTTGATGACATTGCAAGGAAACAAAAACATTAGTTTGATATTACCTTTTTCTGCTGATCTATTGTTCCACACTATACTCACTAAAAAAAGTCATAGCTTTGTCAGGATATGGCCCTAGGCTTGTGTTTCTTGCTCACTAACAAGTGTCATAAGTCACTGGTGTTAAGGTCATGAGCAATTGGTCTGTTGATGTTGTTCTGTCAGAATTTACCAACACATAATACAGTTTGACATTAGCTACTTGTTGGTTGAGTGGCATTAACAGTAACAGTGTTTTTGGAGATCTCTTCTAACTAAAAAATGTGCAAAAGTGCGGCACGCCTGCAGGCGGGGATTTGCTCTGCATTCAAATTGTCCAGCTGTGCAAGCTCAAACAAAGCCTACTTCATCATAATAGAGCTCTGTCACAGTGGATTGAAGGCCCTTGTAATGAATAATTATAGCATGGGGAAGGAACATGGCAGAATACAAAACAAAGAGGGAATCTGGGAGGGGGAAGCTGTCTAGAAAACAGGTGTGTGCCATGAATTATACATCTAGAGAAATGCCACCATACTTCAGATGAATGCATTTCGTATTGTTTTGTGCTTGCTTATGTTTGCAGTGACAAACAACATTGGGTTTGGTGAGTGAACCCAACAGCAAAGAGTATACAGTAATGCAGTGGTCATTTTCAAGACGTGGCGTGCTTTTTTGGTTGCAAGTGATGCAATCCACCTTTGGGGCATTTAATTCATTATGCTACAAAGAGATTAATTAGAGAGGGCACATGCACTGCATGCATATGTTGCCTAGCCTGTGCAAAGACACCGTCTCTTAATGAAATACCAGAGCAGACCACAAGCCTGTCTATGCACGCATAGCTCTATCTGGTGTCCTTGCCCGAAGCTATGTGACCCGTATTGTGAGTTGCAGAGGTGGGAGCAACAGGCTGTGAAGGGGGAACTGGCTTAACAGTTCTCCTGGCCCCTGACATCCCCCTCTGGTCCTGATTATATACAAGCTACTCCTGAACCATGGGGCACCTGGGCCAGCTTATGAAGAAAAATTACACTTATATGTCCTACACATCTGACTACAACAAACCAGACACACTAAATTAAAATTTCTCAAATTATTTGCTTGGTTATTTGACATTAACAACTTGATCTCATATGAATTCTGAAGACACACTTCACAAGAGATCTGACTGATAATAACTTTAGAAGACCTGGATATATATTTAATAAAAGTGTTCTTCTTGGGGTTTGTTTGTAGACCATTGTCAATCAATCTCGTGCCCTGTGTCTCCTGTCCAGTGCAGAATGTGTTCAGCTTGTCAAATTTACATAAATCTTCAACTGCTAGCAGTGTGACTCTGAAGTGCTGTACTGTATATTTGTACAATGTCGACGAAACGGTTTGCACCGTCAAAGGCAACCGTGGGTACCTTTGGTTTCATTCTATAATACTGGACTTATTTTTCAACGAAGATTTGAACTTTGAGAGTGTTTAAACAAGAGAGAAACGTGTGAAAATGTTCATGCCTGTCTGAGAAAAGTGTATAAAGTGTGTAGTGAGGATCTTTACAGCCTTAAAACATCTATAATAATTGTAAAAAATAAAGGTGGCTACTTCGCAGATTTCACCTATCACGGGTTATTTTTAGAACGTAACTACCGAGATACGAGGGACCACTGTATTTCTTAATATTATTGTACACAAATACAATCACGATAAAGAAGAAAAGAGCATTCCTCAAAACCATTCCAACAAATTCTACTTTTCCTTTTCCCTTTTTACTCAAATTAAATTCACTTTGAACTAAAACTGCAGCTACAGTAAAAAAGACAAATCCATTAAATAGCACAATATTTTAGGCACACAGGGTCTTCATCAGGCTAATGGTCAACAATCTAGACACATAAACTCACTGGCCACTTTCTTAGGTACACCTGTTAAACTGTTCTGTAACACAATTATCTAATCAACCAGTCACACAGTATAAACTTATTATCAAGAGAACCTGCTGTTTAAATTTAAACCAATCGTCAGAATGGGGAAGACGAGATTTGTTACTTTGAACATAGACCAGCCTTTATGACACTAACAGCTTTGCTGAGTATTTCAGAAACTGCTGATCTCTCTCTAGTGCTTATAAAAAATAGCATGAAACAGAGTTTAAGGTGTTCAGGCTGCTGGTAGTGGCGTAATGATGTTGAAGATTTTTCTCTTGGCACACTTTGGGACCCTTAGTACCAACTAAGCCAGGGGTGGGCAATTCCAGGCCCCGAGGGCCGGTGTCCCTGCAGGTTTTAGATGTGTCCTTGAACCAACACAGCTGATTTAAATGGCTAAATTAGCTCCTCAACATGTCCTGAAGTTCTCCAGAGGCCTGGTAACGAACTAATCATGTGATTCAGGTGTGTTGACCCAAGGTGAGATCTAAAACCTGCAGGACACCGGCCCTCGGGGCCTGGAATTGCCCACCCCTGAACTAAGCACAGCTGAAATGCCTGACTATTGTTGCTGACCAGGTCTATCTCACCACACTGCACCCATCTTCTGATCATTGCTTCCAACAGATCAATCAAACTGGTTTCTTGAACATGACAATCACTCCACTGTACTCAAATGGTCTTTGGGATGCAGTGGAACAAGAGATTCACATCATATATTTGCATCCAACAAATCTGCAGCTACTGCATGATAGTATGGTGTTGATATGGACCAAAATCTCTGGAGAATGTTAACAGCACCTTGTTGCACCTATGCCACAAAGAATTAACGCAGCTCTGAAGACAAAACAGGGCAGTAAAGTAAAGTAAGTGTAAATCAAATAAAAAATGTAATTCCTAAATTCTTTAAAAATGTATGTATCTTAAAGAAACTTTAAACATGAAAGCATGCTCACTATGACTATACATTTGCATAGCCCACTGTAGCTCGTGGGTTGTGGCATAGACTGCTTGAGTAATTCCTGCTCATTTGTTACATCAGCTCAACTTCCATCATTTTTCACTCTTTGTGTTTTTATGAGGATCAACCAATGACTGTAGCAGTAATTTGAAGAAAACATCAGACAAATAAATAAAAGAAGTAATTGCTACATGCTGCATGCCATGAACCCTTGTGATGTGCTCAGAGCTTGTTAAATTGTCATCATAACAAAAAGTCACCTTTCTGATTCTTTTGTAATCCTACCCTATGACGCATCGTTGATGTTACCAGTTCAAGCTGGCATCAATTAAATGTACTTGCTGTATAAGCCAAACCAAGAACATAATTATGTGGGGCAGTGTAAGTGTACACACTTTTTATTTCTGCTCCCTGGAATACCTGCACAGAAAAGGTGCAGTTTTATATTAATATTTTTTAATTGGCAGATTTTCAGTCTGTTGTGACTACATACTGCAATGTGAATTTGATGTTCCATTGCAAATCCAGAGAAAAATACCGCTCCCTGTGTGTATTGCTATGCAGCTTCCAGGACAGAGATATTTTAATTGCTCCTATTGTTGAATTATGCAAGGACTTTGAGTGGGTTCATGTAAATGTGTTTGTGTGTGGTGGCATTATGCTGTCTGTGTCCTGTCTTACCTCTGTCTGTCCTTGACAGATCACATGGATATTGGCTGCCTTTTGAAGGAATAACACCTACTATCAAGTGGATAGAGGAGCTCTGAGGAGCGAGTTTCTCTTCCTCTCTCGCTCTCTCTCTAGGAGGGTTTACATCCAATCCTCCAGGTCGCCATCTCAGCAATGATCATGTATTCAGTGGGGATTTGGGGGAGGGGGTGTAAGTGCTCCTACGGGAAATAAGGGTCACCTCTTTAATCTCAGATGTGGGGATCTCTCCAACCTGTGTACACGATGTATGTTATTATTCTGCACGTTCTATAGCCCACCTGCCAGTTGTTAACTGTACATATTACACGTGTGTTGTTAATCATACTGATAGTATGGCGCTCACGTTGATGGACTAATAAGAGGTCACAGATTGTTTGTATAGTACACATGATTTGTTGATTATGCTCTGGATTACTAGCTACACCACAGCAGGTTTACTTAAGACAGGTAACGGACAGCCTCCTGCTACCATGTCATTTTCTTGACTTTATCTGTACACCTGAATAAGACCTTTGCTTGGGTGGTACCAAAGTATTAACTGAAGTGCAATTTAATAAAAAGAAAAACTAATGACTGACACAAATCAGCAGGCACTGCCTCTTTTGCTAATTTTATTCCACCTGGTGTTTTGTAGTGACTCCCCCTTAAACGGCAGTAGTTCATAATAACCGTTCATAATAGCAGTTCATAAAAACCGAATTAAACCAAATGGAACTGGATATTTTATCTAATGCTCTCATTCTTGCCTGATTGCAAATTATATACGACTTGTGAGTGTTAAAACATGATCCAGCAAAAGAAATCATGATCATTTTAGGTGTAATTATTGTTACACCTAACTTATTTACCTTTCCATAATGACAATCTTTCAGCGTCTACAATTAATGCTATTTGGTTTGCTTATCTGTGCCCCAGTGGATATCTAAATTTCTTCTGGAAAAATGTTTTTTGTTGTTGTTTTTGGATAGCATGTTGGTAAAGTTTCAGGATAGCTTTAGTACGTTAGTACCACTGTTGAGCAAAAATGGACCCCCAGCTAAGAGCCAAAGATAAGCCCTGTTAAAAAGTAGTTCCACTAATGCTGAGTATGCATTTGAGAAAAAGGAGCTCTTATATTTAAATGTCCTTGGCTGACCTTTAGTGCTTATTGGATCTCTTATATACTGTAATTTCACTGAACAGGAACTCTCACTCACTGAAAGTTTGCACGGTTATTTCTGACTTCACTTTCTCAGCTGCTTTGCAAGCTTTAGTGTGAAATCCTCAGGGAGTTGTCTCTACAAGAGTCACCAGCTTTTAGGGTCGAAGCTCTTAATTATGCTGGGTGTAAATGAGAGGACTGAAGAGAGAGCTGGTGTGGCTAGCCAGGGGCCCCATGTGAGGGTGACAAAGCTTATAGAAGCACAGTGGCGCTCTCAGCCTAAGGCTCTGCACAGATGAAAAGAGGACAGAGAAAAAAGGCAGAACATAAGGCATGTATGCTAATGTGTCAACTCAGTAAGCTGGCAAGACGGTGAATAAAGCTGCTTCATCTCTAGCAGTGCGAAGCAAAGCTGATACAGTGAGCAACATATTTTTTTGATTACATACTTTATGTATGCCTTTAGATTTATGTGATGTCTCTGGTATGGAAAACTATTAATTGTGCATATAATACAATTTTAAAGGGACATTTGAGAAAAGGTACATTTCCCCTGACAGTAAGAGTCTTATGGGAGTTATCCAGCCTTACTGCATATCTACCTTTCTCTATCTGGCTATCTTGTTGTGCAAGGTGCAGAACTGCAGTGAAAGCAATGTGGCTTCTGATTAGACTCGGTAAGGCAAATAGAAAAGCTGCACAGAGGCATAATAAAAGAGTATCATTTCCCAACACAGACATACCCTTGTAGGCCTATTTAAACATCACATAAGTGGCAATGTATCATAAAACTACAAAGGCATTTCATCATTGGAAAGAGGGCAGTTTTTTTAAAATCTATATTTCATGTACTGAATTACAACATAATAATGATGATGAACTCACAAATTTGTTGAACAGACTCAGAATGGCTCTGATAGTTTGAGCTCAACCACCAACTGTAAAATTTAGTGTTCATGTATAGAAATAGGCTAGGTGTGTGATAACGTGCATGACATTGCATTTTTTTCATTTGCTTCAAAGGTCTGGCTGATTAAACAGTGATCTCGACCAACAAACGCAAAATCTGTGGGTTACAAATTCCTTCGGAGAAGTGCTCGATTCAAATGCTTTGTTTTCACAGGGCTGAAGGATGTGTGGAGCAGGAATCAGCGAGTGAGTGACAAAAAAGGAGAAAAATGCGGTGGCGAGACAGAAAGGAGGAGAGAAAGTGAGAGATGGAGTGAGAGATAGACATAGAGATGCAAGAGAGACAGCAAGAGGGAGAAACTGAGAAGTTGAGAGAAAATGTGATTTGGTCTGGGTGTTTTGGGCTGCATGCTCCATTTGCCCTCCCTGACAGAGAGGGAGAGTGACGGGCATTGGCAGGAATTGAATCAGTAGATTAAACACCCCCTCCTCCCCCTCCTCTCTTTTCCCATTTCTTCTCCTCCCCTCACCTCCCCTCTTTTCTCCTCTCCACCTATTCTCCGGTTCCTTTGACAAGGGAAATGTGGTGGAGATTGCAGGCAGAGATGTTCTTGCCAAGTGTAGCTAAGAATTCTTTGTCACAGGTAAGATTGATAGGGTGATTAAATATCCAGCAGTAGAGTATTAGTAGCCACTCTTGACCATTAGTGCCAAGCAGCAGAAGGGATGCATTAAGAAATTGTCTGTGGTAAAGGCAGAACCTCTGCCCCAAGTTATCAAATCCACCTTGCCACCGTGTAGAAATTCACCTCGATGTAGCAGTAAAATTGATGCATCAAGATAATAGAAGCAAAAGTGCATAGACCAAAAGCTGTCTGTACACAAAACTCCTAACCTGCAGCACAAACAAGAACTATATAATAGACCACAATAATATGTCAATATATTAAACTACGGCCAACACAATGTGTAGCTGGTATAATGTTTGTTTACTGCTATGTCAAGAGCAAAGATTGGATGAACAGATAACACAAGTCAGCTCAACATTTTGTTAGGCACGATTTTCACTGTTTGGATGAACTGCTAATGACGCATATGTTGGATAAGACTGGTCTTACAGGAGGATTTTAGATTTTAACAGCCTGCTTGACTGTCAGAGAAGATGTTTACACATTGCACTATATGCCAGTGTGGTCACACATGCTCACAAGATGCCAAGCACTTAAATGGGCTATGAGCTTTAATTCGTTTATAGCTCAGATGTTAACTTGTGACTCATCTTAAAGTGCTGTTGATTTAAAAATCGCATGCACACACATCAGTGATAAATGACTTGCATTGATATTACAGAGGATGAGATGCAGTATTTATAGCAGCATCTGTGTTCTGTAACTGTGCTGCCTGTCATTCTTGGTGTAATATAAGCAAAAATAATTTGAAAGAATTATCTGTGGGGTAAATACATTCACTAGACAATTTATTAGGTACATCTTGTTATTAACTGGTTGGACCCCTTGTTGCCTTCAGAATTGCCAGCAAGGTGCTGGAAGAGATTTTGGTCATTGCTGAAATGACTGCATCCCACTATTGCTGCAGATTTGTCAGCATATAACACAGTGAAGTTATTGTCATTTTCAGGAAACCAGTTTGAGATAATCATCCTGCTAAATGCATCCACCTCCAAAGCAGGATGAATCCATACTTTTATGGCATTTTGTCCAATTTTGGTGCGAAGCCTCAGTTTACCTTCTGACAGGAGTGGCACCTGCTCTGGTCATCTGCTGCGGTAGGCCATCTACTTCAAGACTGTTGTGAATTCAGGGATGTTCTTCTGTATATCTTAGTTACTGTTGCATTCGCCACAATTCTCTATAACAGGCACGCAAGCCACAGCTGACACGCGAAGGGTTAACTGATGGCACTACCATAGCTGGACTGGCCATCGGGCATACCGGCCATTTGCCCGGTGGGCTGATGTGATTTTTTGTTTTTATGGGTCAATGTTTTTTTGTTTGTTTGCTTGTTGTTTGTGTGTTTTTGTAACGGTATAAACAGTGAAAGGTGGTGGATTGGCCAGATGCTGGCCGCTGTGTAAAAATAAGTCAGCTGTTTGGTGGTGGCTATGGCGGAGCTTCCACAGAGGCAACAGGTGGATGAGGGAAAGTGGAGGCAGGAGGAGCAGAGACCCGAGGCGGCCGCCAATCCGAGTGTCAGGTGAACTGAACTTCAGATAAGAAGTTATGACCTGCAGTCTATCTGGGTCAGATATAAACCAAGTTTAGGTGTAGTTAGTGTGAATGCTTGTAAAAGCATTCACAGTATTGTTCTTCTAATCTTTATTTTTCTATTTTATTATTATATATTCCGTACGTTTTTTGTACTCCTACTCCTTCAAAACCGTTCAACTTAGAAAAACCATTCAAACACCGTTAGATTCCTCTTCTTTTGGACATGACTGCTTCTATTTTTCTAATTTTTAACATTTATATTTTTAATTTTATTCAACTTTATTCAACAAAAATTTCCCATGTATTTCAATGGGGAGACCCTTCAAATCCTCATTCAACTTACTCATTTTTAAACTCTTACTACTTCCACATACGTTGACATAGAGCCACCATTCAAACTTTAAAACGAAGACAAGACATTCAACTATTCAACTTGTATTTATCTTTTCAATATCTATTATACTTTTTCTTCAGTTCCAGTTTAAGTTTCATGATGTTTTTTCACCCGTTTCAGAGTTTATAATGGGTGTGTATGGGACGGAATGTTGGCGCTAGAGTGAGACAGCTCAACTGCTAGAGTGAGAGGAGCGAAAAAATTAATCTTAAAATCTTTTCTTAAAACTGCTGCTGTGTCCGCAGCGTTTGCTCTACAGGTATGATTTTACCCTCAAAACATAGCCATCGTTGTCCTCTTTCATCCAATGTGTTTACTATTGTACTAGGTGTTATGGTTCTTTCATAAATGTCACCAATGCACAGCCTCCTCCCTCCAACTCTTCCATAGACTCTAATGTTAAAATGGCTCAGAAGGTTCGTTTGAAAATCAGAAGAGCATGGTGTCTTTACACTGTCACCACATCTATATAATAAACTCCACAGGCATGAAAACTGAGAATTTGGTAGACTAGACATTGCTGGTGCTCACGGTGAAAGAATTTTGTCAATACGACCTGTACTTTTCATTTGGGAAGGATTTGTTTCGGCCTGACTTTTCAGTTCATTTTAAGCATCAAAAGTGAGGCGCATGTCTGTCTGTGTGTGTAGGGAGCCATTGGGTGCAGTCACTATAGCAACCAGGCTCACACCTGCCTGCCTAACGAGCTCTCTCTCACTCTGCCAAGATTCATCTTAATAAACACTTCTCTTTCAACTGCTGCTGTGTCCACAGTGTTTGCTCATCAGCCATCATTTTACCCTCAAAACGTCGCCATCATTGTTCTCTGTCCAACACCGTGTCTTTAAAAGCTCAGAGATGTAAAGTTTTTAAACTGTGTGGATCCAAGTGGAGAGATCACATTTTAGTCATTCAGTGATTCAAAGAATATAAACTTTTAATATTCATTCAGATGTTTTCTGACTTTAAATTTCCTTTTCTCATTTCTTAGGTTTTTCTAATTCACAATTAAAACATTTTTAGCTATTTTCCAACTTCTTCTGTGTGAATGTCAGCTTTTAGCAGTTCAGCACTTTTGTTTTCAGGCAAAAATTTCTGTATTTTTCATATCATTCAAAATTTTTAACTTAAATTCAGCAATTAATTCATTTCAGTGCATACATTCAGATTCAAGCATTCACACTGCAGTTTCTTCAGAAAATGCACTTTCTAGTTTATTTTTGTTGTGCTGACGTTTTACAGTCAGTTACAATAACTTGTACTGCGTACTAGCTAGCTTGACGGAGTTTCTATACAGCTGGGTGGGTGCTATGATGTCACTGATAGTGAACTTTATTTTATTCATAAGGTTAGTTAGTAGAGTTGCCAACCGTCCCGTAAAAAACGGAATTGTCCCGTATTCAGAGAAAATATTACGCGTTTCGTATTGAGCTGAGAAGGAACACAGTTTGTCCTGTACTTCAGCTAGAATGGAAAAGACACAAAGCTGGAGTTATTCTGTCTTTACACTGTCAGCTGCCTCTTCTCTCATTCGCTCCCCCTGCCTCGCCTCCTGCTACTTCAATCATTAAACTGATCAATGATCAGCTGATCGGCTTTTCTCTCTTGTTTGTTTATCTCCCACTTTGCGCCAGAAAGAAAAAACCAGCGGAGGTCGCGTTAAACAACAGCAGTACGTTTAAGCTTGATCAGCTGTTGTTGGAATTTATTTAACATTAATTTCTAGTATCAGGGAAAGGGGGGCACAACGAATTACTTTTCTGTCTTATTCTCATTCAAAATGTCTGGCTTTTAATAAATAATTATCTGAATCTTACGACCAAAGTTTTTATCTGATGTAAAAAGTATAGAAATCATACATATACCAACAAGACTGTGTACATCACTGTTACAACAGCATTTGTTTTCATTGTTGTGAGGAGACCATAAATAGCATTTGCATTTTCTTTTGTACAGTTCATTTGCTGTTATGGATGAAAAGTGTCTTTTTTGTTTTAAAACAGCTGACAGCTGCCAACATCTGCAAACAAATATAATTCTGTAAAGTTGTTCTATATAGTGTGTAGAGCGTTATTAAATTTATTGCTGAAGCAATTATATGGCACATTGACTTCTGAGGAAATTTTAGACGGCACTCGTCATCAAAAAGGTTGCCGACCCCTGATCTATAAACTCTAGAGAGGGTTGTGTGAGGAAATCCCAATAGATGAGCAGTTGAAATAGTTAAATCAGCTCATAAGGTACCCATGACCATGCCACATTTAAAGTCACTTTAATCTCCGTTTTTTTCCCATTTTTTGATGCTCATTTTGAACTTCAGCAGGTTAACATCCATGCGTCCATCCATCCATCCACCCATCCATCTATCCACCCATCCATGTCCTGTGTCTGGCTGGGGTCCTGATAATGTAAACCAAGCTTGCAGTCTGTACAGGGACTGAATGACCTCCATCAGCAGGCTTGATGCCAGTGTTCCCAAAGAACTTCTTTCAAATGCACTAACCATATATTCCCTGGTAGGGCAAGCTCCCACACACCCTCAAGTGTCCTTGAGAGGTTAAAGAAGTAGTCCATAAAAAAATTATTGTCCCCCCCCCCCCCCTTAAATTAAGGTTAAACCAATGAACAGACCTTTCCTCTCCAGCACTGTCACAGTTCCCGAGACAAACTTTTCAAACAGGGGGCACCACCCAAGTCTGTCAGTTCAGAGACATCCTCCCTTACCTCCATGTGCACATGTATCAGCCAAGACATCCCAATAGCATCCGAGACTTTAAGCTACACAATTTAAGTCTCATCTACCGAAACTACTGTAGTGACTCGGTCCTACGCCCCCAACCATGTCCCCGACTAAGGTCTTCCTCACTATATATAATGCAGGCAGGGCACAAGTTAACCAAAAGGGATGTTCCATACTATCACCAAAATGCTCCAATAATTGAGTTTGTGCGTCTATATTGTGATTGGAACACCTCTATCTGCCATTTGGCTCCAGAGTCCCTCAAGCTAACCACATTTGGTAGAACTTTTTTAGACAGACACCAGCCAACATAAAAACGATGAACTGTTATAGTGGAAGTTGCAAAGGAACACTGCATAGTTTGTAATATAATCTATTATAAATCCAAATCTTTTTTAAGTCACACTATTTAGACATATGGATTTTATCCACCTAATAGCAAGGTTTTTCCCCCTCCAGTCTGTGTATTATGTATCAGCGCAAATTGAGGTTGACATCTTTTGAAGCAGCACTTTTTTAAGATGAAAAGCCATTTTCTGTAGCAAGCCAAAGTAGTCCTGCAGCTGACAGTGGAAGCTAGGGTGAAGTAATATGTCATTTGCCAGGTAGATAAACCTCTTTGCCATGCACTGTCTCCGAGTAATCGCAGAACCTACATCCTTTATACTGACCTTTTGCTTTAAGGTGGTTACGCTGACCTGGAAATTCCACAGTGCTGATTGGTTTAGGAGCTAGAGATGCAATCTGGTGATGAATACTGAAAAGGTCAAGGTAGTCTCTCTAAAGCAAAGCTGTTTCGTTGGGTTACATGCTGTCTAAAATATATCTGATAATGGCTCTTTCTCTGTGTGTATTCCATTCATTCCTTTTCTCTCTGTTGAACATTGTATTTTAGCTGCTGCGTTGTATCCCTTACATCTACTAACTGCTCATTAGCCTCTCAAATGATACTGAGGAAGCAGAGAATGTGCTATGCCCTTGAGTGTTTCCTCAAAATTCAGCCATTCTTTACATCTCATCTTGTAGTTACATATATGTAGTGTTTTTATCCTGATGCAAATTTAGTTACTAGTTATGAGTTTACATTTTACAGTTTTTTGACATGATAGTAATGTAAAAAATAAATTGTGTAATAATCAGTTATGCAGTTTGTTACCTGATGGCAACATCATGCAATAGAGGGTTAAATCGTTTCATTTTTAGAGACCATTTTAACAGCTAAAACTTGTCTGTTACATCTACACTGTTAGTGCGTATTGTTCCTATGAGTATGTAAAAGTAAGTCAGATTTAATTTAAGATTCATATTTCATTTAAAATCAGCTTTTAAGAGATGAGCATTTAGCGGTGTTTTAAAAGACAGCACCGTGTATACAGATCCCAAGCTCATAGGGCAAGAGTTCCAGAGTCTGAGGGCGCTTGTTGCAAAAGCTCCGTCTCCTTTAGTTTTCAGCCTTGTATGATCCACAGCCAGCAGGCTCTGATTACATGTACGGATGTAAAAGTACAGTACATTACAGTATATTATGTTACTTCTTAATCCTGATAAGATGACATTATGTCAGTGATGTGTGTCTGGGGGCTTATTAGGAATCAGGTTCCCAAGGGGCTAAAAAGTCACATAATGCAGATTTCCAAACATTATAGTCATAATTTGAATACATTTTTATATAATGCAGGAACATCTAAAATAAAGTGTGGATTTTCTTTCATTCTACCTTTCCACCTACTTGACGCCAACTCTGTTTCCTTAACATTTTCATGGAGCAATGATATTGCACCCCATTTGGACCATGTAATGTTGATACAGTATATCTCACTCAGGACCTAAATGTCACTCCAGGGAAGTCAAGGCCTTTTTGGTAATGGCATGTGGTTGCAAATGTCAAGAAAAGTGCATTGCTGATGAGTGACTGTTGTCTGGTAACCTGCGCTCTGAAGCGGCCACACAGCGTGTCTTTGATATGGGAAAAATAGTGGTTCCCGCATGTGAACTGGATGCATATCAAGATCAAAGCTCGACAAGATGCGATACGTGCTTTTCAATGTGTTTGTAGGCTGATATTTCATAAATATGCAGTTTCCATGTTTCTCTTTGAAAAGGCCTAATGACATACTGAAGGAAGGATCCTTGTGCTTCCAGAAATTATATACGTTTCTTATCTACGTTATATTCGTTTCTTATTCTTATATATGAACTTTTTGTTCATTTATAGGAGTTCTGCAGATTTTAGTAAATGTCACACATACACAAGAAGTGTAACCTGTTGTCTCACAGCAGAAGTGACAAATTTACAAATACAAATCTAAATTAAATTTAATATTTATTAACCATTGAAACTAAAATGAAATGTGAGATGGCCCTCATTTACTAACAGTGTATAATAAACAAGGGCCAAATCTGTGTGTAAATTACATGCATGAACATTTCATGCACAAATTAGTGATTTATCTGTGTTCTTGTATCTAAATTAGTTGTACTTGATAAAGAAATGTAAATATTCCTCTGACCATGCATATAAACAAATGACATTAAGTCCGTTTTGGGAAATTTAAACACAGGTATTTAAAATGTTAAACTCTACTATGACTTTTCTGATAAAAATGAAAGGAAAACTGTCAGGTTTGGCTGTGTGGCAGGCTGGGTAGGACCCAATAGGAGAGCAGGGAGACAAAAGGATCAGTCAAAAAAAAGATAGCTTTATTGCTGTATTGAGAATAATGGGGCAACAAAGGGCAAAGGGAGTCGGGGACAATAAATACATAGGAGAAGATTGGAGCAGAGTGGACACACCTGGGGAAAACAGCAGAACGGAATCTGACTGATGAGATGGGGAAGCAAAACTGAACATCACACGCATGAAAAAGGAAACTATCAAAATAAAACAGGAAATAATAATAAATATATAACCTTATCTCCCTCTATTGTAAATTCTCCTATCTTTCAAAATATTTGCCTTCTGACATTTTTGGATATCATTAATTAAATATATAGGACTTACAGCACTATCCCACAGGAGCTGAAAATCTGGATTTTTTTTTAAATTGGAGTGAGCTTTTCTTCCTAGAGCTAGATCCCTGGTCAAGGAGGGGGACCAAGAACCTGATGGTTACTCTGACAGAGCTTCAGCTTTGTTCTGTGGAGAAATTTCTGCAGCACTCCACCAATCAGGCCTTTATGGCAGAGCAGGGATGTCAAATCCCAGTCCTCGAGAGCTACCGTCCGCAGCTTTTAGATGCATCCTTGTTCTAAAGCACCTGAATCAAATGAATGGCTTGTTATTAGACCTTTGCCAAACTTGATGGCATTCTGAAGAGGTAATCAAACCATTTGATTCAGCTGCATTGGAGTAGGGATGCATCTAAAAGCTGCAGGACAGTAGCTCTCGAGGACTGGGATTGGGCATCCCTGTGGTAGAGGGTCCAGATTCAGCAAAAGGCACGTACACAAAAAGCAGGTGTCTCAAGCTTGAAGCATAGTACTACATAGCATAGTAGTACATTATTTTAGGTAATGTTATTTTTAATAAATTTGCAAGAATTTCAAGTAAACATTTTGTCATTATGGGGTATTGTGTGTAGAATTTTCGGGTTGAAGAATTGGCTAAATAGCATATGAAGGTGAATAACTTTTATAACTTTACTTACATATATATCATTTGAGATGGTTGCCACGGCCCCCATATGCTTGAATTTTGCACTTTTTGTTTACATTGCAAAACTTTTTATTTTTTACATTTTATTTTTAAAACAGCTTTATGAAAAATAGCCTAACATTTACATGTGCCCATATCTTATTCTCCTATGGCGTAGCTGCTATTTAATGCTATGTAACAAGAAAAGTTAAATGTAGGTTTTTCTCACTTGGTTTCTTTAGTTAAAGTGAAAAAGTGTAACTATTTCTACAACATCATGTTTATGGTTGAATGAAGATTTAGGCACCATCTTACTTTTACTCTTGGTTCCTAACCTCCTCTACCTTTACTCTGCACAAGATACTATGTTGTAATGTAATATGTTTTAAGATGTTTGCACATTTCAATCCTCACCTTCTTTTCCCGATGCTGATTGAAATTCAATAGTTGCTTAGATTATTATCTGTATAGGAGGAATAGTTTTTCTCTACTGTTCTCCCTGAGCTACTCTCACTCTCCCTGAGCTACTGAACTTGCCTTCTAAGGCCTGAGAATCATTCTGACTTCAGAAGGATATCTCCTCCTCACATCCGTGGCTCGCACCCTGCCAATGCAGAGTTAGCCCTTTCTTTCATGCTGTGCCCCTGGGATTATCATATCAATCTGCGTGACCTGATTACCAGGCTGTGGTTGGCTGCCAGACCAGTGGATAAAGTGATCTCTCCATTTTTACTGTCTAATTAACTTTAGAGATTCTTTGCTTCATTCTGTCACTAAATGCTTCTCAAAATATAGTTTGTCACTTCATCTGGTGACGTTATGATGGGTTACTGATCACAAGATTGGACATACAATCTAGTAACAATATGTCAATTATTTATATATTTGCATAAAATTGTGTAAAGCTCCAATGGAGTGAACATGCTTCAGACGCTGCGTTATCAGGTTCACTTAAACGCTATCAGGAGCATCAGATTCCGAGTAGCAGGGATGGAAACAGGTTTACTATCCCAGATGTAAAAGCAGAGCTACCAAACTTTAGTAACAACTATTCTGAACTGATACAGAGAAATCTGCATAACACTCAGAGTATAAAATACATTGATGTTTGCTTTTAGTTTAGTTCATAAAATTATGTTATGAATACAAAAAATAGTATATGGCACAACAGAAAAAGCAAATACATGTAAATAAATATTCACAAGCTGAATATGCTAATCATAGTAAGGAGTATGTTTGGTAGAAGGGTACTGATTAAAATTCAACTGCTGACAGTTAAAATTAATTCATCACTGAAGTGTATTTCAGGCAAGAGTCAATAATGACAAACTGAACGGTCAAAGCTGTCTTACTGATATTTGAAATGTGTTGATTGATTCACAATATCAACTCATGCATCAAAAAATGTTGTCAGTAGCTACTGACTTCCTTCAAACAGATCAGTGGATTTTCTTTGTCTATATATGGAAACTAGAAAATAAAAGAAGACAGCAAAATATTCTTTAACTTTTTAGAGCAGCTAAAATAGTAAAAAGCCAATATTCATTGGTGCTCTTTGTTCATTCACATGGCAACCTTTTACAATACCTATCCTTTATTTGCCTCAACTGCTGAAGATAGAAAGCTCCTTTTGTTTGTTTGTTTGTTTGTTTTATAGGTATTATTAGTCTACTACAGTTCCTGTATCAAAGCCTGTCTAATGAAATCTTTACTCTTCCATTAGTCAAAAAGCCCAAAATTCTTGACATACTGTGGAAAACTCAAATAGATTTTTTTTTGAAGAACTTTAATTATTTATTGTCACTTTGAAAAATGGTCAGAGGGTTAATTAATATTTTATAACAGTGGGGAATACGCGAAGTAGACTGAAAGAGAGAGGATGTCAACCTTAAGGGTAAGACAAAAAGAACATGGAGGTAGAAGTTGATGAAGATGATTGTAGAGGCAAATATGGAGATGAAGATGAGGTGGAAACACAGACAACTTTATTATCTATTTATAAAATAGGTTTAACATAACTTACATGCAAAGTAAACATAGAAGTAATAAAATGCAGACCAAAATGCACAAGTTACAAAAACTGCTTCAGTCTCAGTCAACACATACTAGGTCTGGATATCTGGGAATTGAAATTTAGTTTACTTTTGCAGTGGCTGATCTCTGTGTGTGTGTGTTTAATGCATGTATATCAGTATATCTTTAGGACTGTGTAAATAATGTTTGTTTTTAATTTTCCAAAGATGATACTGACAAAAAAAAAAACTTAAGTTCAATGGATTCTCATATAAAGATCATGTGATCCTTCTAACCCTAAAAAAACTTGATTTTTGTCTTTATTTTGCTTTAATTTAAATAAAAATAACTAACTCACCGACACCTTAGCCCACTTTGCTGCTTGCTCAACAGAAAGCAGCAAGTTAGACACCCACATTGCTTTTCTTAGAGCATGAAATGGGGTCTAACTTATTGCAAAAGTGCTTGCTCATTAGGGGGTCATAATATAAATGCCTTGAGGCAACTGTTGTGGTGATTTGGCGCTATATGAATACAATTGAATTGAAACTGATTTGAATAGTATCATTAGACAAAGTTATATTTGAATACCTTAAGTTGTCTATTGGGCATTTGCCACTATTTTGCGGCAGAGGTGATTAATTTAATTTTTTTATTATATTATAAAATTATCATAAGCTGCAGGTGGAGTACTTCATTCAAGTATCTTATCAAGTCACTTGTAAAATGTTTACAGGTTTCAGCTTATTTACTCTGTTTATTAAAAATGTGGTTTCTGACTGGAAAAAAAAAGAAAAAAAAGATTGTAATGCTATTTTTTTTGTAGATCAACATGGCAAAATATTTTCGACCAACAGTTCAATAAATAGATAAATTTTACTTTTACTTACTTTTCAGTTCGCATTAACAGTTGTTTCTAACTTCTCTTGTTTAATTTACTAACCGGTTAATTAACTAAGTATAGTTATGAAGTTGGCCTAAATATTGTTTTACTCTCAGATGTTGTTTATTACTTTTAATATTTTAACCATTTTATGGTTTGATATTTTCATATAAGTTTTTAACATACTATGGTTGTTTGTGGCATAAGATGAAGGAACTACTTGATTTATACTTGATGCAATTTATAACTGAGTGATTGTGTGTAGTACTGCATGAAACATAGTTGTTGTTGTGGTAACAACTAATAGGGACCTGAATAACAAATAAAGAATAAAGAACTAACCACTGAAATCCACAACTTAAGATGAAAGCTTAAGCTTTTTAAATATTTTTTTCACATTTTTATTTCCAAGGTTAAACAACTAATTAGCAAACTGGCAGTGTGGATAACTGTCAGGTAAAACACCATCTACATTCTCTTACTTTATTCAAGGAGGTGCTGGAAACATTTCCCAGGGATTCTTGTCCATATTTAGACATTAATATCGCACAGTTACTGCGGCTTAACTGCACATCCATTATGTTATTCTTCGGTTCGACCATATCCCAATGTTGCGCTACTAGATAGAGATTTGGTGACAGTGGAGCCCACTGGAGTACACTGAAGTCACTGTCATGAGATGATTTGAGCTTTGTGACATGACAGATTATCATGCAACAATCAGGCATCAGAAGATGATTACACTGTTGTTGTAAAGCGATGGACAAAGTCTGCGACAATATTGAGGCTTTTGCATTTGAACAATGCTCAGTTAGTACTAAGTGGACAAAAGTGTCACAGGCTAATACCTCCCACACCCGCTACACCACCAGCAGTAGCCTGAACCACTTATACAATGCAAGAGTGATCTCAACAGCTTCTGTGCTGTTTGGACCAAATTGTGACTCTGGTATTTCAATATTGGAGGATAAATCTCATCAGGTCAGGCAATGCTTTTCCAATATTCGGTTGTCCAGTTGTGACTTGTAGCCTTAGTTTTGTTTTCTGAGCTGACAGAAGTGACACTTTGTGTGTTGTGGCTGCTGAAGCAGTCTGTTCATTCGTCTCTGACCTCTGACATCAACAGGGCATTTTCTCCCAGAAAACTGCTGCCAACGGGATATTTTCTCTTTTCTGACCATTTTCTGTAAACACTAGAGATGGATGTGTGGGAAAATCCCAGCAGATCAGCAGTTTCTGAAATACTGAGACCAGCTTGTCTGGCATCCACAGCCATGCCAAGTTCAAAATCACTTAAATCACCTTTCCTCCCTATTCTGGTATTCAGTTTGAACTTCAGCAGATCTCTAACCATGTCTGCATATCCCAGAAAGTTGATTCTTTTCATCTGGATGTTGCGTTTTCAGTGGGGCAAAGGTTTCATCACTCATCCAAGTGACTTCTTCAATCTCAATGGACTGCAGGTTTCCCCAATCTTATAAACAGTACATTTGCATAATGATGGAAATTAGAACCACCAACTAGCAATGGGCTGCGATGTCAGTTTCATGATCATTACTATGCAAAATGTCATGAACACTGAATGGCCATGAGTACTATTTACAGCTGCATTCACGGTGTTAGAGGATGGTGAAAGATGTAACCTCAGGCCGAGATTGGTCTTTCCCATTTTACATAAATGGCCTTCCCTGCTCATACCAGCACCAGTTTCTCCCTGTCAAGAATCTGTACATCCACACTGAAAAAATGGCCACTGGGCTGCAAGTGTATGATCATGAAACTGAGCTCATGGGCCATGGATAGTCAGTGGTGCTAATTTCAGTCATTATGCAAATGTAGTCTTTATAAAGTTGGAGAAACCTGCAGTCAGCTAAGACTGAAGAAGTCACTTGGATGAGTGGCGAAATGTTTCCTCCAGATGAACAGAATCAACATTCTGGGATTTGCTTACCTGGGTGATTTAGAATGCATCAAGACATGTCTGAACACTTAAATGCACCGATTTGCTGCCATGTGATTGGTTGATTAGATATTTGCATTAACAAACCTTTGAACAGGTGTGCCTAATAAAAGTGCCTGGTGACTGTGGCCCAGTGAGGAATTTGATTCCATGCCAGAGCATCCATGCTGAAAATATATACAGTTTTGCTATTGATGCCTTACATACAGTTGATTTTATCTGAAATGCAGTAATGGCATATGCTGTAGTAAGTGTGATGACAAGCACTGTGGTGTGTTTAGATTATGAGAAGCAGCAACCACCACAACATCATGTGATCAGGTGTCATGTCCAGATGGAAATTAGGGGGATACGTTCCAGTGGTCTGTCATTAACAGGTGTGTAATTAATTCCCCATGATAGGCCAGTGTGACATTAATGCGGGTTGACTGTGTGGTGGTTTGCTCTGTGGGACTTAAACAACGACAGCTAGCCAGACGCGTCCTTGTCATCCTTGTGTCTGTGTGGCCTCATTACTTTGGCCAGTGACACTTCTCCTCCTCCTCCCCTGCTACACTCCTTTTCGTCTTCCCTGTCTCACAGTGCTACTCTCATAGCAATGCCGTGCTGCTCCACTGGATGTGGGTTTATTTGAAGAGTCGCGTGTCAGAGCTGGATTTAGTTTGAAATGTCTAAGCACAGATTGTTCAGGCTTTTTATTGGTATTGTACTATGTAAAGGTGAATCACAGCTCATAGAAGAAAGGTTTGCTCTTGTCTGTGTCTGTGTGTGTGTGTGTCTGTGTGTGTGTGTGAGCGCGAGTGAGACAATCAGACACCATCTCATTATATTGCATAGGTTATGCATTGTACTAAGGACAAAGTCATTTGAGACGTCTCCCAACACCCAATAAATATTTGAATTATTCATAACAAATGGAGAAATTCATAATGTCCCCCGATTAGCATTTTAGCATAATTGATTCTCAAGAAAAGATGGAATAATAAATCACTGACGGTCTCCTTTTACATGAAAGATCCCCCTACATTATCTGCCCAACCCCTCTCGCTTCTAAGCAATGCTTTTTTTTTTATCTGCCATTTGTATGCTTTTCATTACCTATCTGCTCCCTCATGACATAGCGGTAATAGCCTTGGAGGCATGCTGGTAAACAGTTTTGACAAATTAAAATCACCAGCTCAAGTGAAGAGACTAAAGCTGTAAACCAGGAGAAGCAGGAGAGCACTAGGTCCGTTTTCCAAATGACAAGGCCAGCTCAAGTACACACCATGTACTCGCTGGCTGTGCTCACACAGATTTACTCAGTAAGCTGTGGATACACAGTGATTCAGTTGCCCACTTAAATGTGTCATCTCTGAGAATGCAAACATACCAGTGTTAAAATTATAGAATTGTATCAATGAATATCATCCTTTGCCTTGTGCTGTGGATGGTTCTGAAGTTTCTTCGTGTGATGATTAACACCTCAGGCTTCAGGGCTTTCATCATGAATAGAAATGTTACACAGCAGCAAAAGTAATCCATTAATAATGTAGAGCACGATTAATCAAGAGAAAATAAATGCATTTCTTTGGGACATATATTTTAAAAAAAGGCTTATTCATTTTCAGACCACCATTTTCTCATCATGGAGTTTTATTTTTTATATTTTTTTTTCTGATTTATTTAAATTTAAATATTACAAAATGAGAAGGCTCCACTTGGGAACTGCAATCTAAGAATAAATCAAAGTTTTTTAGCAAGGACAAAAACAGTAATGTCATAGATTATTTAAAAAAAATCAAAATAAAAGCATACTTTACTTAAAAAAAATATCCATAATATCTCAAAATGTTGCAATGTAGGTGGTTATTTTGCAAGATAATCACAACAAAAACTTCCTGCTCAACAAAATCACTTCCCATCCAAGATGCCATCCATCTTCATTTCCGATCATGGCTCACTGACAGGGGTTTCCATCATGTGTCATTATTGGTGCATGAGGCAACTCAGTGGAACAATCCGCCACTCTGGGAAATGCATCAATCACTGACTCCTTGTCCCACCCTGACAGCTCAGCTTGGAGACCACAGGAGCTGTGTCCCACCATAAGCACCCACTCAAACCCATGCTGGATCGGGCCGAGCAGGCCTGCATGAAGAAGGTAATTAAGATTAGGAACTGAACACGTGGCAGCAGTAATACATGCCTGAATGGCTTTTAGGCTTTAGTTTGTCTGACAATGTCGACAGATGAAGTAGGAATAACTGTCAAAGCAAAGCCTGAGCAGAGACAGGTGTTAGGAACCCACAATGGGAGAGAAAAACATTGCAGTAATGGATGAATAAGTGTGTTTACAAGATAAAGAATGCCCTGTCCGCATTATGTTGGAGAGATGGCAGAGATGGATATCAACAACATGCCAATAGTCACATCAAGTGACAGCTTAAAAGAGTTATATGCTGTTGAACTGATTGGTCGAGGAGTAAAAGCAACATTGAGACAATAGCACTATATTGTTTGAATGTGGTTTATTTTTAAGGAGTAATAACATCTTTTGCTTTCTAAGAAACAACTTGAGCAACAAATGCATTCGTTGCATTCGTTGCATTTGCAACCCCCCAAAGAGGGGTTACTCCCACGGGGTTTAAATCTGGGACTCTCCACCATGTGACCCTAGAATTGAAGAAGCTTCTCGGATGAGAAGTGAAACATTTTCAAGCAACTTAACCCTCTCAGGCTCAAATTAAACTTTTTGTTGCTAATGCACAACCAAGTCCTGCAGTGGTACTTCTGAGTAAAAAAAACTCATAAAATATGTATGTGGGTAATCAGGTTGTTAGTTTTTAACTGTTTCAAATCGGCAATGCCTGCCTCGAGAGGGTTAAAGAAGTCCAGACACTTTTCTTTCCAAGCTCCTTAGACCATCTGGAAACTTCTTTAAGTTTCTTGAAGATTTTTCACCTCTCATCTGAGAAGCTTCTTCAGTTTTAAGTCCAACTGGTGGTTGGGTTGTGTCCCAACAGGGTCATGGACCACCTATTGATCCTCTACCTCAGGGGTGTCAAACTCAAATACACAGTGGGCCAAAATTCAAAACTGGAACAAGGTCGCGGGCTAACATTAATATTTACTGAAAAAAAAACTTCCTCCAGATTTAAGAATGAATCTCTTCTTATGGACTCAAACAAGTTTTGCTGAAAAACTAAATATGGAACAAGCAAAGCTTAATACTAAACAATATATATATTAGCTGTATAATACCAGTAGGCCAGCTCTAATAATAATTTAGTATTGGCTTCGCGGGCCAAATGTAATTAGGCTGCGGGCCAAATTTTGTCCGCGGGCCAGAGTTTGACACCTATGCTCTACCTAATCACACAAGCCAAGGTGTGAAAATGGGTGTGAGTCACAATCAGCCAAGGTTTCGGGTGAACCCACTGCAAAACCTAGCCACGCCCTATCATGTGATTTACTGAGGTCAAATGGCCCAGCATGTGAGTGGGCATTAACGCAGACGGCAGACAGTTGGTGGCATAAGCCACCGCCTTTGTTTGATGACCATCTTGGAACAGAGGCGGTCCATGACCCTCTTGGGGGACACTCCCATAGGACTTAAAATCTGGGATTCTCCACCAGTTGCGCTTAGAACTGAAGAAGCATCTTGGAGGAGAGGTGAAATGTCTTCAAGAAACTTAAAGAAGTCCAGACGCTTTTCTTTCCAAGCTCCTTATCCTTCTAAGAAGAACCACATCATTAATCATTTCAGCAAGCACCCCAGAAGAACATGTGTTACTGATGAATTGCATGACCCTCAAGGACCTGTAGTAATTATGACAGCAAAGGAGAAGACATTGTTACCGAGTGTAGCGAAGTAGTCATTTTAACCTCAACTATAGTCTGTTCATAAACCTGCTGGAGTTGCATACCCAAGTATTAACCAGTGCAGTCGGTTCATAGAAGTGATTTTTTTTTTTTTTTTTTTTAAAAAGTGTTTTCTGTAAATCTTTCTAGGGTTGTTATGTCACAATATTTTTTTAGTTGCATATATGTATTTTCATAATTCACCTAGAAGCCAAGATAACTGTCTTATCAGCATTGACTGTGGTCATTCTTTCTTCTTTCCTTTTTTTTCTTAAATCCTCAGTCTTTACTCCAACAAGTTCGACACTAAAACACTTTATCTACAGATAGCACTTTTAGCTATCAAAGGTTGCATTATTAAATGATGTATATCATTCCAAAACTATAAAATAACTTAAATTACACAGTCGAGATTTGCCATGAAAAGTATAAGGGAATATAATCACTGAATTGCAGGAAATAGTGAGTCCTGGTTGTCATTCGAACTAATTTCATGGACATTGTGTATTTCAGTAAATAAACAGATAGATGTATAGGAAGGTGGAGAAGCATACTGATAAAAATAGAGAATAAAAAATTGAGTGTTACTTGGGTCATCTTTTAGATCTAAGATGTTGTGACTTGGTTTGACTTCAATTAAATCCTGGGGGAGGCTTCCCAGTCAATCTGTGATCTTTATCAAGGCGCTGCCTCACAGATCTCTATCTTCCTCTGTGACCCATGGGAAATGGAGACGACTTTCATGACAATGGTTTGGACTCCATGCTATTTCTAGCCAGCTCCTCTTCCTCCTCTGCCTAACAATACTGTGAGTCTATTGACAACCTCAACCTTGAGCACCAGTCCCAAGTGTGGAATGCTTTTCTTCCCCTCATTCTACCTCTCTTGGCGTATAGCTTGAAATCAAGCAGGCATAGAGGTTTAATTTATGTTTTTTAATGCATTAAATAACACACTCTTTTTGCTTGGGTCAACTGGGAAATTTGGCTGCATGGCATTTGATAGTTTGCAACTAGAAAAACAGATTACCTGCTGAAAAACAGCAAAGTTTTTACATTTAAAAAAGATTGAATACCCTTGAATATGCACGCGTAACTTGCACATAAACCAACTGAGGAGAGGACCAGCTGCTCCAGAGCACAGTTTCTTGATTTTCTCGCAGTCGTGATCGACACAGTCCTTACCAACTCCCTTAATCTCTGGCTCTTCTCTCTCACTGGAAACTGTCCTCTGATAGTTAATTACATGCTTTGATCTGGGTTTGTTCCATCTGCATGATATTTCACGTACTGTAATTGTGCTGAATATTCACAAGGCCTGTCATCTGCCGTATCCTCCTAGCACTGCTGACCTGCACTGGGTGTTTTCATTTTTACAGTCTGTCTGTATTTAAGACCCAGGAAGCGTTTTAAACTTAAATTGCATCAGGAGATAATGAACGCTAAGACGTGGTGTTTACAGAGCAAAGCTAAAACAGGATGAGAGACACGACTCTATAGACTTAGAAAATCTTTATCTTAAAGTTTTCTCCACATGCATTTAATGTGCACATGAGGGAAATATAACATTTCAAATAACTGGCACTTATATATACAATAAAACTGCTACTTTTGTATCATAAACTATGTACCTACTTATATATTTTTTTCTTCTTGTCATACGTACAAAGTCATATTAAGTGCACATTTATTTTTATTGTTTAATACTTGTTTAGTTCTAATTGTGAACATCTAAACAATAGGATTTATTGTGGGGTGGATATTTTCTGTTTGGTTGTATTTGTTTGTGCGTTTGTTTTGGAATATGTACAAGTGTACACATGTAACTACAAATGCAGTCCTTTAATTCTTGTTTGAAATACTAATGCCAAACTCACTTTTACTGACTCCTGTTTGTCTACACCTGTCAGCTTGAAAGGTGTGCTATAAAGAATATTTCCTTTCATTAAATACTATAATGTGCATGCAGCAAAAGAGATTTAGGTAATCTCATTGTCTCTCCCCCCCCCCCCCCCCCCCCCCAAAAAAAAAAAACAAAAACAAAAAAAAAATACATAGTTTCAGTTTAGATACGTGCATTTCAGGTTTATAAAAGTTTCAATATTTATTCCCCTAAAGTATCAGTCTGAACATGACTTGCAGATGTCTATGTAGAATATGTCATATGCTATATCTCAAACTTTAAACAAATTCACAGTGCATTCCTTTTTTTTAAGGCAAAAATGGAAGCTATTGTGAATCTGCAAACATGCACCATTAATTATTCCACCTGAAACTGTGCCACAAGCTCGAAAATCCCAAATCAGTCACATGTTGTTACTTGGGGGACAGCAGCTCCTCTCTATCAATGCTCCGTTTGTAGGTGGCACATGATGGATTTCAGAGTTGTGCTCTTTCCATCTCCCGACTGCAGAGATTGCTTGGGGATGCTGGCGGGTCCCTGACAAACAGGGCCTCCTTCATGCGTCACCTTGATCAACATTCAGCGTTGCCCCCTGAATCTATCACGGGCCATGACAACATGCCCCATTTTGGGCTTATTATATCATGGTGGATGATGTGGCTGCTGCTGGTGGCTGCTGGTTGTGGTGATGACTGTGATTATGATGTAGTGCTGGGCTCAAAAATGGATAGAGGAGCTTTTATTGAAATTCAATGTATATGAGCATTTTGATTAATAAATAAATAGATGCTCTCATCATTTTGGCCCGTGTCAGGAATGTAGCCGGCTGAATAATATGCTACACATGGATACATGTTCATAATCAGCAGGCTATAACTGTGAGATTTAGAATGCTGAGGAATGATCACTGCAAGTGGCTCAAGCATATCATACATTTTACATAAAGAAAATCGATTTGGGCACATGAGACTTAAAATATGGGAACTATGATGGAAACTTAATGATTCTGACTATCCTGTAGGAAAGTAGGATATTACTATAAGAAGTGTTTACCTCATCCTAATTGCTCCTTAGACGTAGAAAAGGGGTTAAATAAAGATGATCCAGAAATGTTACTTCTTTGATGACCTCTTGTTTTGTGTGACATAATCATTGATCTGCTCATTTGCATGAATGTTTGTAAATGTATAAATGTTTTTGTTGAGATTAACCCGCCACAATTTACCTCATTAAGACCGACGTGTCAGATGGCTTTGTCATCAGTGGGGACGTGCAGTTTGTGAGACAATTAAATATGAATCAACATCATGCAAATGCAATTCCTAATTATAACTGTAAGTTTTAAAAAAAGAAAGCATGTTATTTGATCGTATCCCCCACAGACTGGACCGTTGCTCTGATGGGATGACTGATACTGCAGCGGTAAACAAAAATCTGACAGTTGATACATGAGTTGTCATTAGTCAACCACTCATTTGGAATCAAGCTTGTACAATAATATTTCTTGTAGGAAGATGTAGCGTAAATCACCTCCCCATTAGTGTGTTTTACACGGTCGCTGATGTAGAAAATGAGCATATGACGACTGAATCGTGGAGTGAACGGTTTGTAATTCCTCGGAGAACTGACAAACTAATTTGATGCTGAAGAACAATAAAATGTGATGCTTGGAGATTCCAACCTTTTAAAAAAGCACAATGTTACCACCTCATCCACCTCGTCCAGCACCTTAGAAGGAAATAATACACATGCTGCCTTTTCAGAATGAACACGACTTGAAATAGCCCAAAATTTCCTCCGTAAATACCATTGACTTCAAAGACAAATTTCACTCTCCCTCTGTGTGTTGTGTTCCCTCACTGCAGTGTCGGTGCCATTCCCTCCAGATGACTGCTTTTATTTGATATCAAACTAATGAGATTTCCATTCTCAAAGCATATCCTCTCGCTCCCTAGTCTTAAAGAAGATTCCATTTATGTATATACCCTGGAATGATATTTGTTTTGCATATTTACATAAGACATATCCACCCTATCTATATGTTTTCCAAATGCCAATGTTTTATTCATATATTTCTCTACCATTTGCTTTTCATATCCTCTGCCACTTAAACCGCATAAACTGTCAAAAAGAGTGATATCTATTATTGGTGTATTGAACATATAATTTAGTTTGGAGCTTATGTGGGCGAAAGCTTATACGCCTGAATACACAGACTCTCAATCAAATACTGTAGAGCAATTATAATTGATATTCTTTGAAGAGAAGTTATTGAAAAATACTTTGCTCTGTGCTTTTACAAGAATGCCGTTTTCTTTGTCTCTGCTTAGAAGAATTACAGATTAAAATTGGGGTAATTAATAACACAATATCCTTATATAATCGAATGCGACTGGCTGATATAGTGTACTGTACTGTCTTTGGCAGCAAAATAACCCAAAAACAAAACCCCTCAGAGCTCCACTCCACTGACAGTCAGCGAGCATGGTGAACTTATGCAGCAAGGGTGATTGACATTCCAGATGAGCACATGATAGTGAGCGCTCAGCCACGCTGCCAGAGTCTCGGTCAGGAAAACATCAGTTTGTGAGTGACAGAAATCATCTTTAATATTCATCTTTCTTTGGAAAAGCAGATACAGAGTGCACAAATGCATGCACACACACACCCTGGAGTAGTCTTGCATCAACTGATGAAGAATGTCAGAGTGGGAAGTGTCCAAAGACTAAGTATAAAATATGTCCTCCATAATGCCTGGAAGATGTCCAGGTTGGACTCTACTCACGGCCTCACTTTGTTTCCCTTCATATGTCTGCTCTCCTTGGTATATCATACGCTCTCCTTCGATACACATACACACACAAACAAGCACACAAGCACTGAATTATGGATGAACTCAGTGACACTGTGATGATACATTTGTCACATCTACACAAAGTCATCCTTTAAAGGGTTGTCCCTCTTTATGCTGCCTAGAGTTCACATTTTGTCACTTGACATTTACAGAGAGGCTTATGACGGCCCTAAGCACTGATGTCTCACTGCTGCTGACACTGAATCTAGACTCCATGGACACAGACACAGACAGCACCTGAGGGCCTGAAACACTGCACGACGCAGGCTCCACATTCGGGCTGAGTTTTTAGGTCCTGCTGAGCAGTTCTTTTTGCAAAGAGAAACCCAGTGTTGTCAAAACAGGTGCACTTAGTATTTGCTCTATTATTAAAGTAGAAAATTATGTTTTTCAGATAATATCACTTACAATGATCTCTGTGTACATATGAGCAAATATAATTAAAGTGATATTCCACTGATTCAGGACATGCAGTTCAATTTAATTGTCATGACTTGTGTTGTCAGTCACGTTTGGTGAAATACTAAGTCACAGTATCACTTTGAGGGTATTCTCAATTTTCAGTTTCAGTATAATTGTTAAAAAACAGGCCTGAATAAAAGAATACTGTGATGAGGAAAAGTGGGATGTCGCTGTTCTAACAGCAGGTTAGTAGTAGCACAAATTTACCTTATCATGATTTTGTGCAGCTTATGTTTTGTTTGTTTTATATACACTGCAGTCTCCAACATAGTCTTACTTTTCTGCACTCCTCACTGGTTGAAAAACTGTAAAATATCTGCAACACCTTACAGGCCGGTCTGTGAAAACATTGTCGGACATAAACCGGTCCGTGGCGCAAAAAAGGTTGGGGACTGCTGCTTTAACAAAAGAAGTGTGTAAATCAACATTACTGATGCAGTTAATCTAGGTTAAGTTCATTACACATACCTCACATGTTTATAATGTCGGTCCTGTGTGGGTCACATGTCTCTTAAAAAATACAAATAAGCCTAGAAGAACAAAAACATAATTTTGAACAAACTTTGAACAAAAACATCAGCGGAACTTTTTCACATAAAAAAAGTTTTAAAGTTTTCAAAGTGCTGGTGCAACCTGCATCAACTTTCAACTTTGTTTTATCAAACTGCACATGATAGGAGCAGACATCCTCTCCATCATAAGGCTTTTCTTGCTAACACGCTAAAGGAATTATTAAAAGAAAACAAATCTGCATGTTAAAATCTGTATGCGAAAACAGAAAACCTGTATATTAGGATAATAAAAGCTAATGATCAAAGCTAAAGCTAGATCTGTTCCTATACAACAAACAATTAACCACAAACAGTTAGTTATTGATCTCAAACCAGTGCAAGCAGAATTGGTAACAGCTTGTCTAGCACACAAGCGTCCCACCAATGACCAAATATTTGTTTACAATGTGCATCCACAAACATCCAGAAGAAGCTGATGTCCTCTCATCTTGCCCATCTCAGATTTTTTTTTAACAAGTATGGACACAACAATGACATCAAGACATGCAACATATTAGTGAAACTGTCCAGCGAGACAAGCTAGCTTTGGCCACAGGATGCCACTAATTTAAAGATCCTGATGTAAATTAACTATCACAAACTAGCTCAAAGCAGGTGACATGGAAGGAGTTCAAACAAGAAAGTTACTTAAATAGAAAATAATTTCTTAAACATAACCTAACCAAGACACAAAGATCACCAAAATCTTGATGTCAGATGGAGTGAAAGAGAGCAACTGATCAGGTCATTTGAAACAGCTTTTATAGACTGCAAGACACAGGTTACTTTCATTAGCTTATGATTCTCCCATGCCAGCAAATCAGCAGCATGTAATGACCCTCCCACTCTCATTACATAAACAAACAGGCAGAGAAAACCTCACAGACAAAGCATTGTTGAGGAGGAAAGGACACAGATGGCTTTTTATTTTGGCTTTAACTCATGTCTATTTTTAGACTTCACTGGACAAGCAGTGCTTGCCTTGCTTGCCCCGACAGGATAACCCTTAATTAGCATAACCACAGTGATTTCATATCATATCTCAAAATAGTCCATTTCTTGAAATTAGAGAGTGAGAATTACTGCAAATATCTATATCTACATCTAAGTATTCTTAAGTGGAACCAGACAGAAGAATAAGAGCTAATTAAAAACAAAACTAACAATAAAATAAACAAAAAACTTTCCACTGTTAGAGGTCCAAATGAGGTAATTTTCACAGCTGAACAGTAGATTAAAAACTATACTTCAAGAGAAAGTAAATTAATAAATAAAAAATTACTATAGTAAATATAAAATTCTAATGCTCAGAAGAAATAACAACGGAGAAGTCACATCAGTCATTTAATTACATATAATATCCAAAGAAGACTGAAGATTTTGGGGATTCAGTTTGTAGTTAAGCTTGCAACGACTTATTATGTGTAATACAATATGAAAACCCAATTTTCTGACTGTCTATCTGTCTGTCTGTAATGTTAAAAACAGGGTTACTTGTGGACAGTTGAGATACCTCACTAAAGCACGCAAAGCACAGACCTGCATCAGTCTACTCACTACAGTAGGTGAGTAGGAGAACTGGAGGCAGAGGAGGATGAAGCAGCTGTCGCCATGACGGAGTGGTTAAATTTAAAGTAATCACATTTTCAAACATTCATCCTTTTTAGTTCAGACCAGCACTGAACATAAGTCATTGTGTGGGTTTTTCTGGCACATAAATTGTACTAGCTGCACATGTTCTTTGCAGGGCACAGCTGCAAAATGTCTACAGATCTGTGGCATCATCAGCTTCACTTTAGTTTATCATAAATAACGGGCTCGCTCTGATGAGAAAATCAATATAATGCTTCCTAAAAATGCTCCCTCAGAAACTATTGTAACACCTCAAAAAGTTAAAACTTTAAAGAAAGCATACAATTCAAGTTGCATTATGATATATATTTTAGGTTATAATTCTTAGTAGTTTCAGTCTTGCTCAATGTGGTGACCCCACAGAGGTTGCCAAATCACTATGTACAACCGAATACAGAATTTTGGGAGGGTAAAGACTTGATTAGCTGCTGTTTATAGCACAATCGAGCAAACTCATTTTTTAAAACAAGACCATAATTAGATCCAGCCTTTTATCCTTGTAACTGCTTGCATTTTCTTTGATGTTCTTATCAGTTATTTTAATTAAGTTGCTTTTCATTTCATGACAATGTTCAAAATTATTTGCATTTCATAAGTGGTCATATAGTTTGTTTGTTTTAAAAAAAAAATCCAAATTCAAATATGGGAAACTTTTTTTTGAGAAAAATTGTTTAATGATTTAATGATCTAAAATCAAGCACTGAAACAAAAAATTGGGTGTTGGGAGATACTTACTTATAGGGCTGCACTTCTATGATGGGAAACCTTAGATGCAAACTGAAAGGTTATATATATTCTTTGAACTAACACTTTGGTTATACTTACTGGCGATAAAAATAATAAGTTGGATATTTTTCAACTCTTCACTGCAATATCTGCCAACAGTTTGACTTTTTCAAAGCTTCTCCTTTAATTTGAAGGATCAGTGCTAATCTTTAGTTTCGAGTCAAATGAGTGTATTTGAAGAAATTTAAACATATCAAAACATTCCATGTTAATTTACATCAGGATGTATTTCGGTTGCATGACACTGCCAGTGGTATAGTTTTCTTGTATGGCAGTTTTATCTTCCAAGCCTTGTGCTATTCTTAAACAAAACCAAGAGATTCATGATTTGACAAGACATGCACAAGTCTCTTTTAATGAGTTTCTCTCTTAATATGCAGTGCAGTTAATCTGCCATACCATGATCATTTAATGTCACGACATGACAAAAACAAGAAAAATAGACTTTTTAAAAATATAAAAAAAGAATGAATGAATTATGCTTAAATATCTATTATTATTCACCCACATTATGCTTTAATTTAAAAGAAAAAAAAAGAAAAGAAAAATGAAATACTCTAGTACTACTTCTTACTACATAGAGGTAAGGAAACATAGTAGCACACAAACCCAAAATAGGGCAGCAGACCTTTTTCACTTCTTCATGCTCGGTGAATGTTTGCATTAAGAACGGTTTCTTTCATTTTGCCAAATGGGGCCCTTCTCAGCGCCTCCCGGCTCACAGATGGCCAGTATGGTTCCCGAATGGCTCTGCAAAGAGGCGTTGATTCAAATGAATTTCCATTACAGAAAACTGGCTGGCTCGAATAAATTATAATAAAAATGGAACTTGTGGCCTGTCATCTCTCAGAGATCGGGTACCTTGGGACAGTGCTGAAACCTCTCCCATCATATGCCCCAGTGAAGCAGAGATGATCGGGAAGAGCAGAGAGAGGATTTCTCTGCCAGAGGGAAAGATTTTCAAAAGAGATTAAAATACAATTCACTTTTTAAAGACTCCCTCTTCTTCTGAATATATACCCGGCTGGATACAGCTGTGAACGTTTCCCCTGAAAGACTTGAATTTAGTGCATCACTCCTGAATTACTCTGATAAATCATCCTCCACATATTGCAAATGGCCACATACACTGGAAGCTTTAAATGGTGGTTTCATGTTTAATCACATCCCTGCCTTTTTAGCTATTGTCTTGAGGTAGAATTGGGCTTTATGCTTCACTGAAATACTTAGAAATCAGATGGAACTGTTCACACTTCAGAAGAGCTAGTTTTAAGTTTAGTAAACTAGTCTGGACTAAATTCTAACTAGTCCAAATTAATGTGTCTATTGCGCTCAACTAGAGTCAGGCCCAAAAATATTTGGACAATGACACAATTTTAGTGAATTTTGCAGACTTTCAGCTTTAATACAAGGATCTTTATAGAAATTTTACAAAAATTGCATCCATGTTGACACATATATAGTGAGGTGAAATGTGTCAACATGTATATGTTGATCAATGGCTCACATTACATTTTTTGTTAACGCATTACTAGATTCTAAATTACATTACTGTTGCAAAGATTCTTCACTATCTGCAATGAAGGTAGAAAGAAGACAACATCAAACATGTTTTTTCTTTCAGAGCACTAGTTACAATTAGCTGATTTCAGATCATGTGCAGGAGGAGGAAATAGTGGAGCGGTATAGCAATATGTTTATTTTCATTGAACAAAAAAACAAGAGTGCAATGGTGAAGTGGAAAATGCTTCCAAATTTAAAAAAAAAAAACATCATTACGTTCCTAACAAACCTTCATCTGTTTGTGAGTTTCTGCACAGACAGCATGAGAATGCAAAGCTAGCAAAAGTGCTATTAAGCTGAGTGCAAACCAAGCCCAGCCAGCACAACTTCAGCAGGTAACAAAAGCAGTGACGAGCAGTCAGGCTTGTAGCCTCTGTTTCTACTTGTTCATGCTTTTAAAGCAGATTGACTTTGGGGACTGCTTTGAAGTCGTTTTGAAGTTTGGGCTTGGTTTTCGTATTTTTTCGTGTTGTTGGTTTTGTGTTCATATCTAAAACACTAATAGAAAGATCATATGTGTGTCCTCATTAGGACAGAGGTTTGTGTTGGTGTGTGGGACTGTAGCATTGTAAACATTACCTGGTAGTTATTTTCTAATGTGTTTCAGATAATTGTATGGAGTAATGGCAAAGTAACATAACAAGTAGTGTACTAACGTACTGCTTGACTTTTAAGAGAAGTAACGAGTAATGTGCAGTACATTTCTTTACCTGAGTAATGACCTCAACACTGATGTTAACAGATAGATAAGTATTTGATCCTCCACTATAGTCTGCCATTTTTATTGGGTCAAAAACCAATTAGCATAAGCTCAAACATGAGGCTGTTTTTAAGAATCCCTCACCGTCAGTGACACTGTAACCCATGCCCGTGCGATACTCTACCCGGTCTTTGCAGGAGCTGCCTTCAGCTGCTAATTGTTTGCAGGTCTTTCTGCCTTCAGTTTTGCGTTTAGTTACTGAAAACCCTGCTTGGGTTGAGATCATGTGACTGAGCCATTGAAAAATATACAATTTATTTGCCTTGAGAAAACTTTGGGTTGCTTTTGCCATATGCTTCGGGTCATTATCCATTTCCACTGTGAAGTGCTTTCCAATCAGTTTTGCAACATTTGCCTGAATCTGAGCAGGGTATAGCACCGCACACTCCAGAATTCACCATATTGCTTCTATTGACAGTCACATCATCGATTAACATTAGTGATCCCATTTCTTGTAGAGTACATGTCCATACCATACCAAGGGCTTAATCATGTCTGATAGATAATATAGTACACTTCAGTATGTTTTGCTCCTTATCTATTCTTTGTAAGAATGCATGTACCAGAGTTTTTGCAATCTCTCTGATAGTTTAGCCTAATTACTGACAGCCATTGTGATCTGCTTAGTTTGCCATGGAATAATGAGGGATCAGTCCTCACCTGGTCATTAAAATTATGTTTAGTCAATTACCCATTTATACTTATACTGTCTTGTTGTTTACAAGATACAGTTCCCATTAACCTGATGCTCATGTCTCTATTTTGTTTCAAACGTATACTTTCATTTCATTTTTGAATTAAAATATGAAAATATAATTTTTTAGCACATTCAAGCACAATATTGTTGGTGTGATGGAGAAATACCAGTACTAGTCTGAATACCATTTCTCAGTTTTTGAGAGATTAAGCATTTCTTTGTGTCACTCTGCTACTTTCAAAGTAGTCCTCTGGCACTGCATTTGTGCATTTTTTCCTGAAATGTCAAGATACTGGTCACACTTAATCAAAAAATACATTAATCATCCCTTCACAGCTCACCAAATCTTTAAGAGACAGAAGAGCCAGACCTATAACTTGGACTGTTGTAGAGTAATATAAACAGTGAATACACAAAAGTAACACCTGACTTCATCTTGAACAAGCTCCTTTCATGATTTCTAAACTGACATTCTGCTGTTTGAGACAGTGCAGCATTGTTTGAGCCTGATGCCTTTTCAGAGTCATTTCAGTCAGGCCCACATGAGTAGCTTAAGACAACATAGTTGCCACTTTTGATATTTCACTTTCTGGCTTTTTCCTGTGACACACATTGTCCTTTTCACCACTGCGTACTGTACATCGTAATCGGAAGAGAAGTGGCTCAAACACACAGATATATACTGAATATCACAAACCCAACTATGTTCTTGTATTATCAGACGATGAATGATTTATCCAATAATGTTTGTGAAGTCTTGAAAGGCTATTTGGTATTTTTTCCCCATTTATGAGTGAGTGGAACTTGAAGAAGGGGTCTGTTTTCACTGTATTTGCTCAGAAAGAAACTTCCAAGATTATCAGTCCTGCTTAAAACATCCATAATACCTACTGTCAGTACATTTGTAAATCTGAGGAGGGAAGTAAGCTGATCATACACACACATACACACAAAAAGTGAATATAGTTGTTAGGGTTTTCAGCTAAATGTTCAGTTTTGATATTAACAGCTAGAAGCTATCCTAAAGCACCTGGAAATTTAACTTTGTAAAATATTTTATATTGTATAGACCAAACACTTAGAACATATTTTCAGGCAAGTTGCTATATCATAACATTGAGAATCTGTTTGGATGTTATGAGATTTCTTTTTGACTGTAGCACACACAGCCACACACATACATACATATCACAACCAAATCATAATATTGTTTTCCCCTCAAGAAACTTGAAGAGATGCTCTAAAAGAAAAACAAGAATGTAAAAATAAAAACAAATGCCAAAAGCAAAATAAACTGCACTGAAAACACACTCTTGCACAAATCTATACCCAGAGGATGTTACTGCTGATGCATTACTCATTAACTTGAAAATATAATGCAATATTTTGGCTTGAGTCAGCAAAGCAGTCCCACCTTTATCCACTTAGATGAATATATGCCCCCAAATTGTTACTTGTCTTGATGATGATGATGATGTGTTGAAGCCTGAGTATTCAAAAGTTTTTGGAAGGGATGAATTAACAGAATGCAGGCACAGAGAATATGGTGTTATCGAAGGATAATAAACATCCATCCATCCATTCGCTTCCACTTCTCCTTTCTAGGGTCGCGGGGGGCGTTGGAGCCTATCCCAGCTGTCATAAGGATAATAAACATTTTATGGAAAATGAAATACATCTAGTCCTCATTTTGGCCAGGTGTTATTGTCTAAGAATAAAGTGACTTTCATTTGCTATTTGCTTTCTTTTGGCTCTGGCTGCACATTTAAAGCACAGTCCAAATTGCCTATAATGGGATTACAATTGTGTCTTCGATCCTGTTGTTGAATAGAATAGTAAAATTTCATTTAAGTAATATTTTATGCAGGAATTATTAGAGTACACAGACTGAGCATATACTTGTAATACTCTCAAATATTCTCAACTTAAATCTCATCAAAAGTCCATTGAAAGTGAGCGTGGTTCTGGAGATGCAAACCAGCAAACCTGATGAGGTTTATCTTCATAACTTTATCTTGCAATGTTGTAAAGTTGTTTTTGCTGTATTTGGTTTTCATGTTAGCCAATAAACACGAGTGTGTGCGCTATTATACTGGCTCCTTTCACACTGAGCGTAATGTGGATAAACATCATCAATTAGCAGAACAGCTAATTTTCTCATTTAGCAGTGAGATGTTCAACAGGGACATCATACCACATTAAAATACTGTTATATATATTTATTTTCAAGTTTAAAAAAATATATGAAACAAAAATAAAAAAAAAATTAAAAAAAATAAAAATAAAAAATAAACAAGAAAAGAAAGAAATACCCTTTTGTTCTCTTTTTCCAGATGATGATGGATGGATCCAGCTTTTGAGAAGCAGCTTGAAGCTAAATCCAAGAAATGTAGTAGTGATAGACAGGTACAGGTGTCAGTTACAAGCTGCTACACTGTTCTATCTGCTGGTGTCACAAGAGACATGAGTGGAGAGACAGAAACAGAGAAATTATAAGAAGCAAAAAAAAGGGAGTGGCACCATTTGTATTTTCCCAGATTTAAACATCTTGCGTAAAGCAAATTGGCGACAGTGGGTAAAGAGCACAGAAATATGAGGCAGCAGTGAGCACAGGTTCACCAAAACCGGGTAATTGAAAACTGGAAAAGTGTAGCCTAATCTAATGAATATTGATTTCTGCTGAGGATGCAGGTGGGCTCAAAATTTGGCATAAGCAGCGTGAATTCATAGATCCCACCTGTCTAGTGCAACCAGGTTAGTGTTTGCGGAAGAATGGTGTGATATTTTCTAAATATTTTCTGCCATATTTAGCCCTTTAAAGACCAAACCAAATAATCTACCAAATAACTTCTGTTGATCTCCTCTACCATGACTTTGATCTTGTCTTATAAAATGTTTGCTTTTTTTCTTTAGCCCGTGGCTGTTCCTGACTAAACCTTCACCTATGCTGACATCATATGTGAAAATCAAAAGGCAGTCATCATCATGATATTAAATTATATAGATCATTAGCTTGCAGGTCATAAACACAATTCTTGCTTAAGCAATGTTATTAGGTTCAGTTTATTATTATGATTTAAAAAATCTCAAAAGTAATAACCACGTACACATCTTATTATGTTCTAACAAATAAAGCCTCACATCTGAGCCCAGTGCAAACACCTTTGCAATGAGTAGAAATTAATGCAATATAATCCTATTGTGGAATCTATGAAAAATGCTTGGTAAGTGGAAAAACACAGTAACATGTAGGCCACTGTCACTATTTTCTTCATCTGTGTGATTACAGAAACATGATATATCATCAATCATGTTAAAATATGCTATACATGCTTTTCAAAGACCGAGATAGCAACACTGTGACTGTGTTGAGTACAGAATTGCCGCTGGGTGGATCAGACTTCTCTTATTGAATTCTGCTGTGAAAAAGGAGCTCATCTATCTCTGAGAAAGACTGAGTGCTACTCAGTGCTACTTGTAGCTGAACTGATTGTGATCATGTTACAACTGTTACAGGCCTTACAGTACTTACATTTTTAAAAAAAAAAATTACTAACACTACTATGCTCACTTAGGATGCTTAGTTAGTGTGTTTGAAAGTGAGACAAAATGTGAGTCTCACTCACATATTTTTATGTCATTTTGGAATCAGATTTGCAATAGCACCGATTACATTTACTTCAATTTAATAATTTACAAGTTTACACAACAGCAAATAGGTGACATCACAAATGACTCATTTACAGTTTGATATGTATTAAAAATACAGTCCTCACTTGAAAAAATGTGTCCCATATACCAGTGAAAATCTTGTATGGCACATTTCCATCAGATGTACAACCTTTGCTGTGACTGGTACCTTCTGGATTTATCTGTGGTATAACTGTTAGTTGTTTTACAACAGGGACATTTGAAATGTGTTGATTCTTTGATTAGGTATTGATAGGGGATATTTTTGCTGCAGACACATGGCAGAGAAACAAAGAATAAAAATGGCATTTACACTTGCCCAACATGTATCTTTCATTATCTAAATGAGACACTGTGTACAGATTCCATAATATATTTAATGCAAATGGAAATGCCTTACCACTTACTAAAATATAAGGCTCTAAAACACGTGCCCTATCTTTACTGTGGTTGAACCAGAATGATCAGGGTAAATTGCTGCTTTCTTTAGCCTTTAAACACCTCCTTTTTGACAAGGATTTAACAGCGATGAGACTCTACTGTACCTCTCTTAGCTTTGAAACATTATGGATACAATCATGTAATTGGTTGTTTTTGTAAGTTTAGACACAATAATGGTTTATTCTCTTGTTGGAATCAAAGACATCCTGATGGATTACTTTCTCTGTCGCCAGAAAAAACAAGTCCTCAGGCTTGTATCAGAGATGCCTTCCAGCAGTCAGGCCTTGTCCTTTTTGCCACAGTGCAATAAAATGAATGATCTTATTATCTTAATAGCATAATTTCATGCACAGCCGGTTACTAATTCTGTTGTTTGTTGTATTGCTGAGCCGGCAATTCTCTCTGTTATAAATCACTTGACTATGCAGGAAGTTCATCCAAAACCAGTCATCACTCTATATCTGTATAAATATTCTCAGATGTGTGTCGCTCACAAAGCACTTACACTCAATTAGATAATTCCCAACAGCAGAAATACGAAAGAGAGGCAACACTCACAGGAGGCAGCTGACCACATGGGCCTCTGGCCAAGACGTATCTCTCTGTGGTATCATGGATAATTGAACAACAAAATTGTAATTTCAGGGACCGGTGCTCAATGTCCAGCCTGTTGCCTTTTCAAAGCAAATAGCTGATTATACACATCTGCTGTAGTTTCAGTGTGCTGACTTATTGTTGGGTTAAAAACAAAAATAAAAACAGATTACTGAGCAAAATAAAAAGGCGTTCATTTTCCTGCAATGCATGACTTTTATTTTAAACATGCCCTTTGCTTTTTGTCTTACAGCTGTGGTGGCAGATTTCTTTTCTCATGTATTAATCACATATTTAATCATATCACATTAGTTATAGTAATATCACTCCCATCACCAGTTTACATGCATGTGGAAAGTTAACACAGTGAGGCCATTGTAATGGGAGACGTTAAACAGATAGTGAGGCTCCTTCTGCTTATCAGGGATGTAAATCCTTAGGTGATGGTTAAGCAGAAAACAAGGTCATAATTCTCTCTGTGAGGGAGGAGGAATAGACCCCCCCCCCCATGAGAGGGGCCAACATGTAAGAGTTTGAGGAATGTTCTTTGTCTGTGTCTCTGTATATAAGATGTAAGGGTGGTGGCCACACTTCAGAGATGGTCCTGCTGTTTCACTGGGATGCTCTCTCCACATTGCAATGTGTTTATTAAACCCACTTCAAATCAAGCTCACTGGGTGTGTTGCAGGTTATTGTTAACATTTCCATAACACAGCAAACTCTTTAACAGTTACGAAGTAATATGCAGTGAATCTATTTTACCGTTAATGTTACTTGCACTATGCAAAATAAATTGCAGTCTTTGGACAATAATTCAAAAACCATGTTTACATTATCAAAGCAAGACAAATTATGGTGAAAATGTTTTATGGTCTCCTGAGATATGAAAAATAACTGTCCTGATTGTAATAAATGTCAACGCGTATTTGTGTCAATCAGAATGCAAGAGAGATCAAAACAGACAGACTCTGTGTTTTAATCATATAGTGAATTTATTAAATCTACTGCCTGTTACAACAGTAAAAAATTAATGGGTGAACATTGACCTAAGATAAAGGAAAGAAAAAATCCTCCCTGCATTTTGAATGTCTGGGGTTACACAGCGGGCAAAGCTGTTGCAAATGCTACAGATGACATCATGAAATATTTCAGTCTGAACTTTAAATGCACTGTATTCACAGTTATCAATCCTGTACAGCATTGGGCCGTATGAATAAAAAGAAATCAGATGAGGGAGGCACAAGCAGCTGGGAGAAATAAAAAAGGACTTTCAATTTTAATTCAATTACTTTTTAAATAAGAATATCAGAAAGAAGTGATAATAACATTCGTGATTACTTCAAACGTAATGAAATTATCAATTACAAATCTTTATTGTAAATTGTGTTTTTCAGCCAAAATTGCGGCACCTTCAGGTTACATTTGCACTAATTCCATACATTTGGAATTCAAAACATTGGTCTAATAAGTTAAGAAACAGCTAAACTCTAGGTATAAACTTTCTCACTATCAAAGGCTTCATCTCTTTTACTGTACTTTTACACTTTACTGTAATCGTATTATATTTACATTATACTTATAACTGTTATTTGCATTACAATAGCTATTCACTTATCTTTACTATGGTGGATAGAAAAAAACTGTCAAACAAACATGTTTTTTCTTTCAGTGAGCTCAACCTACAATCAGTCAATTTCAGTTTGTGCGCTGGGAGGAGGAAGATGGTAGACTGACCTACAGTTTTTTGGGGGGTTTTTAGAAGAGGGGATATGGATATAACTTTTATTTTTATTGCACAAAATCACAAGAGTCTAATGTTGAAATGTAAACTCCATCCAAGACAGAACCTGCTTCATTATACTGCTAACAAAATGTCTTCTCTGTGCAAGCATCTGCACAGACAACATGCTAGCACAAAGCTAACCATGAACCCATAGTGATGTTGAAGCTGAGCGTATGCTAACCCCGCTCCAGCTGCTAGACCCTGAATGTCAGCAGGTAACAGAGTAATGTAAAAGTAATGTAATGAGTAGGTTTTTTTTTTAAACTTTCACCTTTGACTACGCTTGAGATTTATGTATTTTTTGCATGTAAGAGGATGTTGTTGTTTTTTTAATGTGGCACATAAATACAAACGGTTTAGTTGTTTATTGTTGTTGTTGTTGTTGTTGTTTTTAAATCTATCTGATTACCCAATTAATCGATAGAATACTCTATTACAAAAATAAGGGATAGCTGCAGCCCAACATTGGTGTATCCACTAAAAATCTCTCATGAGTTCAAATTTCAGTGACCTCAGCCTCAAGGTCAGGGGTCAGAGGTCAAGTTTTTTGGAAATCTTGTAAGTGCGATGAAGCCACGTAGGAATTTCAAATTGAACAATAGGTGTATCTACTACAAAATGCAGACAAGTTTGAATCTCAGTAACTTCAACCTCAAGGTCAGAGGTCAAATTTTATGAAAATCTTTTGAAGAGAAGGAAGTCATCTAGGATTTTGAATTTTTTACAATGGATGTATCTACTAGGGGCTGAGGAGTACTACTAGCAGCCACCAGTACTTTGAAGTCTATGTTGTTCTGGAAATATTCCAGTATTACACTGACTTTTCTTACATGTTATTTGAGTTTCACAGCATGTTGCCCTGCCGCATAGGGTGCAATGGGCAACATGCCTGGACCAGTTGGCAAGTGAGCGTTACATAATGGAACTGTTGTACTATTCAGCACCTTAACAGACCTGTGAGAAACAAAGCAAGTCCTCTTACTGCTGCAGAAGCAGCAATCTAGGATAAGCCCATTTAATACCAGCCTCTTCAAACGCAGTGCCAGTATGAGTCAAAGGTTAATGAAAGGGCACCTGGTTTGGAGGATGAAGACATGGCAGCAGCCAGAACTAGAGGGATTAGCCCTATTCTCATATCAAAGGGATCCCAAGCCAGCAAGGCTCAGTGAGGATTTTGTGTGGAAATCTGTCTCCATCGCTGAGATATCGTGTCCAAGAGCAGCTAGCTGGGCTCCTCATTTTCTCTCACACCCTCCACTCTCATTCATACTAAAGATATCACCATAGTATAAGTCAATAGGCTGCAGACAAACTTTGACTCTAGTCATTTCTCTAGTTATGAGTTCTGTTGGATAAACACATAATGCACCACAAACCCTTGAGCTACACAGCAGCAGCTTGAGTTGCTTCAGAAACTCTCTAAACTAGATAAAAACAAACTAAATATTTTTGTCTAATGTAACACTTGCTATATTTTGTTAATATTCATGAATTAATTTCCAGTGCAACAAAAGCAAATCACTGTACTTTGTGTACAGAAAAGATTTATAGTATAGCCACAGACTGTCATGTATTTGATTTATGACCCAAATGCGGACTTAGGGAGGCAGACTGGATTTAACAAAGAAGCAAAACTGTTTATTGAGGCTGTTTGCAAAGTCCATGAAACACAGAAAATCCTAAAGCAATGCTAAACTAAATCCACCAGAACACAGTAGAGGATCACAGAAGCGCTGACAAGGAACACATCACTTTAAATACACAGAATGTTTTAGGGGAAGTAGACACAGCTGGGGAAACCTCACAGGTGCATATATTCAAGGTAATGAGACAGGAAACTAAGACTAAAAGCAAAACAGGAAGTAAAAATGATGAACAGAGAAACACAGACACAGTAAACTTAACAAAGGAGAACTGATACACGAGGCAGAAACAGAAAACATGGAGGGGCCAAAATAACTCTTAATGCAATCAAGGACGGGACAAATAAAGACCCAAAAGATTTAAGCATATGTGCATTAGAATAAAAATGTAAGCAATAAACAAACTAAGAGCCAAACAAAGAATATTAATAAACAATAAACAGTAATAGAACTAACATCCTGGGTCCAGAATCCAGTACCATGGTGCAGAAGTGTGTTACCATTTTGCTTTCATTGAGATGTGTATATATATATACAGTGTTGGGAAGGTTACTTTTAAAATGTATTCCATTACAGAATACAGAATACATGCCGCAAAATGTATTCTGTAACGTATTCCGTTACGTTACTCAATGAGAGTAACGTATTCTGAATACTTTGGATATTATTAGCATATTATCATGCTGTTTACAACTACATGAATGTACTATTGCTGTGATTTATTACTGTTACTGAAGGTCCGCGGCTCCGAACCGTAGTAAAGGGACCTCTGGCTAATACTGTGGGTTCTGTGTCGGGCTCGTAGCCGAAAACTAGCTTTACTTTGTTGTCTGGGTCAACTTTGCTAGTGAGAGACAGAGAAAGGCGTTGAAAGGCTGCTCCAACTGAACTTATTGTTTCAGAGAAAAACACGGACACGGTGTACAGTCGAGTCTTAATAGCTTACTTACAGCTGGGCTCGTCAGGCACTCTTCTTGGCTGCAGTGGTTATTATTATATTTACATGCTTCCAGCTCCCGTTTTTGCTTGATGACAGCTTGTACTTTTCCTTTTTCTCCCTCCCTCGCTCACAGACACATAACAGGTATGGCAGTCCATTCTCCCTGCAGCACGGACTACACTGCCTATGATGCTACATTCTTTAGAGCTATACCGGTAGTATTCTGCCTATTAGCTTAGCACAACAACAACAAAAAGGCCTCTCTCACCCAGGAAACACGCAGAGAGAGAGCGTTACCCTGTAACCATGGCAGCCGTTACGCTGCCACCTGGAACAACAGAACGTAGCTGTCAAACAAAACCCAAACAGTCCTGACCCGCCACAATATGAAACAGGGAAGTGCTGCCTGTAATCCATTTATTTCAACAAAGTAACTGTATTCTAAATACCACCTTTTTAAATGGTAACTGTAACGGAATACAGTTACTCATATTTTGTATTTTAAATACGTAACGGCGGTACATGTATTCCGTTACTCCCCAACACTGTATATATATAAAAAAAACACCCAGCACGCCCCTGCGGGCGGTTTATCCTTCAAGCTCGGGTCCTCTACCAGAGGCCTGGGAGCTTGAGGGTCCTGCGCAGTATCTTAGCTGTTCCCAGGACTGCGCTCTTCTGGACAGAGATCTCCGATGTTATTCCCGGGATCTGCTGGAGCCACTCGCCTAGCTTGGGAGTCACCGCACCTAGTACTCCGATTACCACGGGGACCACCGTCACCTTCACCCTCCACATCCTCTCGAGCTCTTCTCTGAGCCCTTGGTATTTCTCCAGCTTCTCGTGTTCCTTCTTCCTGATATTGCTGTCATTCAGAACCGCTACATCGATCACTACGGCCGTCTTCTTCTGTTTGTCTACCACCACTATGTCCGGTTGGTTAGCCACCACCACTTTGTCCGTCTGTATCTGGAAGTCCCACAGGATCTTAGCTCGGTCATTCTCCACCACCCTTGGGGGCATATATATATATGTATATATATATATATATATATATATTAGGGGTGCAACAATACTCATATCGATATTGATACAGTGCTTTCGGTTCAGTACGCATATGTATGGAACAATAAAATTTTTAATTTATTTTACCAACTTTCCTTCTGACTATGTTGTCTGTGTTGAGCGCTCAGTGGATCTGCGCTTGACAGTGCAGCCTAGGCGGAGTAGTCGAACGCAGATTCACTGAGCGCAGGGCAAGCTAGCAGACAGAAGTTAAGCTCTCCTTGCAACATGGCAAATTGAACCTCCCTCACCCTAATTCAGATGTGGCGTTTGGAACTATTTTGGTTTTCATGTGAAGTATGACCCTGAAGGTAAGCACGTCATGGACAAAAGTAAAACAGTATGTCGGATGTGCCATGCAATGCTCAATTACATTGGTGGGAACTAGTGCATTAGCCCAGTTAGCTCGTTAATGGGTTGGCCCCAGGCACAGGCGATCTGCGGTAACTCGTTAATGGAGATTTGCCTGTTGTGGCGATAACGTCATTTCAACGAGATTAACGCTGACAGCACTAGTGGGAACACAACGAATATTACTGCACATTTACTCTGACATCATCCTAGTGCAAAGACAAGTGGAAGCAGACAAAAACAACAAGCATGCATGCTACAAACTTTACCCGAGTCATTTAGACAGCCGTTAGCACATGATTCTCCTTATGGGGACCTGATATGTTTAATGTGCTGCTGAGAATATAGCCCAGAAGAAGCTATAGTATAGCTTTTATTTTGGAAAGAGACATTTCTCTGTAATAAACTCTCTTTTCCAAAGATGAGTGATTTCTCGATCAGATAGATTTATTTTTTTATTACTTTGTTGTTTCAGCAACATTAAATTTAAAAACTGGACTTTTGAGTTAAAATATATATTTATAATTTTAATAAATGACAAATTAAAAAGGCATGAACATTTTTTGTATCGAAAAAATATCGAACTGTGACACCAAAGTATCAAACCGAACCGTGAATTTTGTGTATGTTGCACCCCTAATAAATAAATAAATATATATATATATATATATATATATATATATATATAAAATCAGTGTTAGGGGTCCTTACTCCAAAAAGTAATATATTACTCACTGTAGAAGGTAAATGATACATGGACTTCGTGCGCAATCAAAACACTTTATACAACTTGCCTCAATTATCCAAGCATTTTTTAATACTTAAGTGCTTTTTATCTAACAGTCACACACTGATGGATGCATTGGAGAGCAACTTGGGATCAGTATCTTGCCCAAGGATATTTGGCATGCAGACAGGAGCAGCCAGGGATTGTACCACCGGCGTTTCGATCAGTAGGTGACCTGCCCTACCTACTCCTCTGTTCCACTGAAAATGACCTGAAATGCTCTGTCACATAATTGCCAGTTAACAACATAAACCTTGCAGTTCCACACATCAGCACAAACACCTATCTTAATGACCCCAAAGAGACTTAAAAACAATTGCTACAGCAATTCTATTGTAGAAACAAGTAGAAATGAAGATTGCAATGCTGCAAGCCTGACTGCTGATTATTGCCTTTGTTGTCTGTTAAAGATCAGGCTCTGGTTGCTGGACTGGGTTCAGCATACATGCAGTTTTAACATGATTCTGGGTTCTTGGCTAGCTTTGTTAGCCCGGGTAATCTGACCCTGGTCAAGCTAACAAACGTATCCTTAAAACACTTGACTTCAGATCTTTCTCAGCTGTAGAAATGGGTGTTGTTTGCTGATTTTAAGCCTTCAGTTTTCACAGTTGTCATGTTGACAGACAGTGACAAAGTAGTTACAAATACAAATGTCACATCTAGAATCAACTCTAAACATATTGGTTAGCTCCTTTATACACAAAATAATGATGACATGGATGCATTTGAGCAGCCAATCATCCAGTTAGTTTGGAATAAATAAGGTTACTGTTCCAACAGTGTTTAAATCAATGTTGTCAGTATTGATCTAAACTTCATCTTAATTAAAGCTGAAAGACAGAACTTTAACCTTCCAGCACTTATTTGACATTGCATGAGGTCCTATATGTGTGAGTGGGGACTGGTCTAAAGAAAAGTTTCTGTGTGTTTCTGTGTGTGAAGACTGATGGGAATTGTTGTGGCAGAGATGGATCAGCTGCTCTATAGCCATCTTTATAAATTGGATACGGCAGCATAATACGGACCTACTTAAACACTTCGCAGGCACTCCCTGTGGTCCCACTGTGTGACAGCTTTTCTCCAATATGCTCTTTAGAGATAGTCCTACTGGATTTTCAGAAAAGCGAGCCCTGTTGTTATGAAAAGATTTTAATGGATTTACAGCAAGTCATTAACATTAGGCCTCAGTGTTTGTCTAAGGTGTTATTATCATGGGATGGCCACAGAATAAATAATGTCTTTCTTATCTATCTTTCTGCTTAGTGCCTTGTGAAATGCTGTAAAACACGCTAAAGTGTGCCTTGCAATGTTATGCTTCAGATGCATTGGCTCTTTCGTGACAGTTTAAATAAATTGTGATTGCTCATAAATATACCACAGTGAAAGATTACTTATGTAAGGCTGGTGCTTAATCAGACTGAATTCTTCATTGATTTGCTGTAGGCTATATTTCTGTAATCCTCAGGCAGCAATGAAATTAGCATTTAACTAAAATGTGTATAATATATTGTAGAGATGAATTTATTTGCATGGCATGTTCCTAAGCCAAAAAAAGAAGTAACAACACACAAAAATAATTCCCACATTTTGTGTGTGATGGCTGTAGCTCAGGAGGTAGCACAGGTCATCTACCAATCAGAAGGCTGATGGTTCGTTTCCAGTCTGCATGCAAAATATCTTTTGACAAGATACCACAAACCTTGCTTAGAAGGTTAACAAGTGTAATACAGTGCAGAGATGGAATTATCCATCTCCTTCTTTTATAATTACTTCTACTAGATGTAGATGATTTTGTTATTTGAATGTCAAGATACACATTTTGGGGAAATTTTGAACAAGCCAATATGATTTTATTCATTTATTCTTAGAAAGATATTCTTTACTGCTAATGAATGACACCGATGGTAATTTTTTTTAGTTATGATAACTGCTTTTACAAAAATGTGAATGATCTTTTTATTATTTCATTCATTTCCTTGAAGATCTCTGCTGTGTTAACGTTCATGGACCCAAACAAGGTAAAATGAACCAGGTGTGAAAGTACTCTTAGGCTTGCCACAGAGGGAATTTAAATATAGTCTCATTTAAACCAGTTGGAAGCAATTTATTTCCGCTAATTTGTCAGCTGTGCAAATTATGAAATTTTGTCACAAGGTCTCAGCAGTGTTTTGCTCAGCTTTGTTCTGGCTTACAGTTTCTCTCTGTTTCTCCATTCTTGCAAGACTCATTTATGTCAAAACAATGTTATTTAGAACAAGGAGACTTTGTTGTGGCACTGCTTGTTGAGTTATTATAAGAAGATCAGAGAACAGTGGATAAGATTGAGGGGACAGGGGAATAGTGATTTTTGCAACTTGACGCATGTTGTATGCCAGGCGATCATTTATCAATCGAACACATGTAAATCTTGTCTTGTCCTCTTTTTTTTCATCCTTTGTGTGGTTGTCCCACAGTTTACAGATGTTTCTTCGAAGGGCACACGATAGGAAGGCGTAGCCTGGAGGAATAAATGTGCATTCAAACTCAACACAGAACAAATTTTACAGGCAAAAATATCAGTACAAAAACAAATGCATACAAATCATTGCGCTTTTGCCCAGGGTTGGAAAATTGTGGCAAAGATGTAACTGCACCCAAGTTAAAAACTAGAGATAAAAATTTACTCTTATCCTGAGGCTGCATGACCTGCTTAATTAATCTGCAGAGAAAAGAAGAGAGAACAGAGAAATAGAAGAAAAACTGGAGTTCCTGGTGAGCAACCCCTTCTGAGCTTTTATATGAATAGTCATTATTACTCCAGATGATATTTGTACAATACAAAGCATAAAAGGAGTCTGAAATGGAGTAGTCAATGAAATATTGGGGAATAACAAAAATGTTGCTATTTATTCAGAAAATTCACTGATTCCTTTTGTTATTTTTCAATAGATCGGATCAAGTCTGGTAATGGAGCATTCTTAGCAAAAGTACTAAAATTAAAGTTATTGTACACTTAGCTTGCAGACCATTTTCCTGCATCCCTGCATGCAACATGACACTGCTTGAATGGGTTAAGTCAAAAATGCTTTGACTACAAGCAGGCTTCATGAAAAAAATTGCCTTTTCATTTGTATTTATTTAGCTTTCATACCTAGTGAATAATTGTATAATTTGGGCAAAGCCAGGATTTATTAGCACCAGGGGCTTTGGAATGCTTCAAATGTAATGTCAGTTGTTGACTAGCTCCACCTTTAAGCACCCTTAAAAAGGTGACTGTTTGTGATCACAGATAGTAGCATTCACTGAGTTTGTCTGCAGATCTCATCTACATTTGAGGAAGTATTTAATGCATAGATGTGAAAGGACTCTTTAAGTGGGACTCACGTGTCTTTCTCTTTACTCCAAACACTGTTACACTGTATTTCAGTGACACATATATGGAGACACTGTGGCAGTGTGCAGAAATGTATGAGGACAGTTTAGAGAATCTGCAGATAGAAGACACTTTGAAACTGTGGAGGAGGTACACCTGGTCTGTTCCTCAGCAAAGTCATTCTTGGAGGCCATATGTTAACATTGACTGAAATACTCTTTCTAGGTTCTCGAGTGCCAAAACTGGCTCTAATAATTTCTTGATACTTCGAAGTGAAGGCAGTTTTTTTTTCTTACCCCCTACAGAATGTAAAGGGGTGGATGGAGAACAGGTATTAGCCCCATAGATCATGTAAAATTAGCAGCAGGAACCCCTGTCAGCCCAGACATCGACACTTAATCTTGGACTTTTGGCAGACTGTTGCCTTAACAGGTCAAATGATATCTATAAATCAAGGATCCCCTGGCGGAGAGCGAGAGGGAGCCATGGAGAGAGGGGAAATGCATGGAGCTGGCACGGAAACTCGAGGGAATTAAATCCTGGCCATAAAGCCTAACCCAAGGAAATAATCCAGTCTATTTCATAAAGGATTAAAACCTTTAAAGAAGATTGATTGCCTCTTTTTTCCTTTTCTACCCGATGTAATCCTAGATTATAGAGACCACTCGGGGTTAGATTTTAAAGAAATTTGCACAGGATTAATGGTGAGGGGGGCATTCATTTTTAAGATTGTCTTGTTGGGTTGTCACAGAAAAAAAGATATTCTTTTAGCTTGAGAATGGAAAAAAAAACTGCTCTACAGTTTTTCCGATTCCTCTGTGTCCTCACATTGTGTTTACGAAGACTCAAGAAGACACAGAGTTCTTTCCTCAAGATTTCCTCAATATCTATCTCTCAGGAAAGACTATAGAACAAGACACATGACCACAATCCAACAATCAAATGAATTATAAGTCAGGCAATCGTAGAAGTAACCCGGACATCAGTTTGTAGTTTACGCCACATAAAGGTGTGATATTCTAGACACCAAGAGAGTGCACAAGATTTCATAACTCTTTCCTTGAAACTTTGTGTCTTGCATGTTTTTTACACCAGCTATCATACGAGAGGAACGTAAGTCCTGCTCCTGCAATACTGTGTATGAATGATTTCTAGAAATTGTTGCGAGGTGGGCTTGTGGATGAGATACTGGGATATGAGTGTCCCATGTTTGATGAGCCAGCAAAAGCCCTTTGGCTGCAGTCACATGTTTTGGTCCTCACTGGGGTATTTTTAAACATGGGCTTTTGATACGATTTCAAATGTATAACATGTGGCACAGATATTGATCCTAATCATCTGACAGCCATATTTGTAATGCTCTCAGAGCTCTTGAGAAATAACCACTAACCAAGCTGCTGCGTTGGCCTTTTCTTTGCACTGATTGCTCAATGAGTGAGTAAGGAGTTGTCAAATGGAAAAAGACTGTGTCTACATGGATGTAGTGGTACACTTAAACTATAACAGTAAACTACACTCAGCTCAACAAAGTTTGATTAAAACTATCAACTTTTTCATTAACATTTTTGTTTAACTACATATTGAAAATCTATACAAGTACTTATTTTTTAAAGAAATTCGTAAAGAAAATAGATTTGCGGGTGGGTGGGTTGAGCAGCAGTGTTGAGTATCTGGGTTTGCACCCATGAAAAACTTGTCAAATCTTCTCTGCCAATGGCAATTTTTTCACCGTTGTCTTTTTTTCCCTTCGGATTGGATTATTGAAGTCTGATAAAAACAAGGCATATTGACAGTTTAACTATTTATTAATTGACCATGTTTCTGTGAAGGTCAGCCATGACAGGTCTCCTGCCAGTCCAATGAGACAGGAGATTAGCTGTGTGCAGTCTTTTCCAGATTGTCTGGGTAGAGAACCGTCGACCACATTGTCATGCAAATCTGTAAAAGACTGCCCACAGTTCCTATGTGCTGACAGAGTGAAGAAACGGTCTTCCTGTGTTGTCATCTTCTCGGGGCGCCTACTTTGTGGCCTGTCTCTGACATACCTCGTTATATGGAACTTGGCCTCATTTTTGAGAGGGTACTATGGCTCACTTCAAACAATGCTACAACTTGGTTTCACAGAACACCAGCATGAAACAACTCCACGGCACAGGTTCTATCCAGATCTGTCAAATGTGGAGAAACTAACTGACCACTGTAGCAGGGTCCATGCTCACAGCAGCTGCTAATCAGGTGCCAATCAGGTACCAGAAGCTTAATACAAGAACTAATAGCAAAATAAGATGTTGACATTGGCAGACAAGATTTGGCAAGGTTTTCATGAGCGCAGCCTACATACTCAACTCTGCTACTCAACCCACCAAAGCATTTTTTTTTTTTACACATATGGCACCATTTAACTGGATATAAACGGGCTTTTCAACAATATAAGATTTTAATAAGAATAACATGTAAGTTAGTAATTATCAGTCACACCAGATTATTTCATTGCATGACAATTGTCTTTTTGATACTCAAGATAACAGTGCGGCAACTATCTTGTTCACAGTGGGACAGGAGGAGGACAGACTAGAATATCAGGTAGAAAGAGCCATTAATGATATGTAATTACAGAGTCTGGTTGGCAGTGGCAGCTGAAGCAGAGGAACTTGAGGTGGAGATGGAAATAGAGGTTTCTGGGGTATGTGTGTGTCTGTGAGTGTGTGCATGTTTGTGCAGAGTGGACCTCAAGCGAAATGCTCCACCACCCATGGAACTAATTTAAAGTCCTCGTTTAGAAGCTGTCACACGAAGGGCTCTGATGACCACTGATCTCTGCACATTTAACGGCACAGGCAGCTGTCAGGCGTTTGACAGACAGGCCCCACCACTGACTGATTACATACAGGGCCAGGGTGAACTGTGATCTGGTGAACTTTATTTTCCCTGGCAGGTCCAACGTGTGGTGCATGCCTCAGCTTGGCCATTCGCAAGCCTGCTCTGTCTTGGATAGACTCTCCCATCTACTCCATTAACACCATATATCCATAACCTGAGTTATATTTAGGTTATGATTTATTAAACTGATGATGGAGAATACGCAACACCTTTTAAAATGAAAAAATAAACACGTTGGTACACTTTCAGTGACAGTAGAGGAAGAAGCCTTCCAGGCTGAGTGCCTAGTATGCAGGTATTAGCACTAAGCATCCTCCACATCACTTATCCTAAATGATGCATATTTTATACCTTGGTACAAATGTCTGAGTATTAAATAGGATTCAGTTTTATCAGAAACGTTGTGTCAGGAAATTTCAAATTACAAAGAACGGTGCCAAAGTCTTCACCTGCTTTGGTGCTGCCATTCTGAGTGAGGGAGACTGTAAGATGTAAGGATATTCAAGCACAGATTTATCTGCATCTGACTGGGGATGGAATCATATAAACTAATTTTGAGATTAATCAGTAATTACTTCAAAACTGCACATTTCCCAGTTGAATGCACTTCAGCAAATTCACTAAAGTTGTTGAACTGAATTCAAAGAGGCAACCTTCTGAGCACGACATAAAAATGCTGGATAAAAAATTCAGGAATAAATACAGCAATGCCATTTAAAATGTGTTTTTATGTTCATAATTGCTTTTTAGACTTACAGTTATTTTAAAAGTTGAATGCAAAGGTGTTTTGCTTAAAATTCCTGCATACTTCAGGTCTAGTCTGACACTAACATATGTTGCGATGTTATATCACAGTACAAAACACACACACGTCCACCAGCACATTTCATCCCATTGTTGTTTCTTTATTAATCATATCTCTTTGTTGAGCTTTTGCAGATTGATTGCAGAGGCTCACTGGCGTGTAGCTTTTTAGTTGCTTTTTTCACTATTAGTTTAATAAGAAAAACAGAAAGAAAGAAAATAATTACTGGTGTTCCTCAAACCACTGTTGCTAATAAAGGGGAATAATAGCACAAACAATTAGAAATAATAACTAAAATTGTTAGGATGCCTGGGTCGTTGACCCAGGGTTTTGAGTTTATTATATTATTTATCATTTCTAGTCTTTGGTTTCTTTGTTAGAGTTCTGTCTTATGGTTTATGTCTCTGTGTAATCCTTAGTTGCTGTCTCCCCTGTCTGCTATATCCCCGTGTCCAGTCAGTGTCTGTGTCGGCCCTGGTCCCACGTCTCTGTTTCCTCTGTAGTGCCTGCCTGTGAGTCTGTGTCTGTAAGTTCAGTCTGTGTTATGTTTCCTGATGTACTTTGAAAGTCCGTGTCTCATGTAAATGCGTCTGGTTTTGCTTCCTTTGTCTCGTTAGGCCTGATTTGCCCCAGCTGTGTTTCCCTCCTGTTGCCCATTCCCTGATTGCTCCCTCTATGTATTTAAGCCCTGTGTTTCAGTTTGTCGGTGTCGTGATCTACCCTCATCTTGCTGTGTAAGCTTATTTTGTATTCCTAGTTTTGTTACCCTTTTGAGTTCGGCATTAAAGCTGTTTTGAGTTCACGTTTTGTTTCCATGAGTCTGCATTTTGGGTCCACCATTCCTGCCTGCACACAGCCGTCACATGACAATAATAACTATATGGAAACACATAATGGGCGTAATTCAACTCTAAGAGTGTCAGATATTGTAATTTTAAGGCCAAGCTGGCCATAATGAGGAGTTAGGCCTATAAACACTCTGGTCCTAATCTACTGTGTTCTTTCATCGTCACCGGTTCTATTTATTTTATATTGTTGTGATTTCAGTGTGCTTGTTCTATTTCAATGTCTATTTTAGTGTGGATTTTAATTTCCTGTCTACATTATCTTTGTTTAGAAAAGTGCTTTTATCAGTCAGTGAGGGGGCTTTGTATTTTCTTGGTGCCCTTAAAAGTGTGATAACCGCTGTACTCGCCATTATAACTTACTAACTGTGGTGTGTGAACATTTAAGTGCTGTGTTACTGATGTATGTATTTTTGTGTCTTTAGCCCAGGAAAAAAAAAGTCTTTTATTGGCTGTCCAAACCTAACCCCAGTCTTGGATGTTTTTTAGGTCTTATATTTGGTTATAACCTTTCCATTTTTCGCATTATCACTGTTATTTGAGCCGGGCATTGTTGACAGCCATGCTTCATGAGTTTAATTTATTCGCAATAGTTGGAGGAGAGGCCTTAATCAGATGGTCAACTGCCTGGTTTGTTCAAGGCCTTTTCCTGTTTTTTATTTGTTTTTGCCGAGGCACATCTCCCATAAGTTGTGTTGGGTTTTGTAAGTAATTATTTTTAGATTAATAAAAACTCTTTGAAGTGCAGCAACCTTGTGGCATCATATATGCTGGGTTGCTTTCTGCCTCCTGGGATAGACTCATACTGCCATCTCCAGATCCTGATTTAGACTCTGTGGGTTTTCTTTTCCTTTTTCTTTTTTTTTATCAGTTCTTCAGTTTATTTAGTCCTGTACATATTGCTAGTTCACTGAAGTGATACATATTTTCTAATGAAGGAGGATGTACTTATCAATACATTTAAAAAACGATTTTTCCCCGCTGAACTAAAGTATTAGAACATGTTGAAAGACAGCAACAAAAGTCCAAATCGAGAGCATGGAGAGGTGGTGAAGGTGTAATTCAGAGGCTTCTTAATCTTAGTTCACCTTCTTAACTTTCATTGTGATTCAGTTTTTTACCCTTCAGCTGTGAAAGGCTGACAGGGTATTGTTATCACCCTGTTGGGAGGGCAGCCTAGTGGATGACATGGAAACTGAAGTTTGTGAATGCAGTCACTTGAGAATGAAGTGACATAGGACTTTCAAATTTATACCACAGGTGTATTTACTAAAAATGTCGGATGAGTCCGAATGTCAGTGACCATGACCTCAAGGTTAGAGTTCAAAGGTCAAGTTTTCTGAAAATCCTGTAAATGCGATAACTTGAGAACAAGCAACAGCTTCAACCACTTTTAAAGTCACTTTTTGTCAGGTTCAACTCTGATTCACAGGGTATGTATCTATACATAAAACCCAAGCTCATTGTATTATTCATTCAGTTCATTAACTGACTGATAAAGATTTTTAGCAGCAATTTCGATACAAGCAGATTTAGCTATATTTGACTTTATTAAAACTCCACAGCAGCTCTGTGACATCCTTGAACATATAATGTCTGATTTATATTTGTGGTTTCATCAACTTTGTGCACAGGTTTGGAGACCCGTTAAAATTTCAGAACTTCATTAGCCCTAATTGACTTGCTAGGATTCATAAGGCAGGTCAACAACTGTCGTTAGGATTGTGAACTAATGACAGTTTTTAGAGCTCATAAATTCTCGACTTTTCAACCATAGGCTCCTCTTGGCAACTGACTGAGCGTCTTAAAATTAAGCAGTTTGATGCCTGCAAAGCAAGGGAAGGGTATACAAAAGATATCAAAGCACTTCCAGCTTGCAATTTCCATGCTTTAGAATGTCTCATACAAATGGCAGGTAAGATTAACTATGGTAGATTTAAGAGAACAGAAATTTTTCAGGAAAGGTGCACATCTGCCCAGCAGAAATGCTGTAGGGGAACAGCATGGAGTTTAGATGAGAGGTGATGAGGCTCTGTTGCATTGTGCAACATTAAAGAACACACAAAGTCTACATGGAATGTGGTCTCATCACAAAAATAAACACTGAAACATATTCTGGATGGGCTTGTTTCAGATGAGGCTAGACTTAAGTGTTGCGACCACAATAACCTAAGGTTATACTTTGAGAAATAAAGAACACGTTGCCAAGTGTTAAGAAGTGGACATTTCAACGTTGATGTTGTGTGGCAAGTATGGGCCCAGGAAGCATTGCAGTACAGATTGCTTTTTCTCACTTCACAAATGAACTAATTTGCAGTTTTAATGATTTGCCAAAACCTTTTCATATACCTGTGCATCATTTCTATTAACACTTAAGTTCAGAGGAAATACAAAAGCAGTGTTCGTTGTCTGCCACTTTGTAAAGCGATGCTACTGACATCTCTCTTTTCTTGGACAAAGAAAGCCGTCAAATAAGAATTCTAGCCTGTCTACCTGCAAATCTCCCTCCATCTGTGGATTAGATATAAGTCCTCCAAAATCTTGGGCTGGTCCTACATCAGAGGATGTGCGGTGCCAGGGAAGTTACGTAACTCATTAAGACCTCACTGCTCTCTCCTGGGTTGGTTTCTTATCCCTCTAAACTTTCAGCCTTTGAGAAAATAAAGCCATATAAGAAGGCTGAACTATAAGACCCCCACAAACTCTGTAAAACTTTCTGATCTAACAGCTTGAATTCAACTTGAGGGCAGCCCATTTGAACTGCGTCATTAAGCATCATTACACTCAATGTTCTGCTTTCTAATCAGCAATGTTATTCTCATCCAAGGTAGTGGGGATCTTTTGTCATAAAGGGAATAGCTGAATAATGGTAATGTTTTGCTTTTAATTGCAGATATATCATTATTTGTCATTATCTTATAGACAGACTAACTACAGGCTGACACAACTGATTAGCCTATCTCTATCATTTCTTTTTTTTTCATTCATTCTAGATCTCCATATATATAGATAAATCTACATACAAGGACAAAAAGTTATTAACAAAAAAGGCTGACAGAAGTGGATTGTGGTAAAGAAAATATGATTCAATGTAAATTATGTTTTATAACTTTTTGTCCTTCAGGAAGAGCTTTGTCTCAGGCTTCCATTACCTGTCTTTCATACAGCACATTAGAACAACATTGCTATGATTGGCATTCTGCATTAGCAACCCCCTTCGTAGCCCTTTTCCTATTGTCATTCCACAGCAGCACTGGGATGCAATGTTCTCCCTCACTCTCTCTGAACTGCCATGACAACGTGCTGGAAAAGCCTGACGAAGCCCGAAGGCCTCCTCAGTCAAGAGGGCTCTGCTCGCCTCTGCAGATGACTGCACTGTTTCATTTATTTTCATGAAGGAAAACAAAAGGCAAGATTGAACAGGGGATAAGGCAGCCCAGCTAAACACGCCTCAGAGACTGACCCCACATACTGTTGCTGGCAGCACACAATTTGCCACAAGAATCCTTCCTGTCTGCAGAGACCAAAAATGATAGAAATATTTCAGTGTGGGTTTAATTACAACCTCTGCTTTGGGTACTGGAATGGTGTAGGAGCTTGCAGCTCAGGGTTTATAAAACCTTTTGATGCATATTAAAACTGAATATCTTAAATCTTTTTTTGTGTGCAAGCAGCCATTGATATTGTATTGCTTACGAATAATGAACTACAGTATTTTGCCAAACTCTTGAACCACCCTTCACTTCTTTATATTTTGCTTCCGAGGAGGCAGACTGTTTTGTACATTTTCTTTAAAGTTCTCTTGAGCAATAGCTCTCTGGTTTTTTGGTCTTTGAAAGTTTAAAACTTTGGACATTGGCTGTTTTGTTTTTTTTACCCATTAGTCCTTCCATTTCACAATTTTCAGAGGAATTAATTTTGTACATAAAACCACTTAACACTGACCTCAATGTTAAAAATAAAAGAGGCACCTAATTAAGGGATAAGCTAGTGTTCGGTTTTTACTAGCAGCCTTTTGCAAAACCATGAAATTTTTGCCTATTTCTGTAGTTTAATCTATTAAAACATGCACATTTTTACAGGCACAAAATAGTATCTAAAAGGTATATGGGTAGGTAAAAAAAATACTACCTACAAGGGAGGAAAAAATACTATTTTATGCCTGCAAGATTATTCCTTAATTGCTAATAGACAAAAACTCATATGGCATATGGCATAAGACATACGTTTTGCACTGTATCCTTAAAAGGTGTGAGAAAATGGAACAAATAGAGGACAAATATGTAGGCATTCATTTAATTTTATTTCATGTCTACAGCTTCACACATAAGATTTGAAGGATTGTATCTATGTTTTATCATCTGGGAAAGGGTTTCCCTCCCAAACAGCGCAAAAGTACAAAGGAATGAGACAACACGGTCAGCATCTGGAAAATATTTTTAATCTCTTGAACTGATATCAGAGCTCTAGCACACAAATATGTGCATAAACATGACTATGTATCTGATTGATCTTAATCTACAGACAATTAAAATTATTGTCAGTAGATTACAGAGGTGACCTTCCCATCTCTAAACAGCTGACAACATGCCAAACAACAACAAGTGGTTATAGGCTAACATAGCACTTACCAACAGGATATCATCATCATCTAACCTTAGTATCACTGGACAGAAGTGAGCTTCACTGACTCCATCACAAAGTTTTACAGCCCCCTACAAAGTAAATAGACATGGAAACATACTGGCAGCTGATGTAAACAACAGACTGACAGCGACCACTCACAACAGTTCAACATTTGTGTGTCCCCGGGATCCCAGGGGCTATGTTGTCAGGGGGCTTTCACCCTATGGTTGGGTCTTCTATGGCAAATTGGTCCTGATTAAAGGGACGAGACAAAGAGCGAATTAGGGAAAAGTCACCCTGCCTTGGATAAGGTTACCCTCCTATAGGTCCACCACCCAGAAGAGGCTCTGTACGGACCGGGTACAGTGTGTGTTGGTGGCTGGCCAATCCCTGGCTACCGACTAGAGTTTGGGACACAGAATGTCAGCTCTCCGGTGGGGAAAGAACCTGAGCTAGTGCGTGAGGTTGAGAGGTTCTGGCTAGATATAGTCAGGCTCATCTAAACGCACGGTTTCGGCTAAGGAACCAATCTCCTGGAGAGGGGCTGGACTGTGCCTCGGTCTGGAGTTGCCCTTAGTGAGAACTGCTGAGGCTGCTCCGCTGAGCAAATAAAATCAAAGACTCAGCGGTCCTGTTGCTCTATTTTCACCTGTATAGCAGGAGTGGGGCAGGCAGAGGTTTGCCCTGGTGCAGGTGTGCCCTTTAACACAGATTCTGTTCATTATTTTTATGGACAGAATTAACTAGGCGTAGTCAAGCAGTGGAAGGCTTCCATGGGCTATTTCAGAATCTTGTCTTGACTTTTTTGCAGATGATGTGGTTCCACCTTCATCAGGTGGTGGTCTCCAACTCGCACTGGAGTGGAGGGTGGAGTGCCCACTCCGGGTCAGTGAGGAGTTATTGCCCCAAGTGGAGGAGTTTAGGTATCTCGGGTCTTGTTCAAGAGTGAGGGGAGAGGGGAGAAGGAGATTGATAGACGGATCGGTGCTGTGGCTGCAGTGATGTGGACGTTGTACCTGTCCATCGTGAAGAGAGCTGAGCATAAAGGCGAAGCTTTCAATTTCTACATTCCTATATATAAAATGTGAAAGTAATGTTAATTTTTTCAACCACCCCCCCAGAAAAAAATCCAACAGAAATACTGAGAGTTTACTGAGGGTCAAACATTTAATCAAATGTTTAAATTAAAAAAAGAATTGGAAGCTTTCAACAGCCCATGCCCACTCATTTCTGCTTTGAAAATGATGCATCTGCCAGACCATCAGAGGAGCCCTCTCTTTTCTGAGATCCCTTGCTGCTTTGATGCCTCAATAGACCTGCGGCCAATAAGACACAAAGAGAGGTGGAGAGATTACTGATGCAATATATCTGAATTCATAGCTGGATGAGGCACTTCAAGACTTCAGAGATAAGTCAGACATTTGGACTGAGAAGAATTTTTACATATAAATTCAAGTATGTGGTTGTATCATATAATTATTCTTCATGTTTGTGGAGGTGGTGAGATTTTGCTTTTCTTTTAATTTGTTTAATTTTATCTCTTCCAAACTGTATTACAAAAACTCTTGGTCATTATGAAGACAAAAAAAGTTTGCATGCATAAAATTGGTTCTGTGATGTCACTGAGAAAATTTCCACACAATTTGGAAGGAATTTGAAATGTGTGAAAATTAGTTAATTCTAATTTGTATTTTTATTTGTCTTATATGAACAAGGTTATGAAGAGAATTACTGAGATTTATTCATGAAGAGAATTATAAGGTCTGTGCTACACTGTATTGATTGACAATCTATATTCCGATATTATGCTCAGATATGTCATGTTTCACTTGCTGAGAATTTATTCTGCTAAGCAACTGTCCATTTTACTTGAATATAAAACCAACCTGAGAATGAGATAAACGAGACGAGTGAAAAAGAGCCGAGAAGTGCAGAGGATGTCTGAGCGTTACTGTAGATAATCTTGGGGATATGAGTGTGGCTGCGCTTTTAGCCAATGTACCCTCTGCTTCAACCTTGCCCGAAGCTAGTGTAGAGTTAGGGCAGCATGCCTGAGGCCTGGCCATGTCTGAGTGATTAGATAGAGCAGGAGAGGCCAAGCAGTAGGAGCCTCAGCCAAGCTTATGCTGCACTGACCACTCTGAGACCAACATCACATCGGTGAGCACGGCAGGAGGCTGTCATTGCTTTTATTCATTCACAACACCTCCAAAGAAAGTAAATACCACAAGTAACCACATTGAGTCGTGTAAACATTTTCACTATCGATTAATTTTCCAAAACATTTATGCCCATTTTGCGGAACATGTCATGTGTCCACCGTGAGCGATGACAGCACAGCTGGCAGGGGGGACACTGTTATATATTTCATGCAGCGTAAATGTGCCTTTTTCTCTATCATGCTTTATGGTAATGAGATTCACTGAAGTGTCAAATGCTGCTCTGGGCATTTTCCATCTCCGAGTTCAGGTTAGAAGGCACCAAGGCTTTGACAGTTGCAGATGTAGCCGTGTCATGTCTGACATGACAGTCAGGTTTGAAAACATTGCAGCAAAACACTTTCTCCACGCAAATAGGATGTCCTTTAAAGACCCCAATGCAACATAAATGAAAACGGTTTCTCATTTTAAATGTGCCCCTGAATCCATTAAATCCATGTTATCTATCCATCCATTAAATCAACCCCTCAGGTGCTGAAATGCATTTGGGGGGAAAAGTGAAAATCTGGGAAACATCAACAGCGATGTGTGTTTTGGTTGCAAGTCCTGTTTACTTTTCGGAAAGCTGACTATCAAGCTGAGAGGAATGTTTTTTAATGGGATTCACACCACACCAAATCAGCAGTCACAAACCTCAGAGTTTGTCCACAGTGGACGCTCAGGGGAGTGATGATAGCAGGAATGAGGCCATACACGCCAGCATTCCTCTCTTCTTGATTTGGTAGTTGCAGTTCCAATCTTTGAAGGTAACCAAATGACAAATTTTGCTGGGTGGATCTAAAGCCACCATGTGCTAATTCAGATGTCTGCAAAGTCTGCATCTCATCTCCTGCACATAAAAATAGACACGATTTACCTTGAAGAAAAAAAACATACTTCAACATACCTTTGATGTAATAGCATTTTTTTTGTTTTTGCATTTTAACTCAGATGATTCATAAATCTAGGTAACCTGCACAGAGAGAAACATGTACAGAATCTGTCGTGTACATGACCATGACAATTTTGAAAAATAGATGGTTTTATTCCCTGCAATTTCTAATTGACAAGTTGTAATGACAGAATGTTTTTTCTTTGAATTCCAGCCAAAGTACCTCCACACTCTGATGCCTGCAGCAAAAGCACCATCTGTACCACATTTCATGTTTTGTCATTTTCATTTTAGAAGAATGCTTTCCCGATGAGCAGGTTTTTATTATCTGCCTTAATGAGTCAAAGGTTTTGTCCCATAGCTTTGTTGACATGTTTCTAACAAGCTGTTCGCTTTGTTTTGTAGTGAAACATAAATTATAATAACTCTGACGCCTTCTGTGAGTCTGATTGATGGCTTTGTGACTGCTTTACGTAGTCTATTTATGAAGTGGTGTTCTTTTCTTATCAGGTAAATTAGCCATATAGCTTCCCAAGCCTCTTCTATCCCAGGTCTTTTATTTTGCAAATGCTTCTTTTCAGATTATGTTTCGCTAAGCTACATTCTTTTTAATCCCCTTGCCTTGCTCCCTGGCAGATGTTTGCTTTGGTTGGCTTGAACAGTAGTAATTTATTTATTGTGGAAGCCATAATAGCACTGAGCTGGTAAACAACAATGGCCTCTTGAAATATAAACAGGGCTTGATATAGGTTCTAAAGGCTGATCAGTTGTCAGGCTCTGGCTGGAATATGCCATATTGACTGTAATGTATGTGTTGCCGTGTATGTTTGTCATTGCATGCGACTGTCCCCTCTCAACCCCCATGGGAACCATAGCATGGACAGTGCTCTTTTTACTTCACAGATGGAGTTTGCAATTGGCTACCTCTGGTGAATAATCTTCTCATTACTTATCATGATGAACCGTGGCATGCAAATATCAATAAGGGACTGGTGAAGCAATCCAATTAAAGCCTAAAACCACGAGTCTCATTAGTGCTGAGTCTCTGATAATGCAAATGACACCCTACAAGTAATCAACCTTGAATATAAATGGCCTTTGCAAATCCACCACTACAGGTGATTCTGCCTACCTGGGGGTGATTAAAGACTCAAACACTGCTCTGTTTGAAATTTTAGAATAGAAATTAGCATTTCACAGCACAGGCCAGAGAATAGTGCCATGTAAGGGAAGATTCCCCTGGTATATGCACATATAGCCTAGTGATATATTATCATTTTGAACCACAGCACAAGAAAACACTACAACTTAATATATGATGCAAAGTTATTATTAAAGTTGTTGTTATTTTAGGATGACAGATGATGTGTTTAATATCATACAGAATGCATGTAAGATATGGTTATTATTTGTACCAAACCTGGGAAGGTGGCTGGCATTGTTTTCTTGTCTTTCTTTTGGGACATGAATAGATGTTATTAACATGACAGTTAAACAAGATATCTTTGAAAATTGTACATCAAAATTAAATCAAAATGAAGGCAGAAGAATGTTGACTAAGTAAAAAGATCAGTAAGTCATTGACTCATCCAATGATACATTCCTGTCCCGTTTTGTTTTTACTTTTTAAAAATACCATACATTTTTTATGGTATAACTGGAGTACGTGGTTTAAATGACTGAGATCACACAACTTGAGGTGAAGCTTAACAAGGATAGGTTTTAAACATCTCTTCAGTCTTTACTTTTTTTTAAAAATGGTTAATGAAGGGTTTTTTTATGGCGAGGTAATTCTATGGAGAGAGGATGGGTCAGCACAAGTAGCCTCTAACCAGAGAAGCATGGAGACATGATGCAACAAAAATGCAACCAGACAGAAAAATCCCTGGGAGATATTAAAGTCTGCCTTGTGCTCCCAATGGCCAATTCACACCAGCTGCGGCAGCCTATTGAGCTTCAGGCACATAGACAGACATGACCATTTGTTTCGGCATTGTTAACAGTTAATTGGTTCATACATTCACAATAAAGTATTGGTTGTAATGAAAAACATTTAAACTTTCTTCCAGTCATGCACTTTTAAAGTACTTGCATTCTGTTTGTTTAATTCACACTTGATTCTGTACACATTATATAGATGTGTTATAAGCTTTTATTTGAGCTTTAGTAAATTTTGTTATCTTTTAGTCTAATGGTATCTATTGATGAATATATGAATGGGGATATTTTTCAAAATACTGAAAATGTATGTGCTAATGCCTCTTAGATGAAAATATCTGAATTTATCAAATCACATAACCCACTTCTTTATGGAGAATTTTTTGCACCATTTCCAAGCTCCCCTAGCAGGGAGAGGCTCATTCAGCTATGCTATGACAAAGAATAGTAAAAGGAATAATCTCTGCCTGCTACAGTTACAGTTATTTTTAGGAGAATATTGCAAGACCTGAGAAACGTAGCGCAAAGTGAGTTTAACAAAGTCAGGCTTTCTTTCAACTAACTTGCTTAATAAAACCTAAAATTCAGGGATAATGCCTCTTACAATTCTTGTTTTGAACTTTCTTAATTACCCGGGCTTTATGCTTCTGGGTACGCGTTCAGCACATGTTACCATGATAATTAATTACTAAGCCAGCAAAACTTCAGCTTTAGTCTCATTATCCCTCCGAAACCCATTTTGCTTTGTAGTTCATTCTTCAAGTGTTCACTCGTGTATTTTATTCAAAGGTTTGTATGTGTTTACCCCTTCTTACTATTAAGGTTCTTTCTGCTTTTCCCCCTCAAGCCAGCCTGACTGACCTTTTAGCATTTACAGACATAAATAGCAGCCTGATAGGAGAAGCTAGAGCAAAGGTCCTAGGGTCATCGACACAGTGATGTAATGTGCATGACCTCAAGGAACCTGACCAAATGAGGAGAGGCCATCTCTAAAAGTACTAGTACTTTGATTTATCATATCATCCCTTTTTTCCAGAATAATTTGTTCATATTCTTACTGATTATCCTATACATTCTGTCAATTATATACACACATTATAGACATTCAGTATGTAGTTATTATTACCATGTATTATAATATTATAATTTCCGAATGTTCAACGGCTTTTCAACAGTTTGAACCTGTGTCATTCTCGACTTTAAAGGAAATAATTATTAACCTGAGAAGCTCAAATTCTTTGCATGACATTATTCCCTCTCGTATCATTAAGGATGCTTTGAATACAATTGTGTCCAGTATCTTACTTTTAATGAACTCATCACTGTTATCTGGCTGTGTTCCGACTGTCTTTAAACATGCAGCCATGCAACCTGTTATTAAGAAAAGCAGCCTTGATCATTCTCGCAAATTACAGGCCAATTTCTAAACTTATATCACTGATAAACGGTATCAGTGATAAATTCCAGTCCGGATTTAAACTGCGTCACACTACTGAAACTGCCCTACTAAGAGTTTTCAATGACCTCCTTCTAATCGCTGACTCTGCGGTCTTAGTTCTATTAGATCTGGCTTCAGCCTTTGATACTGTTGACCATGAGATTTTTTGGCAATGTTAGAACATGTAGTTGGCCTTAAAGGAAATGTTCTTTCATGGTTTGCATCATATTTTCCGGCAAGGTCGTTCTCTGTCACGATGGGGAAATATTCCTCTTCTTCTGCCCCTTTTCACTGTGGTGTGCCTCAGGGCTCCGTGCTGGGTCCTGTGTTGTTCTCCCGGTACATGTTGCTCTTGGGCTCCATTTCTGAGAAACACGATGTCTCTTTTAATTTTATGCTGATGATATTCAAATCTACCTCCACTTGACTGGGGATGTTTCATCTTCACCACATCCTCTGTTTGATTGTTTGAGGGATGTCAAAGACTGGTTATCATGTAACTCTCTTACTCTAAATGAAAAGAAGATGGAGATTGTTTTTGATAAAAATATGCCTCTGGGACAACTAACTGATACACCTGGGCCTGCTGATATTCACCTCACTGATGCTGCTAGGAATTTTGGAGTTTTTATGGATAGTTCCTTCAAACTGGATAAACAGGTGTCTAATGTTGTTAAAAACTAGCTTCCATCAACTACGCCAAATTTCTAAGGCTAAACCTTATATACCATGCAAAGATCTAGAGAAACCTATTCATGCATTTATTACTTCAAGACTAGATTATTGTAACTCTCTTTAATTGGGCCTCCAATCTTCCCTCTTTCAGTGATTGCAGTTGGTCCAAAATGCCACAGCACGTCTCTTAACCGGCACTAGAAGGTATGATTCCATCACCCATGTTCTAGCCAACTTACAGTGGCTTCCTATGAAATATTGAATCGATTTTAAAATCTTATTGTTTACATATAAAATCCTATATGATATGGCACCTGATTACTTAGCTCACAGGTGTCGAACTCCAGGCCTCGAGGGCTGGTGTCCTGCAGGTTTTAGATGTGTCCTTGATACAACACAGCTGATTTAAAGGTAAATAACCGCCTCAACATGTCTTGAAGTTCTCCAGAGGCCTGGTAATGAACTAATCATTTGATTCAGGTGTGTTGACCCAGGGTGAGATCTAAAACCTGCAGGACACCGGCCCTCGAGGCCTGGAGTTTGACACCCCTGACTTAGCTGATCTCCTCCGTCTGTATAGCCCTAAGAGAGCACTAAGATCATCGGGTCAGCTGCTCTTAGTGCAATCTAGGTCTCAGCTGAAGATCAGAGGAGACCGTGCCTTTGCCATTATGGCACCCAAATTATGGAATAATCTTCCTCTTCACGTTTGCTCATCAGATTCTATTCAATCGTTTAAATCAGGTCTAAAAACGTTCTTGTTTAACCTGGCATTCGAGGCTGATTAGTGTGATTTTCATCTGGCTCTGCATTTATATTTATATTACGTAATTATTTTACATCTGTAATTTATATTTTTATTGTGATTTGATCTGTATCATGGTTTTACTGGAAAGCACTTTGGTGTGCTTTGGTCTTTAAATGAATCTTTACAAATAAGTTTGATATGATACGATATGTGACTGTCACTGCACAATGCATGTTGAGCATATATCATAGTAAAACTATGGTTCTTCCTTTACTTCATTTACATGTTTATTTTTTATTTGGTATTTTTAGGTATTTTCTTTTTTAGTCACCTAACTTATAACTTAATCTATTGGAAAGTAAACTAAACTGAATATCATGAAAGCTAGAGAAGATGCTGACATCCTCTATATCACTGCAGTTACCAAATTATATGCAGTTGTATCCACTGTATTAACCACAGCTGGAAATAAAATACAATGTATTGTGTAACTGTATAAATTCAACTGTTTGCTCGAAAACGAAAGTGTTTGTCTAGGAAACCATATAACTGGTGAGTACATGGTTAACCTGTTGTTCAAGAAGTAATTACATTTTTATGCTGTTTTCATTTTTGACAAACATGGTAACAAGGTATAATGCCTCCACAAGTTTGTCACAAAAAAAAGTCTTGAATCACTCTTGTTTTTACTATTTTTGGCTGGATTGTCTTAAATGTCTCTTGAAGCACTTGGAATAGAGCCGAACTCCAACTTTTCAAACTATTTCCTCAGGTTTAGTCCTGTAATGCAGGCTTGCAAAAGATTAAGCTTTCCAGGATTTGGCAAGAGTGACATCAGAAATCCGTACAGCCAACAACCAAGGGCAGTGCAGCTTTAGTGGGAGGAAAAGACAATGAACCGTAAGAAGTGATTTTTAAACACATTTTTCACTCAGAAATGCAACATCAATATTGACTGCCAAATTCAGCTGCTCCACTCTTAATTCGGAAAGAAGAAAAAAAACAAAGTAAAACACAAGTTTACCAGAGGTAAAACTGTAGAAGTTTTATATGTATTTTGGCTGCTATCGACTAAATTCATGCCTCTGCTGCTCTCCCAGAGCTTGATTTAGGGGCCTAGAGTATAATTGTAATAAAACACAAGTTTGAGAGACCACAACTGTGAGAGAAATAACACTGCTGTAATAGTGCTTCATGTGTTGCACCATTACAGCAATTTTCAAAGCCCTTCAAAATGGCACTACTTCAGATTATAGCTACCTTCTTTCATAACTGCCAAGCTGCCATCTGCTTAGACACTGGCAAACATCTAGCAGAGATATGCTGCAGCTTCACACACTAACCTATTATCAATGAAACCTTAAAAATAAGTAATGAGATTCACTTAAATGTTACATGCTGAGAAATTTCAACATTTAGCAATTAAAATTAAATTAAGCAAAAGCTATTCCATTAATTCCACCCTTACTTTTTGATCCCTTTAATAATCAAATTACACTTGATTTAACTTTACTTTTCACTTTGAAAAGTTACAAAAATAACCCGTGTGCTTTATATGACTTTCAGTGCAGTTACACCTTTGTTACAGTAACAAACTCCAGTGCAATTTCTCAAAGTAGATGGTAAATGCTAAATGGACTTGTTCTTATACAACACTTTTCTACTCTAACTGAGCACTCAGTGTTTTTATACAACTTGCCTCATTGAGGTGTTTTTTTATCTACCATTCCACAAATTCATACTCCAGTGGATGCAATGGAGGAAAACTTGGGATTGGTATCTGGCCCAACGATATTTGACATGCAGACTGGAGCAGAAAAAGATCAAACTACCAACCTTCTGATTTACTAGATGACCTGCTCTACGTCCTGAGCCACAGCCAAAAGATCATTATAATTGGGTTTCAGTTCATAAATATTTTACAGCAAACTTTAAAAAAAAAAAGAAAATAAAAAAGAAAACTTGCATGGGAAAATGAGGCACAGTGGTGAGATGTTTACACTGTAAAGGAAACATTTATTCTAAAGTTAACTTTCTTTTCTGATTGATACATTGTCGTCTTTTCTAGCAGCCTGGTTAAAACATCTGCCGGTGTCAGCATCAAGGTTAAAAAAAATATTTATAATAAAACTGTATTCTATAAAATCCTCCATCTGTGAACTTTCAACACATTAGAAGTCTGGTAGAGCTTATTAGCAAGCTGTGGTCTGAAGGAGGGATTTGACATGTCAGAAAGCTTTCTATACCATAGGTGTTAACTTCTCAGGGTATTCATGTCTTATATAACCTGCAATGCTCCTCTATCCTATTAAAGCTGTATTATCAGTGTTCTTATTTTTCTTGTAATCCGTTGCAGCTTTTTTAAGCAAATTTTGTTTCGCAAAACCTGTATGAGCACACTACAAAAACCATACACAGTCAATAATTGCCACATTTATAAAGTTTTTCTGTGCGCTGTCCATTAAGCAGTGTGTTGTTGGTTTCTTGTTGGGGTAGACGAAAGTAAGCTTCACATTTCTATCTGTCTAAAAGGCTGAGCTACTTAATTATTATCCTGGCTTGTTATAAATTAAGAATTTTGTAAAAGCAATTTTGAATAAACTTGATTGCAACATAAATAATTTAATGCTAAAAGATGCAAAGATAGTGCTAGTGAATTTTTGCCAGGGACCGTGCCTCTATCAGAATACCATCCTTGTGAAAGATTTTTTACGCATTGCTTTTGTATTATGTTGTGGAGTCTTCATTCTATCATGACCTTGTTTACCACTCTGTTATTTTTAATTAGGACACAACAAGTCTTTAAGGTGTAATCAGCTTTGCAAAGGTAGCACTGTCATGGATAACTTTAGTTGTAACAAATGCCCACACAACCAGTACAATCATCGGCATCCAGAAGGCAAAAAAAGACCACGTCAGCCTAGAAAAAAATGAAACAATGTTATGTAAGGATGCAAATTCAGGAGATGTGAAGCAGCCTTAAATCGTTATTTTCGTTGATATAAAAAACTCAAAACCTTGGGTCTACGCCTGCTGAACCATGACAGTTCGATTCATTTCTTACCTTTGCTCTTGTGATTTTGATTTTTTAAAATCATACATAGAAGCCGCCCTCCAAAAGCTAAATATATTGCTCTTATGAGTACCGCTCATGCATAATGTGTCAGCATAAGGAGAAGTTCAATACTGCCATTATGTTTTTGACGTTAAAACTCTGCCATCACTGTTAGGTATCTGTCAACTTAGTCTTTTACTGTACTCAAGAATAATCATAGGTTGTGGGGAAAAATATAGTTGCTTTTTTTTTTATTCCTGCTCCTCCCTTCTTCTTTCTAATCTTTCATACACTACTCAGTGTACATACTGTGAATCCATTTAAATAGCTAAACGTCTTAGGAGGATTTTTTGTGATGGTGCAGTCATTGCAGTTGGACTTAAGTTAAAGGTGGGCACCTGTAGCAGAAACAATTTTTCACCTAGCTCACTCGCAAGCTCAGTCAGCTTACAATCATTAATATGGTAGTGGGCTGAGACTCCGAAAATCTTTGAGCAGCCTTGAAGAAAATCCAATTATGATCTTTGATTCCTCTCCAGAAACAGATTACCTATCTCACTAATGACATTTTCCTTCCCATTCATGCCCTCTCTAAATGTGACGATTGAGAGACTGTGTGGGTGTTCCAAATGTGCAGGGATGATGATGATAATCTATTCCTTACAGGTCTATCAGATGGACAGCTCGCATTATGTATAAATGCTTTTCTTGAGATTCCCAGCTGCATGAGATGAACTTTATAAGGATTATTCAGACCTCTCCATAAATTAAGTGAGGGCAAGAGGGAAAGCGGATTTTTTTCTGTCTTTGCATGGAGTTTATTTCAAATGAAATGAGGGCAGACTGACATCCAAGCAGATTTTTATTTAAAACTATTGGGCCTGTCATCGGCTGTAACAGATGGGGCAAAGTCTGCCACTTTCACAAAGGCCTCTGTAGACAGAACTGTTTCCTTCTTTTCTTCTTTTTCATTTTTTTTTTTAAATTAAAACAAACATTATGAATATTATAGAATTTACTTTTATTAATTTTTTAAAATTGTTAATAATATTTATGAGTGCTACCATAACTTTCATATAATGTTAAAAACAACTTTTTCCCCTTTAAGTGAAAAAAATCACTTTTTAGCAATAAATAATTTCAAAACCCTGAGAGCATCATAATAATAATAATTTTCACAGAGGTCAGTCTGATGTTTAGTACAGCAGAGATATAACTTATCAGTTTCTTGATTAAACACATTAGTCTGACACATTATTTAGTATTTCTTGCTAACCTTGTATTGTAACATATTTCTTCAGGGAATAGATCCTATGGTGCTGGAATCATTCCCAGGAGATTCTGATCCGTATTGACAGCGTCGCACAATTGCTGCTCTCTCATTCTGTTACATCTCAAAGGTGCTCTATTGGATTTGGGATCTGGTGATCAGCATTTTCTCCCACTGGATATTCTCTCCTTTTCAAAATATTTTCTTTACCCTAGAGATGGTTGTGTGGAAAATATTCAGGAAATCCATAGTTTTTAAAATACTTACACAAGCTTATCTGGAAACACATTCAAAATCAGTGAAATCACCTTTCTTTCCTATTGTTTGAACTTCAGCAGGTCATTGTGACCATGTCTACATGACTACATTGATTGAGTTGCTGCCATGTGATTGGCTGATTAAATAATGAGAAGTTGGACGGGTGTACCTAATGAAGTGTTTTGTCTGTACATCTGCTGTGTTCATAGCTTCAGTATTGACACTCTGGCAATGAGAAGTCAGTTATTAATGGCAGGCACACTATGTCCATAGGACTTATACGTTAAACATTGAAAAGAAAAGAAAAACAATTGCTGCAAATATTGAACTTTTGGAATTTTTAATTTCTTCTTGTGGGATTTCATGTCATATGTTGCTGGAGGATAGTTTGTCACTCACAGTGTAGTATACCAAAGTTTAAGTAGAGCACCTGCACAGATAATCCTGCCAGTGTGCGCCTGATACTACCTCCAAAGCTCTGGCAACATTATGGGCACATTGGCACTCAGGTGGAGTTTTTTCTGCCAACCATTAGAGCTCCACACCTGAGGCTAAGTGAGAAGCAGTCACACAAGCCCCAAAAGAACCAGTTCAGCTTTTCCTTGTGGTGACTTTTTGCTGTTTCTGCATTCAGACCACGTCTAATTAGAGTTTCTTTCTTATTCCCTGCCATTTACTTATGTGTGCCAAAATGTGTTAGTCTTACAGAACAAAAGGCTCAGTATATGTCTTTGGTGATTTCTTACAATAAATGTCAGCAGTGTTCATCTTAAAATTTTCAAAAGATAGCTCTGATTCAGCAGGCTTTCTAAGAATGAACACAAAGCCATGTAAGTTGTAGATTCAAGTGGAGAAGCAGACCAGTGGTCACATGAAAAGATGGACACATCAACGCGCAGAGGGCATGGTTAACTCCTTTTTTTCTTGCTTGTCTTGAAGGATCAGGCTCTTCATTGGAATTCGGCAACGTACACGGCCGGGTAGTTAGCGTGTCTCCAAGGTTAACATTTTTAATGCAAGACTGAGGGATTCAGCGAAGTGCTCCTTTGAAGTTTCTTGTTGGAGTCAGAAGGGAGGCTGCGAGGCGGTTGAAGACTGTCTGCGATATTGACATTAAAACTCAACTCATAGAATGATGCCAATTGAAATTTCATAGTGTTCCCTTCGGGAAGCTGGGGAGTTGGGCATTCCAGTGTGATATGAATAATGAAACTTCCCTCGCTTTGCTCATTTTTTATTTAATGTGGAACTCTCCTTTGTTGCTCCCTCAAGTTCCACGGGGGCTGGTGTGCGAGAAATACAGGTGTAGAGAAAAAAAAGAAAGAAAAGAGAATCAAGTTCCTGTTTTATATATGCATGAAATTAGGCATGAAGGTTAAATGCTTATGACTAGTCTTTTTTGAGGATATTTGCATTACTGCTGTTTTTAGTGTAGTTTGTAGTAAAGCAAGTTTTGGAAATAGTTTGGATATTGTTTTCTAAAGGATATATAAATGATACCTCAGGGTATGATTGAGTCATACAGTGGAATACACACAGAAAGAAAATGTAGCGTACACTTTCACAACATACTTTTGCACGTTCAGGCAAACAGGAAAACTTGCTTCCTGTTAACTTACTGCTGGTTTAGCTTACAATTCAGTAAGTGTAGGCACTTGAGGTTACATGTGTTTAGTTTGTTTGCTGGGTAGAGGTGGGGAGTAATGAAATAAATATACTTTGTACGATTTTGAATTTTCACATATCTGTTACTTGACCATTTATTTTTCTGACAACTTTTTACTTTTATTTCTTACATTTTCAAAACAGGCTCATTTAGGTTTAAGACAATTGAGGGAAAGTATTGATTATTTCACATCAATTTACACCCTCTTTAAGTCAGATCAATCAATCCAAATGGGAACAATAACACATAAAAGAAAAGCTTGTTGGTGTAATAACCTCAGTCATAAAAATGTATGCATTATTTATAGCACTATACTCAGGGGTTAAAACAGGCTGGAACGATCCAGGATGGTGTTTATGGTGCAGATGTCATTATGTTGTGGTTCCAGTACTTCAACAGTTGTACCACAAAAGAGGAGCAATCATGAAGTTTTGTTTTAAGTAGCAGGTAATTTTAAGTCCAACCTTTCTAACGGCTCAACAAATATCAGCAAACTGTTTGTAACACAATGTCTCTGTGAGCTAAAGATGCATTTGCTGTATTTCCAGAGAGAGAAAAAAAGACTATGAGATAACTCCATCAGATGTAAAAAAGATGTAAAAAAGACACTTACTTAATTTCGTCCTTCATTATAGAGTTTTTTGAAGAGCTACTATCTACAGCCAACAAGATGTGTTATGAGGTTATGTCTTATAAAACAAACTGAAGTATACAAACTTTGTGTTGCATAAAATACTAGGCAGCTTATTGGTTAGTCTGCAGCACTGTGATGAAGTCTGGCCTGGCAGTCAAGTCGTGGCCTGTGTTACATTACGTGGAAATCAATTTAAGAATTCACACATTTACATTGTTGGTAACAGCAGTAAGATCTCGATCTTTTTTTAAAAAAAAAAAATACAGATGCGCAGGCTGTTACCCCATATGGTTTTACCAGAATATTTTTTAGAAAAAAACAAGTGAAAAATATATGTGTGCTACCTCTGTTGCTGGGTACTTGTTCAGTCCATGGAAAATTGTTGTTTTGACAGCAAAATCTGGCATTCTTCTCTGCTCAGGGTCAGGCTTTGTTTTGTTGCCAAATGTATCAGAACACATACAAATAAAGGCTTTTAACCCTTTCATGCATGAATTATGAGAACCTCAGTCAAGATTTTTTTTCTGAGTGATTTTATTCCTCTTTAGGCATAAACAAAAATGCAGTTGAATTTTTTGTTTTTGAACCAAAGAAAAGTCTATTTAACAAACCAATTACAAAAAATTTTAAACTGTACTTTCATAAACCTATGAAATAATTAATGTTGCTAATCTGATGTATTCTCACACTTTAACATATTCCAATACTTTTCAAAATAATGCAAAAATGATGAACCTAACTCTTGACCAATGCACTGCCGACATTTTAGGATATTTTACAAAACAAAACAAAACAAAAAACCCAGAAGCCTCTTTTAGAAAGCAGCAATGTTTTTTCAGTATTACAGTCATTTACAATAGTTCCAGGGCACAAACCCAAAATAATATGTTTGCATGTTTTTACAGGTGCTATAATGCCTATAAAACTACCGTATGTTGAGCTAAACAAATGAAAAAAAATATGTCTGGACAAATGATTTGTTGTCATCCTCTTGCATCATCGTGTCCCTCTCATCTCCACTTCTCATCTATGTTGTATGAGAACTGGCAAAGTTGTTTTTCATGTGCATGTAGCATTGTGGCATCTGTTGGCACTTTTTGTAAGACTATGTGTATACCTGTCAATCTAGCTTTTTCAGAATGGGAAAGAAAAATAATTTCAGTGACTTTTAAATTATAGCATGATTGTCGGTTCTGTGCTGATGATGAAGGTCAGAGGACAATGGTTCGACTGATAGGGAGGAAGCACAACTCCAGTAGACCACACTAGGTACCACTCCCGTTAACAAAGAAAAGGCGACTGTGGTGTACTGTCCTGTACTTGCATGGAGCCTCCAAAGGTTTCCTCTTACTGTCCAAAGACAAGTTCATTAGGTTTTCTTATAAAATTAAATTGGTGTGAATGACTCAATGGTTTTGCCTCTGTGTGTGAGCCCTACGACAGACATTTCAAGGGAGTACCCCACATCTTGCCTTCTGATGGCTAATGTCAGGTTCCAGTTACAGCACAACCCTGTATTTAATAAGTTGGGTGGATTATTATTAGACATATTTTGATTTTGTTGTATCTGTTGGAGAGCACAGGTTATTATAATGGCATCTGACCCTTGTGAGAGTTGTGTGCCTATCGCAGAGGGATAAGCTGAGATGTAGACTTGGCAAAGGCGAGCTAAACCTCATGGTTAAATCAACAAGCTCTTTGCTGCATTAGAAATCAGACTGCAGCTCAGGTAGAAGAATGATTTCCAGTTGGTGATGTGTAATAGTAATATCTATCCAGACAAAATAACACTTTTTTCCTTTTCTCTGCGAACAATAGTTGTTGGCTTTATGCATTCAGGCAGTGATACTGAGACTTTTTAAACATCCGTTGTTTTCCATTTGTCAGAAACACCTGCCCTACCTGCTCTCCTCTCATCCACTCTTCCTTCTTTTTCTTGTTACATATCCTGTATTCTCTTTTTTGAGTCATCTGGCAGCGTTGCGGTGCAGCCTCCAGGGACTCCATACCCAGTTCTGAATCATAGCTCACCTCCTGAAAGGCTAATAACCTAATGAAAGTCAAGGGCATCTGTTTGAGACATGCCATAGCTGAGTGCTGGGGAAGAAAAAAAAAAACAGGAGGGAAACTGCCAGGGCATTGTATTGGATTTTGATTTAAGTAAACAGAAGTGCTCACCTATTTCAACCCCCATGTGTAGTGACAGTGAGAGCAGTGAAGCTTTTGGCTTTTGGCTTTTTTATGAGATCACAAGGTCAAGGGGCAAGGCAGTTGTTTGTGTCTCCCATGATATTGTCCATGAAGTATTTGACTGTCATCGAGGTGATGTGTGCTACTACATATTATGAGAAATATGTCTGCAGGCTGTAATTTTGAAAGAAAAATTATTCCGTTAACCTTTTGTGATAAGGATGGATTCTTTGTGTCTGTCTGGTGTAGGAATACTTATAGGTATGCGCACAGTGCTACATCATGAGGTACTTTTCATTTCAGCTCCCAAAAGAGAGGAGGGCTGGCTGCTCACATTTAGGAAAATTTGGTATTAATCTAATGTCTTTGTTCATGAGGTTTCCTCACTTTTAAAACCTCCTGAGACTGAAAATGATCCACCTGCGAGACTGTAAAATCAGTGAGTCATGCTAATTAGCAATTACATCCACAATCACCCATGTTAATTCACTTAGGAGGAGGTCAGTGTAATTCATTCTCATTTTCAGAAACTAGGACCGACATTAAATTAATGCACCCAAAGTAAGTGGCATTTAAGAAGAAGAGAATTCCACGCACACACAGTTACCTCTGTGCCATTTTAGTATTTAATTCAAGAATTACTCACACATTTTTGGACTCTCCCAGGTTCTATTGTTTAAAAAAAACTTCTACCTTTAGCTATATTTATTGTCAGCATGTGAACAGTATAATAAGAAGCACTTACTTGATATACCACTTTATTCTTTTTCAGCCAATTACAACCTCTTGCATTTATATCAACGGCAATCTTCAATAAGGGGCAAATGAATATTGCGAGTTAGCGTAAATAAGATTGCTAACACCTCATCCAAAGTGTTGCCCATATAGGATTAACAATGTATGTGTTCTGATTATTAATTGATTTTTCATCAGAAGCAATTTGTTTGTTTTAGAGCAGAGGTGGCCAATTAATTTCCCCCATCTATAACGCTCCTAGTTTCTCATTTGGCCCCTTGGGAAAATTAATTGCCCACCTCTGTTTTAGAGGAATTAGTTATTTAATTACTTATTTGCTTTATTACCAAAAGCTAGATGATAAAATTGGCACCGCCCTCATTCTAAATATGAAGCCACCCTATAGTTAAATACTGCATGCTTGCTGCTGTTCACTGAAATATGTGTCAATAGAGCCACCTTATATGGATGGGGGAGCATGTCTTCCAATCCATGGATGACTTTTGAAGCCGAACAATACGGAATAAAATTTTAAAAAAGTGTTTTTATACTTAAATACTTATTTTATGTCAATAATAACCATCACAGTTCTGCAATATATAATACAAGGCAGCATGGATGTGGTTAGCACTCTTGCCTCACTGCCACATAAACAAGCTTCAGCCTGTCTATTGTAAGTTTACATGCTCTCCCTGTGCCTGCATGGTTTCTATCCGGATGCTTACTCACATCATTTAAACAATTTGTCTGAGTCCTGTCAAAATCATATTTTATACAATAGTCATGTATGGCTGATAAGTAATTTCTTCTCAGTGTCACCATCTATATCCAGCTTCTAAATTTCCATGCGTCTGTCGCTATAATCCAAGTACAAAGGTTAACATAATTTAACTTTAAATTGACAACTGGGTCTTACAGTTGACAAATATCATTTACATTTTCCTGATCCTTTGCCAGAATAAAATTTTCTTTATTTATATTAATTATATTTTGTTTGTTAATCACATTTTAATCAACTTAAAATATGGAGTATTAAATGTGACCCATAAAATTAAACACATTTGCTTCAAAGGTAGCTGGGTTGCTTAGTTTTGGCATTTCATTTACAAGAACATCAAAAAGGAGTGCAACAGTTTGGCATTTTATGTAAGTGCTGGTCAGATGCAATTGTCAGAGCAGGAGTTCTGCAGAGAAAAATCCCAAAAAAAAAGGCCAGATGTGGGTTCATGAAGGTGAAGTACTTCATTTGCACATCTGCTGCTTGCCTGGTAACTGCAGAATGGCAATCATGGTAGTGAGAGTGTCTATGTGGTTACTAGATTTAAAAAATAAGTCATCATGGTTCATTTAGGATGAATAAAGAGGGCCGCACACTGTCAAGAACTGGAAAACAACCTGAAACCAATCTAAACATTTACTATGTATTTTCTGTAGCAATGCCTAATTGCAAGGACCAATTAAGAATAAATAAATCTAGTCAACATGGTAATTTTTCAGATTTCATCAATTTCCTAAATAACACCCAGTCTTTTCAATGGAGAACCAGCAACAGTGATTGCATTGAAATCCAAATTCTTCCCCTTCTGTGAGTGCCTTCTGTCTGAAAAACAGTTCATTAATAGACTTTCTCTAAAGCTATATTTTTCTTGCATTTTTTTTAAACCAAATATTATGCTTAGTTTTCTTTTCCAATCAGACAGTATAATTATTTAAAGTTTCCATTTGTCATTTACACAGCACACATCCTAAAACATATTTCCATCTGTATTTGCAGATAAACAAAAATCCCATCCACAGTCTTTGCTTTTTAAGCCCAGAGTTATATTCTAGCTGACAGATTCACGGGAGATTTTCTTTGGAACCTGTGCTTTCACCATCAGCCACAGAATGTGAACCAACAACCCTGGACAAGGAGTAAATTGCATCAGATGCTATCATCAATCACTATCTGTTGGCAACATGTCTTATAAACTTACTAGAGCCAAGGAGCTGTAGTTGGCTGGATTGTGTTGTATCTCAGTCACACAGGTCTCCTCAGAAAGTCTTGCGTGACGGGCCATGAAAGCTCTCATTGACAGACCTTCTGTGCTTCTAGGATTTTCAATTTAGAATTAAAAAGAACAACAAAGAAACAACGAAATGCTGTGAAATTGTGATAGTTGTTAGTTAGTTGGGGAGGGGGGGGACGTTGTATTTTTTATTATACTCATATTTAGGAATTTGTTTCAATAAGTAATAGGCTGACTGTTACTTTTATTTCAGGCATTTTGGAACACAAATTTTGGGGTTGTAGTCAGTCTCAGTATTTTTAAACTGTGATGGCATGGGGTGTACAATAACTGACCATTAGCTCAGAAAACAGTGGGCAGAGTTTTCCAGCACTTGTGCAGCATGGTGTGCCTTAATACAGATAATACTGCATTACATGAAAAGCAGAATGGCACAAGGGTCTAATCTGAAAGCGATTCTCCAAAGTCACAGCTTGTTTTATAAGACAATGGTTGGTGTCCGTACATTGGGTTACCTTATAATTTTGTGTTTGTTTTATTTTGGAATTCTTGGCCTGCTTACACTGTTGTATGTTTTGCTTCCTTCTTGTTAGTTTTTCCTTCGTTATGATTCGATGCCCACCTGTGACTCACCTGTGTGGTGCTACCTGTGTCCAATTTATCATGTCTTTGTTTTGGCGATGACTTCTTACTGCAGGCAATGCCATCTGAGCCCAACAAACCCAGGATATCCTTCTGCTATCCAACTTCACTTACTCACTACTTTCACTAGCAACATCAGTCAGGCTAAGCGGTCACACAAGCTGCACAAAACTGGTTATCAACTCAATAAGTTAACCCAGGGTTCCACAATCACATGAAAGGGGTAATGTTGTCTGGCCAATCAACCAACCAAAGTCTATTGAGCAGAACAGCTGATTTTACAAAGGAAGATAAAATTATATTATGAGAAAAATATGAATATGAGGTAAATAAATAATGCAGGCAGAAAGCAACACCAGCATTAGAACGTGATTGCATGTGAGGGGAGATGTGCTGTACAGCAGTATAGTAATAAAAGCACTCACACACACATATTCTCAAGTAAGCCTGGAAAAGCCCTACCATATTCAAAGCCACTAAGGAAATGCTAGCTGGATACAGATCTAATATTAAGACAGATATGAAAGATAAATTAATGTTTATGTGTGCATAAGACTTTACTAGTCTTGTTTTGCTTTTGTTTTGTTTTCTCAGCCTCAGTTGTATTAACGGTGTGAGAGAAATAATAATTATAAAAATGTAATTCCAAACACAGACTATACTTCCAAATGATATAAGAAACATAAACAGGTGGCCTGTTTGATAATCATGTATTAAGGCCTGTAAAACAGGGGGTTTGGGGGTGGGGGGTGGAATAAGGCTCTTTGTATTTCTGGACAAAGATGTGAGGAATCTATCTGGATTGATGACATGATCTTCCAAAGAGCTGATTGGTCAGTAGGCAGTGATTTCTTATTTCCTGATCGCTTATCATAAACTTAACATAAATGATCATAATGCAATAAATTCCAGTATTCTTGTTATCATTTTCAGTTCACATTCCACTTAATATAGTATTCATTCTTACAGCATTCACCAGACTACCATGCTTTAACAGTGAGTAGTCATATGGAGACATCACAATCCATCACTCCTCAAAGAAGTCCGTAGAATTCCATAATTACAAAGATGATGGTTATTAATGATAGGTTTGTAGCTTGAACCTATTCGCTGGAACGTTGAAGACAATATAATTACACAGCAAGCGAGACACGAAGTAGGCAAAGTTCTTCATGTTTCTCGTGCATGGGAGAGAACCGGACAAACGCCGTTCCTTCGCTTGACCCCAGTTGCTCTCGTCTGCTCCCCCGTAACACTGCTCTTTTATTGAGGTTACATGAATATGCATAGGTTCATTAACATACGACGTCTACATACAAACAAAGAGTACCTTAAATGACATAAATGACTTTCCTAAACCTGCTGGTCTGGAAGTCCAGCAGTTCATCTAAACAAAAGGCACTTAGACTAAAACAGATATAGATACGTTTATCCTACCATAAAACAATAAGAGAAGGTACGACCTCTCCCATGCTCCCAGAGTGCTCTGGAATGCACACAAAGTTTGCAGACTATTAAGGATCAAACCTCTACCAATCTACAACTAATTATAAAACTCTAAGCATATATAAGTAGATATTTCTAAGCATAAATTACAATCAACAATACAAAACCTAACAGTTTCCCCCAAAAAAAACAATCAGCAGTCAGATCATGAAATATGTAAACCAGTCGTGTTGTTGCACTGATTCATATGCAAATACATAAATGATAAATTGATGATATGACATGAATGATGAAGGTCATGATGAACTACGTGGCCGAATCTTCTTGATATAATAGTACAGATGTTGTTAGCTGTACTGTACTGTAGAAATGAGCATGGCGTTTGTTTCAAGGGCTTGGTTGGATAAGTTAATAATGCTGTTTAACCTGAAGTACTGTTGAAGCATAGATCACAAGCAAAAAGCTTTTCAAACCTTATTCTGGGCAAATGTCAACAATCCTATTAGTCTTTTTTTTATGTGGTGATATCCATTTGAATGTTAGAATATAGATGTCTTATCTCTATTTTTTTGTACTGTCCATCATTTCATTTCACTCAGGCTGACTGCTCCTTACGTTTGTGATAGCTTGGGTTCATAAATATCTTACACTGTTACTTCTTTCTTCCTACACTCATTCATAATAAATTACTTACAGTGCTTGTGAAAAGAAGTATATACTGTACAGGTGTGCATGTTTATTCAGGTTTTGTGGTATTCAGCCAAAATATTTGTTATAAGAAATGCGTTTCTTATTATCCGTACATATGCAGCAGCTATTTCATTCATTCAAATCGATCACGTCACATCAACTTTTTACATAATATGTTTATTTCTTCTCTTTTCTCTGATTTATTTCCTATATAATCTAGCTTTTTCATATCCTTTGTCTCACATTTGTCAAATTTAAATCAAAAAAGAAGTGGTGAATGCCCATTTAAATGTTATAAAAAAAACACTGCCAATATACACAAAGCCCTGTCACTTTAATCTTTTGCATTTCTGCAACACATAAAATGCATTCTGTTAACATCTTACTTTTTTCTATCATATGCAAAGAGATGTTATTTTGAATAGCGTGCATTATCATTTAACCTCCCGTCTACGTCATAACAATTCAAATCCTTCATCTTGTATCATCACTTATGGAAAAATACTTTTTTCCATTAAGTTCTCTGCTTTAAAGAATAACAGCAGAATTCCTTTTAATCAATCTGACTTAACAGCTCTTCACAGCACAAAAACAGCTACCCATAAGCTCACTAATGATCTACTGGCTGCCAGTGTTGAGGATTGTTCTATTTTAATCCCTCTTGATCTTAGCACATCCTTTGATACAGCTGATTGCTCCATTTTGCTTGACAAAAAATGAACTGACACCATGGGCCCAGCGTTCATACATAAATCACTGAGAGGTCTTTCTTTCTCTGTGGTTTTGGTCAATGCATTTTCATTTTTGCTTCTCACAAGTCAGGTGTTCACAAAGGTTTGATTCTAAATTGTTAATAAAATAAATACCTGATATAATGAATTCATCAATCATTCACTAAGTAGACAAGTTTTAATTAAGAGCATTCATCATAATCATGTCATTTGACAAGAAAAAATCCCAACAATTCATTAATTCTAGTTTTTGAGCATTTTGTGTCACTTTTATTTTGGTCTTGAAATAAAAGGCAGTTTTTGTAACTTTGAGACCTTAAGTCCTAGGAGGCTGAGCAACAGCTGTGGCTGGAGACACTACATTTTTTGCTATGTAAAATAAGTATTTTAATACCTTCTCATCTCCTCTCAATGGTCAGTTTATATATCCGCAATTCCTCAATTGAAGAAAAGAATGGACTGAATAGAACTTGATGGTCAAAGGAAAAAAATCACAGTTGCCTCAAAAAGTAGGGTTTTTTTATACACTAATTATAGCAATACTTTAAGATTTACTATACACTGTACAATGGATCAGTTTATTTGGAAAACTGCAGTATTATGAGATATAACTTTATAATTACTTTATTTTTTTCATTTACAAAACAGAAACATAAATATGCTTGCCCTTGTCATATGGACATTACTTTTCTTAGATTACTAATTTCTCTATGACTATTTTTCACAGAGTAGTACCTCTTTTTTGACAAACTGCACCTTTGGGTATTTCTGTTCTCTTCAATAGATCATTTAGTATTGATTTTTCAAGTATTAACGTGCAGACTTTCTTTAAGTTTCACTCAGTATGCATCTGTTCAACATCTGCCAGCTTGCTGCAAGTCTGAGCACTCGAACAACTGTGAGAATTTCACCAAGGTTGTCCACACGCTCACTTTCGGTGAAATGAGGCTCAGTTCAGCAGTTACTACCTGCTCCACGTTGTTACCCTGAAAGGATCAATATCCAATTCAGGCTACACTTGCTTTTGCAATAACCACCTTACAGACTGAATCACTTGTCCTAAAAAATCTGTCGCACCTCCACTGGCTTTGTCTGCGTCTGTCTGGCCTAATGAGATGTCTCTATGACAACGCCCACGCGTGCCAACATTGCCACTTTCACCATCCTTTCACCATCGTCACAGCGTCTGCATTAGTCAGATGTAGCAATAATGCTTCATCGTACGCATCCATGATGAAAATTGTGCTTTTCTTTCAAGTATTAATATATAAAACGGTTAGAAATTAGATGAATACATGCTGTGACTAAGGGAAGGTAAAATATATCTGCATTTGTGTAGCTCATCTTATGATTATTTTTTTTGCTCTAGGCAGGGATGATACAGATGAATTCATAAAGGGAAAACAAACGACTCAATATTCTGTATATTCATCCATAGGAACCAATTTTGGTCAAAATTAAATGACTTGTCAAACTGTAGCAAATTGCACTGCAGATGAGAGCCAATTTAGGGCTATGATGAAGAAGAATTATTTGAGCACTTTTTAACACAATTTTTAAATTATAGAACAAAGTGAAAATGTCACACTGTATGTGGTTAAATGATAATGGTGCTATGAAATGATGCTAATTGACTATCTGAGCTATAGAAATATAAATGGTAAAAGCTCTGTTTTAATGTCTTTAGCATTTACATATTTACACACAAGCTGTCATTTAGGGCACCTGTCTGCCAGGAAGAGCAACTTGATGTTCAGCCCCTTACCCAGTAACACTGAACTGATCAACCTACTAATAAGCTAAAGTAGGTTAATGGTAGGTTAATAATTATTACCTTTGTTATTAGCACTAAACCTCTTGTATTTTTTTTTCTTTCTTTTTTGCTCACAGCTGCCTGCAAATCCATTACATGCTATATGCAGAAGAAGGGGTGGAATACTCAAGGTATTTTAATGATTGGCACAGGTGATACATAAAATATCAACCAGCTTCCTGTTGTGTAGGTACTTTTATTACAGCTGATTGTTTAGTTAGAATTATTTTATTTTTTTTGTAAATGTCAGATTGCTGATAGCCAAGCTAACAACTGTGTGCACTATAAAAATTTAAAGTTGCAATAAGCACCCATAGCTTAAAAGACTTTCTTAAATTACTCAGCAGCTGAGGTGATGTAATACACATCCATCATGTGCCTCAAAAATTACACCAACTTACTTCAGATAAGCACTTGCTCGAACTTTCTACCAATATGAATCTACATATTTGCATATCATGCTTTTTTGATTGGCCATTGGACTCGTTTTGCCTAGCAGCACAGCCTTCCAGCAGCAGCTAGCCAACTACACACAACACAACTTCAACACAGAAGTCAAATTCTCAAGAGCAGAGTTTACAGACGTTAAATTTTAAATGAAATCAGGTGAGATCTGGTTGACATTAACAAGCAAGCCAAGAATGTTTAAATAAGACCACAGAAGAAAGTGCAAGGATAAAACGTTTTCTTTAAAAAAAAACCTAAAATACTCATCCATCCATTCATTGATTCATTTTCTTAAGCTTATCCAACACTTTGAATGCTGCTTATTACTTTTTTAGTATAAAAGGAGTTCAGTGAGCATAATAACTTCCAGCAACTATTCTTTATTTTGACATCTTGCTGTCTTGCAGGGAGCCAACACTCATAACATGGAGGGTTGTTATGAGCTTGGCTTTCTGCCTGCAGACAATACTAATGTGACAGTGTCTACTTGTATGAGTCAGTTTTTCTTCTAACTGTATTAGTTTTACATGTCATTTAATGTAGTTGGTTCTTGAATGACTTCAGAAAAGGTTTGTTAAAACACCATACTCAAAGGTTAATCTGTTCCTGAGCCTATGGTTTAAAAAATATGAAAAGAAAAGCCAAAGGTCAGCAGCATGGGGATGTAAATATTAGTTTCTTAAGTCAGTTTTCCAGCAACAGACACAGCAATGGGACAGGTGACAAATCCTTGTATGACCAAGTATTTTGTGCAATGCAGCACAGAAGAGGCATCAGTGACCACAGGAGGGAGACAGACCGTTACATGTTAGCCGTATACGTACATTCACTTACAGTCAGGAGAAAGTTTTTACTCAGGTTAACATCACAGTTTAACATAGTTGAACAAATATTACTATATACTATAATGATTTATTACCACAACTATTCCATCCATTTAATGCTGCAATGTAGTCACAAAGACTGTAACTGTTAATGCTATAAAAAATTATTACACATACTGTGCTGCTCGCTCTACTCTAAAACACATATTTATGTGTGCTACTGCAGAACATTACTGATAGGTTTGTAGCGTAAACCTATTCGCTGGAACGTTAAGGACAATTTACTACACAGCCAAACAAGACACGAGTAGGCAAAGTTCTTCATGTTTCTCGTGCACGGGAGAGAACCGGACAAACGCCGTTCCTTCGCTTGACCCCAGTTGCTCTCGTCCGCTCCCCCGTAACACTGCTCTTTTATTGAGGTTACATGAATATGCATAGGTTCATTAACATACGACGTCTACATACAAACAAAGAGTACCTTGCCTGTGTGTGTGTGTGTGTGTGTGTGTGTGTGTGTGTGTGTGTGGTCAGAGTGTGACCCCATAAATGACTTCCCTAAACCATCTAAACAAAAAGCACTTAGCCTAAAACAAATATAGCCACGTTTATCCTACCATAAAACAATAAAACAAGGTACGACCTCTTCCCATGCTCCCAGGATGTAGGTGTGGATTCCAGAACACTCTGGAATGCACACCAAGCCTTTGCAGCCTGCTAAAGATCACACATCCTATCACTACACAATTAATTAAACACCTCTACCAATCTAAAACTAATTATAAAACTCTAAGCATATATAAGTAGATATTTCTAAGCATAAATGACAATCAACATTACAAAACCTAGCAATTACCATTATTATGCTCTTTCAGTTATCCTTTAATAAAACCTTAGCTGTTATAAGTCAGAGATACACTTTCCTTATAGCAATGACAAGGCAAGTAGCCACTTGTACTGATGGCACTGGGCTCACTGGAACTGCAATTGCACTACAGAATGCAAGCTTTGCATCAGCACTGACATCTCCACCCAGCAGGGCATGACCTTTTAATTGAAGTGCCTTTGGTGCTAAAACTAAGTCATGGAACAGGAGATTGCCTACATGCAGTTTTTTTTCTGTGTACTGAGAACAAGTTTCAAGTTGTTAGAAAATGTTTAAATATTCTTCAGTGGTCTTCAGTTTCCTCAGATAACAGACAACATATTGGGCAAGGATCTGCAGTCACTGCAGAAACATTTTTCTATAAAACTCCTCTCGATTGCCTAATGGGTTAGACTCGTTTTGACATGTAAGAAAACAGGCCATAACCAAGTCACCTTAAGTCTGTTACTGATTCAAAAGCTTAACAGGGATCCTCTTTGACTGTTTGAATAAGCTGAAATTCTAGATGACCAAAAAAACAAAAAACTCCCTTCTACTAAATGACTAAACCAATGACTAAAGCAAAACTGAACTTTTTTTTATTTTTTTTTTATTTGCGCCCCTAGCCTCTACAAACATCCTCACTGGGGTACTTCCTTTATTAGGATACTCTCAAACTGCAGTTAAAACTCTTGAGGTCTTTATGTATAATTCCTTATAACCCATTAAAGCCTGAGCTGAATGAATGAAATAATTGGCAGAAATATTCTTTTTATTGTTATTATTTGTAAATGGAGTTGTTATAGAGCCTTTGAACAAAATACATAAATAAAATAGGATTTTACATATGAGTTTTCTTTTCTATCATATTTTTCAAAGCCAGCATTTCTTTGCAATTTATTGCTTAAAAATGTTTTGTGCAACACACTGACGATAAAAAAAAACCTCACATCAAATATAATACATGAGGCATTAGGGGTTAACTCTTAACAATCAAATCAAGAATGTTGCAAAGCCATTGCTATTAAAGCCAGATTTGTCACTAAAGGATTTAGACGTTATCCATGCTTGTATTACTCCCTTTTCATAGGATGGCCCAGTTCCACTTTCTCAATTGCAGATGACTCAAAATGCAGTTGCTGGACTGGAATTGTTCAAAAAAACAGCGCATCACTCCTGTCTTAACTCAGCTGTACTGGCTACTTATGAAGTTTTTAATAGATTTAAAACTTTAATTATTTGTGGGGGGGTTTAGCCCTTTGTGGTTTAGCTCTATAGTATTTTACAGATATTTTAACTCTGTATTTTGCTTTTGAGGTCCTCATTCCAACAATTTCTCTCTGTGCCCCTTTCTCACCTAAAAATGAATGCAACCAGGTTATACTGCTGTTGTCCCTACACTCTAGAATATTCTGCCTTCCTATATAAGAACCTGTTCAGCAACTGACAATTTTAAATCAGCTCTAAACAACTACCTATTATCAAATACTTTTAGTCACATCTGAGTTTGCTCATGGTTTGGTTAAGCTCTCTGTAACTATTTTCTATTTCTCTTTTAAATGACTGTTTTTACATTGTTAGGACTCAGTTGTGTGGGTTTTTTTTTCTTATTTTCTGACTTCTTTTTCAGTCATTATTTTATAATGTCAACTATTTATGGGAGTTCCATGTTTTGTAATTGGGATCTTGGAGACCTGGGTAGCAAATCTGGTGTGCCTGGAAAGTACTTTAGGTTACCTGTTGCTTTAAGTGTTACATAAATAAAATTGACTTGACTGGACTACGTTGATTTTGTTAGGCATAGCTGTTCTACCACTCATTAACACAAACACTGTGTACAGTCAGCCAACCACATGGCAGTATCTCAGTGCATTTGGACAGGAAGATCTGGTCAAGATGACCTGCTGAAGTACAAATTAGCATTAAAATGTGGAAGAAAGGTGATTGAAAAGACTTTAAAAGTCCCATCGGTATTGGTACCAGGTAGGCCGGTCTGAATATTTCAGAAACCAGTGATGTACTGAAATTTTCCCGCACATCCATCCCTACAGTTTAAAGAGAATGGTCCACACCTCAAAACTTCAAAATTCCATTGAGTGGCTGTTCAGTGGTCTTATAAGAGAATGACCAGACTGCTTGAAGCTGGTACACCAACAGTAACTCAAAAATTAAGTTTTTACAGCCAGGGTTTTTCAGAAGTGCATCTGGGTTACAGAAGCTGAAGGGGACACCAGTTACCATTGTTGTCAGCTAAAATGGAAACAGGGCTACAGTTTGTGTAGGTTCATTAAAAATAGAAAACAGAAGATGTGAAAAATATTGGCTAGTCTGATAAGTCAGCTGCAACATTTGCATCTGCAAGATCTGCAAGAGGATCTGACTACTGATGCCCCTTTCCATTATCCAGATGAGTCCCTTCCCTGAAAATTAAGCTGCCATTAATAAGTATTTGTCTTCAGTCCATATTTTTTTACAGGGTTTAAACATTTCAAATTTATAGCTGCAAATATTAAGGAGTATTTAGCTTTCCTGTCTCAAATCATTTTCAAAGACAGAATAAATATACACCCAAACCTGTATTTCTGGAGTTGAATAAACAGCTGCAATCAGCAGCTGTTTTTTTTGTCTCCATACAATTTACAGGCTAATGTTTAATGGACATATCTTACATACTGCATAGCTCATTTTAGTTTTAAAAGCCTAGTCAGGCTCTTGGAAGAGGAGAAATTTGATTTTTAGCAGTTTAGTGTTTTTTTTCTTAGATTCTCTATTTCAGCAGCTCACAGGTAGTGCCACTATGGAGGACCACAAGAGCCACGCGCATCGAAATAAAAAATCCTGTGCTTAATTAATGAATTGTAGAATAAAATCTGCATTTGTAAATTCATTTTTGAATTCCAATTTAATAAACTGATTTTTAAAATGCTTT